>NW_016107433.1:413584-427419 GCF_001604975.1 Cebus imitator
AGAGGAAGAGGGAGAGAGAACAGGGGTGTTGCTTTATTGCCCGGGCTAGAATGCAGTCTAAAAATGGGTATGCCTATAATTGTGTTTAATAATAGAGACATGAAAAAAAAATGAGGGAAGAAAATAACTTACAAGCAGCCAACCAATATTTCATTTAAATCTGTAAATAGGTGTGATGTGGTACTGATAAGAGTGTATATTTTGTGTATTTAAAGTGGAGAGTTCTGTAAATGTTAATTAAGTTTACTTGTTCCGGATCTGAGTTCAAGTCCTGGATATCGATGTTAACTTTCTGTCTCACTGATCTGTCAACATTAGCTTATGTTAACATAGACTGCATATTTTTAGAACATTATTAAAACTCTTTGGAGTAATACTACTTTTCATTTTTCTATGAATATTTGTCTTGATTTTGTAACTATAATTTTTAGTCATTTATGTGATTTTAACTAAAGGAAAATTTAACATTTTCAGACTACTCAAAGAATGGAATTAACAGACTTTTTATTTTAACCTTCCTATTATAAAGTAAAATACAGATACAGAAATCAGCATTAACAAATCTGTAGCTTCCTGTGCTGGTTTACTTAGATAAATTTTTTAAAATAATAATAAATAAATAATCTATAGTTGAATGAATTATTGTAAGGCTAACATCCTTACAACCACAGTTTGGTCAAAAAATAAAACTTTGAGCATGAGAAACTCTTGTCACTACAAAAAGTAGGAAAATTAGCTGGGTGTGATAGCACATGCCTATAGTTTTAGCAACACTTGGGAGGCCAAGGCAGGAGAATCACTTGAGCCCTGAAGTTTGAGGTTACAGTGAGCAGTGATTGCACCACTGTACGCCAGCCTGGGTGACAGACTGAGATCCTTCCTTTAGAAAATATAAACAATATATAAATAAAACTTTGATAGCTACCCTAGCAGCCCCTTCTGTATATACATCTAATCATGACTTTCTCATCATTTCTGCTCAAAAGTAATCATTTCAATGTTTATTGTTATTTCTTGTGTTTCTTTAGTTTTAGTACTCATTGAAGTTTAGTCTTACCCAGTTTTAAAATTCGATCATTGCTGGGTGCGGTGGCTCATGCCTATAATCCTAACACTTTGGGAGGCTGAGGTGGGCAGATCACGAGGTCAGGAGTTTGAGACCAGTCTGATCCATGGTGAAACTCCATCTCTACTAAAAATACAAAATTAAGCCAGGCGTGTTGGCTCCTGTAGTCCCAGCTACTTGGGAGGCTGAGGCAGGAGAATGGCTTGAACGCAGGAGGTGGAGGTTGCAGTGAACTGAGATCTTGCCACTGCAGTGCAGCCTAGCAACAGAGTGAGACTCTGTCTCAAAAAAAAAAAAAAGTTATCATTTCCCCCTCCTTTTTCAATCTACCATGTTCTACCATGTTGGTTTCTGGATTTTGATGTGTCTTTTAATTGACAATGGAATTTTAAATTTTTTAACACAAAATTGTACCCTGCCTTAAGCAGACCTCAATTATAAAAATTAATATTCAAAGTATATACAAATTGTTCAGAAATACAGATTTTCTTTAAAAAGTATATTCTAGGGGCAGGTGTGATGGCTCATACTTGTAATCCCAGCACTTTGGGAGGCTGAGGTGGGAGGATTGGTTGAGGCTGGGAGTTTGAGACCATCTTGGGCAAAATAGCAAGCCCCCATCTCTGCAAAAAATAAAAAATTACCCAGCATGATGGCACACGTCTGTTGTCCTAGCTAGTCAGGAGGCTGAGGCAGAAAGATAGCTTGAGCCTAGGAGGTTAAAGCTGGAAGATCTATGATCACAACCATCGCACACCAGCCTGAGTGACAGAGCGAGACCCTGTCTTAAAAAAAAAAAAAGAAAAAGAAAAACAGTTTGCTCTCCCTCTGATCACACCGCTGTACTCCAGCCTGGATGACAGAGCAAGACCCTACCACCCCCCTCAAAAAGTATATTTTAGAAAAAAAAATCAAAATAAATTATTAAGATAAGAACTAATGTGTTTGAAGAAGAATGTTGTCAAATGTTACTATGTATCATGCTTCAAGTTTATAAACTTTTTATCAACATGAACATTTCATACAAGAAGAAATAGAAAAAGCACACATTCATCTTTGATAATCAAAACATATTAAAATATAATTATAGTGTATCCACTAAATAGAACCATTTCCAGGCGTTAAAAGTCAGTATTATGTACCTAAGATTGTTAAATTTATGTCCTACTTATTTTTGGAATCTACGGACAGTAGAATGGTGGTTGCCGGGGAAATGGGAGTTAGTTATTTAAAGGGTATAGAGTTTCAGTTTTGCAAGACGAAGAGAGTTCTAGTTGGTTGTACTTAACACTACTGAACTGTGTGCCTTAAAAATAGCTAGGATGGTAAGTTTTATGGTATGTGTATTTTACCACTTTTTTTTTAAGTTTTAAAGTCAGTGTTACATTATGAAGAAAATTTGTGGGTTTTTTCCAAGCACAAAATTATATGTATAGTATTAATTAAATTAAGGGGGGTGTGTGTGTGTCTCTGTGTGTGTGTGTGTGTGTATGTATGTGTATGTGTATGTGTGTAGGTAGACAGACAAACTGGCTAAGAGCTCAGACTAGAGCCAGACAGAAGTCTGAATCTGGCTCTGTCATTTACTTTGACAGCGTGGACAGCTTACTTCACTTTTCTATGACTGAGTTTCCTCATCTACAATATAGGAGTAATAATCATGCCTGTCTCATATGGTCATTGTGAGGATTGAATGAGTAAATACATGTGAAACCACTTTTAGAGTATGTGCCACTGTTAAGAGTATACATTTGTAGAGTATTTCCTGTTGGGTTAAAATATATCAGAATACATTTAAAGATCTAGCGTATTTGGTGGTTAGTGTATGAAGTAAAAAAAAAAAAAATTTTTTGGGGGGACAGGGTGTCACTCTGTTGTCCAGGCTGGAGTTCAGTGCACAATCTCAACCTACTGCAGCCTGCCAGGTTCAAGCAATTCTCCTGCCTCAGCCTCCTGAGTAGCTGGGATTACAGGCACCCGCCACCACGCTTTGCTAATTTTTGTGTTTTTAGTAGAGATGAGGTTTCACCATGTTGGCCAGCCTGGTCTTGAACTCCTGACTTCAGGTGATTCACCTGCCTCAGCCTCCCAAAGTACTGGGATTACAGGTGTGAGCCACTGTGCCCAGCCTTGAAATAAAATTTAATGTCTTTTTTTTTTTTTGGAGATAGGGTCTCGCTCTGTTGCCCAGGCTGGAGTGCAGTGGTGTGAACATGACTCATTGCAGCCTCAACATCCAGGGCTCAAGCAGTTCTTCCTCCTTGGCCTCCCCAAGTGCTGAGATTATAGGTGTGAACCACTGCACTGAGCCTAAAATTTAATATCTTACAGTGATTGCTAGATCTCTTTGTCAGTGGGTTAATTTATCTAATGGGCTGTTGGCAGCTGAGGATGTCCCCAGGAATACTTATTAGCTAAGAGAAGAATATGGAGGGATATATGTGATATATTTGTTTTCTTTGAAGCTGTTATAATTCTTGTCATTTTCATACATGAATACAAGACTTCAGACCATGACCTTTCATTGCGTGTCTGTAAAATTTAGAAGCTTTAAACTGCATAATATACATGTGTTATATTTCTGAACCTTTTTGCTCATGCGGTTTGTTCCCTGATGTAGAATGTTCTTTTCTGTCCATCAAAGCCCAACTTGAATGTTCCTCATTAAATATCAAGGCTTTCCTCAGTTTTCTGAATCATAAAGCCCTTCCACTCTGTAGTTTCTGTAGCACTTTTTATTTCTACTAGTGTTCTTATTGAACAACATGTTGAAACAATTATAAACATTTGTACCCTCTACTTTATGGCATTCCCATAAGATGGAGCCCCTGATTTTTGTGTCTTCCACATTACCTATCACAGTACTTTGTACACTGCTTAGTTGTTCATATCTTCAAAAAACAACCCCTATCCTGCCTGTCTGAAAACTAGAATTATAGGAGAGCCTGCTAGGATAGTTCAAGTAGATAATACATATTAATGGTCTCTGGAAAGATTCTAAATATTTATGATACGTTGGTTTATTATATTAACTAGTTTAGTAATAAACCCCAAATGTGTTGGGCTGTATTTTGCATTACGGACTGAGAAATATATAGATAATAAAAAGGCATCGTTTCTGTCCTTGATCACCTGTCAGTCTTGAGGGAAAATGGATAGATAAACAGATCATTGTAGTGTACTTTAGCAACCACTGTACATAATGGAGGTTCAAAAAGGGGACAACAGCAGTGTAGAGGAAGCTTATGTCTGCCTCTGCTTAGGAGATTCACAGGGCAGTACACTTAGAGGGATTTGAAGGTAAAGTGTGTTTTGGCAGTTGGACAAGTTGGGGAAGGCATTCTGGGCAGGAGAAACAGTGTATGCAAAGGCATGGAGGAGTAAGAGAGCCTGCCAAGTCAGAGAATGATTGGTCGGTCTTTCTGGAGCAAGCTAACATGGTCTTAAATGAATATAGAAATCATTTTCTAAAAAGTGCTCTTCGGCTACATTATTTTTGGAGATTGACTATTTGACAATTAATGGAACAACTGTTGAAAGCTTTTGTGTGTATTTTGCTTTACATAAAACTCTGATTAATTGACTTAAGAATTGTGTATTCCAGATTGGGGTGGCTCACACCTTTAATCTCAGCACTTTGGGAGGCTGAGGGAAGATTGCTTGAGCCCAGGAGTTTAAGACCAGCCCGGGCAACATAGCAAGACCTTGTGATCTTGTCTCTACAAAAAATTTTAAAACTAGCTGGGCATGGTAGCATGCACCTGTGCTCCTAGCTACTTGAGAGGCTAGATGGGAGGATTGCTTGAGCCCAGGAGGTCAATGCTGTAGTGAACTATGATGGTGACACTGCACTCCAGCCTGAGCAGCAGAGCAAGACCCTGTCTCCCCACCCAAACAAAAATAAATATAAATACATTGTTAATTTGATTTTTCTAACTTAAAATATTAGAAGAATATTTTGGTATGTGAGTATATATTGTGCATATACAGAAATATAGTATGTTGATAGAAGTGTCACATAATTTCTTGCTCACATAGGTAGTTTCTACTTGTTTTTTTTTTGTCAGTGATTGAGAGCATGGGCTTTGTAGTCAAGCCTAGTTGAGATTCCTGGTCCATCACTTCCCTCAGCCCTAATTTTCTCGTAGAAATGGAGTATTAAATGGGAAAATGCTTGTAAAGCACTTAGTATGATGCTTGGTATGTATATGCCTACAGTAAATAATAGCTCTAAAGTAGTTCTTTAGCACTAAAAGCTCTACCATAATGCTGGTTCCAGTTAATTGAATTATTTGGCTAACAAGAACATCCTTTTAGTTCTCTAAAGTGTATCAGGGCACTTTCCCTGCATTATAACCTAGAGCATAGAGAAAACAGTTAAATTTTCATGAATGATTTAAGATTCTGTAGTCCCTTATGGCAGTAATTTAAAACATCAGTTCTTGTAGAGAACTGTCATCTAGAAAATTGAGCTAGAATCTGACTCCAGTGCATTCACTGGCAATCACATAAGGGAGTTTGGGGTTTGCATGTCTTTTGGCACTTTGTGTGTATGTATTTTGCTTCTCTTTTTTTTCCATCCATTAAAAATTCCTAATGTCAGCTTATTTATGTGCAATTTACCTTCTTTTTCCTAAAAAGAGAATATTGGAGAAAAATGTCATTTCCCCTCTGTAATTCAGACATCTTTAGAGATTCAAACATCATCTACTCTAACATTAATTACAGTTGATGAATGTGAGAGTCTCAAAAAAATTAATTGACTTGCTCTCCTTCAAATATTTGGTTAATGGAAGAAGAAGTGAGTATTTAAACTAGTTTCCTAACCAGGAGGCCTGCACAAATACAGCTTAGCACTGGGAAATTAACTTATACACCACCCATAAAGATGCTTAAGTTGAAAAATAAAATCTGCCAGGAGAGGTTAAGAACAGTTTTGCCTGGAATAGAAAAGGCTGAGGCAGAAAAGAATAATAATGGTTCCAGTGGGTGGTCCTGATGCCTGGCTGGAGAGGAGGGCCAGAGAACAGTGGTAACTCGTGGGTGGCAGTAACTCAGTAAACGGCCCTTGGAAGCTTCAGATGCTGGCAGCACAGAGGCTTAGGGATGTCCTCCACTGTTTGGATAACCTCTGAGGCCTCCAGCCCTGCCATGCTAAACTTGTAACAGTGGTGCTCTTGACTGTTTAATGTATGTGAAGTTAAGATTACTAAGAGGGGGAAGCAGAACTCCAAGTGGTTGGTGGCCCAAGGGGTTTTGATTTTCACCAGCGTCTTTTAACCTGAAATTAGTTCTAAAATTCTATTTTACCATCTATAAAATTTAGAAAGTTTTCAATCTGTCATGATAGGATTTAGTGTTTTCTTTTTCTGATTTTTCTGGAAAAGCCTATTTCAGTAGTACCATATTTTCTTTACCTTTCAGAGGTAATAGCAGATTATCATTAATTTGAAATGAGAAACTATAGTGAAATTGAAGCATTGTTTATGTTAGTAACCTTTACCAAATACTGTTAAATTATTGGTATACATTAAAATGATGTACATAAGATACAGAATACTATATATAATATATATATAATACTGTGTATAATACCTTATTCTGTGGGTCTTTTTCTTACTCTGTGCGTAACTTTTGTTTGAATGTGCATAGTCATTCTCTAGTAGGATATGTAAGAAACTGGAACTAGAAACTATGGGGGAGAACCAGGTATCTGGGGGAGCAAAATGAGCAAATTATTATTTTTAACTGTGTATCTTCTGCACCTTATGAATTTTGTATTATTAACTACCTATTTAGAAAAAAATTAAATTTGCTTTTAGTATTACACAGAATAATGAAAAAAAGATTTTAGAACTTGCTATCTGTATTCTCTGGCATATAGGCCATTTTTTAAAATGTGAAACCCTTCCTCCATTTGAAATTGTATACAGAGTTCCACTGTATAAAATAGTTGTTTAAAAGGCACTCCTCTGGGCAGAGGAGGGGTAGGGATTGTTCTGGTCTCCCTCTGGTGTCCCTCGGGTGTTTTTACAGAACCCACTGGGTGGCAGAACATAACTTGAGGACTCTGGCTATAGTGGAATGAGCACAAGGTTTTGCATCCTGGCTCCACTACTTGTTGCCACATAGCATTGAGAAAGTTGCTTATTCTCTTTGAGCTTTATCAGTAAAACCTTCCTCCCAGGTTGTCGCAGAGCTCAGTATCTGAGGCTTAGAATAGGGACTCAGTGGAAGCCACTTCCTTTACTCCTCTTTTCTGTGCAGTTGGCTCACAACATATCTGGAGTGGCAGTAAGGTAGTAAAAGTAGTCATATCCTAACTTTAAACTATGAAAGTCAAAGATACTGTTTTGCCAAACTATTTTAGATTCTGGTGTTTTTTTGTTTAGTTGGTTGGTTTGGTTTTTTGAAACAGCTAGTAAAGGATTTTGGACTTTTCTTTGCTCTGTTAGAGGCTACCAGTTACCCTGGGGGTTGAGTATTGACCAGAAGTGGGTATGAAGAGAACTTCCCACATTCTGGTAATGTTCTTGATCTGGGTGCTAGTTAGGTGGGTATGTTTGCTTTGTGAAAATTCATGATTACATACTTAACAATTTGGGTACTATTCTGTACTTGTATAAAAAGAAGGCTTTTAAAAAGAAAAATAATCACAGAAGTTTCTTTTGTGAAACGCTCCCCATTGGCATCTGTTGCCATATAGAAGCATCCTAGCACCTTATCTAAGAATTCTTCCTTGATCTGAAAATGTTGACATGTTTCCCATGGCTGTTCTTTTTGGGGTATACGTGTCTATAACTGTAATTCACGTCTTTTGTGAAGGAAGATGGAGGTTAATAAAGGACAGATTTCATGCGCTGATCATAGTTGTGTTGGAAAGATAGGAACTTGTACACTAGTCTCTGTTTCTAGAAACTGCCTTCAATTTGATTGGCCTCTTAACCTAAAACTGTAATATAGCACTCTTGGCTTTTAACTCAGCTCCAAGGTGACGGGGTGCTAAAAGATATTTTCTCTGTTATCTTGAAAATGCCTACATTTGGTTAGATTATAAAGTGGCAACAAATAAATGGTTGCCTTTAATGTCAGAGAATGGGTAAATTATTGTTTATCCTACTATAAGCAATTTTAATACAATTCAAATCATAGAATTTTATGTGGAAACTATTTGGAAATAAAAACAGGCAAAAAGTTTTATGTGGTTTTTGTATTTGTATTTTGCCTAGTTTTGGAGCCTTCAGTTTTGTGTGGTCCAAGAAAAAAATCTCAGCCTCTATTTATTTTAAATTTTCAAAAACTTCAGTTTTCAAATCATTTAACTCTACCAGTATCCTTTCTTGTATATGGATAAATCAACATGAGAATGTCTGTACTGGGCATTCCTGGGATGTGTTTTGGGCAAGGGCAATAGATGAGAATGAACTGGAAGTATGAACTCAGACGGAGAATAGAAGAGGATTAACGAAGGAGGAAGAGGATACGAAATCTGACTTCTCCCGCTATCGGAGGAAGAGTCTTGGCTCTCTATCAGAGGAGCTATAGACTTGTAATAGATTTATTTCATTTTAGCTTTGTTTTATTTTCTAAAACTTATTCTATGTGCAGGATATGTATTTTTTAACATTTGAGTAGTTATTCGAAAAATTCATAAACGTAAATGGGAAGTGATGAGCAGCTTTGCTGTAATAACAGCATCATGAGTGCATCCTATGCGCCAAGCAGTGTACATTGTAATTTTGCCTTTATATTTTGATTTTTAAATGCTCTTTAAGTTGTATCTTCATTTTGAGGAACCGAGGCTAAGAGAGGATAAGAAACTTGCCTAAGATCACATAACTAAAGTGGTAGAGCCGTGATGGCTGAAGCCCAGAAATGTAGATTATTTCCACTATTTCATTTTAAAATGTTACTTTATATTTAAAGTTTTCCTTAAGTTGCATACTTTGTAAGAACTGTATTTTTTGGCATGCCTGTCGGATCACCTCTCGCAGTCTACTTATCTGACCTTTTTTAAACCTTTTTTTAAAAAATATTTTTTATTTTACTTTATGTTCTGGGATACATGTGTACAACGTGCAGGTTTGTTGCATAGGTATACACATGTGCCATGGTGGTTTGCTATACCTATCAACCCATCATCTAGGTTTTAAGCCCTGCATGCGTAACGTATTTATCCTAATGCTCTCCCTCCCCTTGTCCCCCACCCCTTGACAGGCCCCTGTGTATGATGTTCCCCTCCCTGTGTCCATGTGTTCTCATTGTTCAGCTCCCACTTATAAGTGAGAACATGCAGTGTTTGGTTTTCTCTTCCTGTGTTAATTTGCTGAGAATGATGGCTTCCAGCTTCATCTATGTCCCTGCAAAGAACATGAACTCATTCTTTTTTATGGCTGCTTTTTAACCTTTTTAATGAGTTTGGGGAAAGTGCATTCCTTTCTCTCACATTGGGACTTAAAATTTGTGCTTTGTGTCTCCTCCAGACTTAGCAATAGGGAGAACTAGCAGAACCTAAGGAGACCGACATTAATGCTGATTGTAAGTTAAAGGCTCATCCTTTCCATTGGTCTGCTTTTGTGTTCTAACTCTACCTCCAAGCATGTTACTTGCGGGATATCACTTAACCTTCATCTTAGGCTGTCATATGCACAATGAGAGTTGAATTGGATCCCTCAAGTACTTTGCCACTCTAAAATTCTGTAATTCTGTGTTCGGAATTTTATTTATTTTTTCTCCCTTCCTTCCCCCTGAATTTAATTTTTTTAGAGACAGGGTGTCACTCTGTCACCCAGGCTAGGTAACAGTGGTGTAATCTTTTTTTTTTTTTTAGATGAAGTCTCACTCTGCTGCCCAGGCTGGAGTACAGTGGCCCGATCTCGGCTCACTGAAACCTCTGTTTCCCGGGTTCAAGCGATTCTCCTGCCTCAGCCTCCTGAGTCTGGGATTACAGATGTGCACCAGCATGCCTGGCTAATTTTTGTATTTTTAGTAGAGATGGGGTTTCACCATGTTGGCCAGGCGTCTGAAACTCCTGATGTCAGGTGATCTGCCCGCCTCGGCCTTCCAACGTGTGGGGATTATAGGCGTGAGCCAAGTGGTGCAGTCTTATAGCTCACTGCAGCCTTGATATCCTGGGCTCAAGCAGTTCGTGCCTCAGGCTTCCAAGTAGCTGGGATTCCAGGCATGTGCCATCATGCCCAGCTAATTTTTAAAAATTTTTGTAGTGATAGGATATCACTATGTCACTCAGGCTGGTCTTGAACTTCTGGGCTCAAGCAGTTGTCCCACCTCAGCCTACTGTAAACTGTAGGCATGAGCCACCACACCCAGCTGTTCTAGCCAAGTATCAAACATAAAGTGCATACTACAGTATCTGGACATAGTGCACACTCAATAAAATGTAGTTGTTGTAATTGTTAGGGCATTTTCCCATGAAGTTTTCAGCAATTTTTTTTTTTTTTTTTTTTTTGAGATCTCAATATTAAAAGAATGGAGATCAACCAATAAATTTTCTTCATTCTGGATACTCCCTCCTCGTAGCTATTTCTGCATAGCCCTGATCAGTAGGGAAAACTCCAGCTGCTGATGTCTGTTCTTTTATTTCCCATTTTACCTCATGACTGTCTCCTATTTGCCATGTTCCTGGGAGATAATATACTGAACGAAATCAAGAGAGCGACTGGTAGTAAGAGGTCTGTAGCACAGTGTTGAGATTAATTCTTCATAGATAACTGAGAAGATTTATGTTCTGAAATCAGACTCATGGATGTGTGCTTTATATTAAAACTCTAATTCTGAAATAACTGTTAATAAAAGGCTAGAATCAAGGGCCCATGACTGGGAAGAAATAAACTAGAAATGATAAACCTTGTGCTTTTAGGATGATGGAGTTCAGAGAGGTTTCTTTGCCATCATCTAGTCTAGTTTATTTACCCATAGAGGAAATCCTTCAAAACCATCCAGCCTCCATTAGAAAACTGCCACAGCAAGAAGTCCTGCTTCTTAAGGCAGCTGTTTATTCAGCTGTTAAGTTCTAGTCCTATTGGAAGCTATTTTACTGAATTTAAATGTTTTTGCATTTGTCTCCTTCATGTGATGGTCAGTATATCTTCCCTTCTAGTATTAAATGTCTTCCCTGTCTCCCAGATCTCTCATGCTTTCCTCTTCTGCTCTCATATGTACTGTCAGACTTTCCCCCTCCCATACCTCTTTTTTTTTTTTTTTTTTTAAGAGATGGGATCTCACTGTGTTGCCCAGGCTGGTCTTGTACTCCAGGGCTGAAGCAGTCCTCCTACCTTAGCCTCCCAGAGTGCTGGGATTACTAGCGTGAGCCATCATACCTGGGCCCCTCCTCTTTTTTGTTCCTATTCTTGACCCTTCATCACAGTGTCTTGCCTTGCATCTTCCTCACTTCCTTCGCAATGTAAATAGAAACCAAACCCACAAGTAATAACAAAACAATTTTTCTTTACTCCTATTCTCTGTGATTTTACTAAAAATGTAATGTATTAAACAAATCCATGGCTATTTCTGCACAGCTATGACCAGTAGGGAAAACTCCAGCTGCCGATGGACTGTCTTTGTCATACATTTGGAGTAATCCCATTATTATTAAAATAATTTGAAAATTACTTTTGCCCCAAGACACAAAAGCTGAAATACTCTTTTCACAAAGTACTATTGGTAGGTTAGTAGTGATTTATAAATATATAATTAGGATTGATTTTTCTCAGTGTTTCTTCATTGCTCAGCCCCTTTCTAACCTTCATTGACTGAAAGCAGATGCTTATATCACCATCTCTGATTTTGCAGAATTGATCTGTCCTTACACTAACATTTAGCATTGATTGTGTATAGAACATAAATTGTTTTTCTGATGCATATGCATTCCATAGCTCTTTCAGTCTGTGATCATGCACTATAACTTTAACCTATTTAATTGAAAAGGATGTATTAAAATTTAGTCATTGTCCAATCTGCTAACAAAACAGTTAAAACCTGCTAGAGAAATATATGAAAATTTTAAGAAAGAGGCCGGGTGCAGTGACTCATGCCTGTAATCCCAGTTATTTGGGAGGTCAGGAGTTCAAGATCAGGCCTGGCCAACATGGTAAAACCTGTCTCTACTATTTTTTGTCTCTACTAAAAATACAAAAAATTAGTTGGACATGGTAGCATATGCTTGTAATCCCAGCTCCTCAGGAGGCAGAGCATGAGAATTGCTTGAACCTGGGAGGTGGAGGTTACTGTGAGTCAAGATCAAGCCATTGCACTCCAGCCTAGGCAACAAGAGTGAAAACTCCATCTCAAAAAAAAAAAAGAAAGTAAAAAGAAAGATTAGGCCAGGGCAGTGGCTCACGCCTGTAATCCCAATACTTTGGGAAGCTGAGGTGGGTGGATTGATCACGAGGTCAGGAGCCTGAGACAAGCCTGGCCAACATGGTGAAACCACATCTCTACTAAAATTAGCTGGGCATGGCAGCACAAGCCTGTAGTCCCAGCTATTCAGGAGACTGAGGCGGAAGAATCACTTGAACCTGGAGGCAGAGGTTGCAATGAGCCGAGATCACGCCACTGCACTCCAGCCTGGGTGACAAAGCAAGACTCCGTCTCAAAAAAAAAAAAAAAAGAAAGATTAAAGAAGTTAGCACTGGGTTTTATTTGGTTTGAAAGTAAATAAGGTAATTGTTATTTTTGTCTAAATAACATAAGCCTTTTGAAAAATGATGACATAGCTGGGGCTTTTGACTGAACTTGATCTTGTACAATGTGACGTGTTGAGCTTGTTTTTTTTGTTAAGATTGAGGATGTTCTTTCTCTAACAACTGTTTTAGATTTTAAAAATTGAAATCAGAATAAGATTTTTGGTTAAATTTGTTTCCAAAAGCCAAAGCCAGTTTAGAAATCAGTAGGTAATTTTAGTACACAATTCCAGTATCTAAAGGTACTGTACAGGTAATTGTGGTTAGTCCCGACTGTTGCCATATAACATAGGTAGCTAAAAACAAGAACATCCAGATGAAACATGAGGGTGGCTCGGACTTGAGTGAGAGTGGTAGAGGTAGTCAGAAGTGGTCAGATGCAGGATATATTCAAAGATAGAGCTATCAGATTTTGCTCTTAGTGGCTGGGCACAGTGGCTCACCCCTCTAATCCCAGCACTTTGGGATGCCAAGGCCAGTGAATCACCTGAGGTCAGGAGTTTGAGACCAGGCTGGCCAACATGGTGAAACCCCATCTTTACTAAAAATACAAAAAAATACTATATATATATATATATATATATATATTAACTGGGCATGGTGCTGCACACCTATAATCCCAGTTACTTGCAAGGCTGAGACAGGAGAATCATTTGAAACCGGGAGGTAGAGGTTTCGGTGAGCTGAGATCACGCCATTGCACTCCAGCCTGGGCAACAGGAGCAAGCAAAAAAAAAAAAAAAGAAAGGATGTTGAGGGTGACCTCAGGGCTTTTTGTTCAAACAACTGGTAAAGTGGGAGTTGCCATTATCTAACATAGGAAAACTTACTACTTGGGAGGCCAAGGCCTCCCAAGATTACAGATTACCCCTATAATCCCAAAATGCTGGGATTAGAGGGGTGAGCTACCACGCCAAGCCAACCTCATCTGTTTAAAAAAATTAGTAGTTGGCCGGGCGCGGTGGCTCAAGCCTGTAATCCCAGCACTTTGGGAGGCCGAGGCGGGTGGATCACGAGGTCAAGAGATCGAGACCATCCTGGTCAACACGGTGAAACCCTGTCTCTAC
>NW_016107433.1:427585-429419 GCF_001604975.1 Cebus imitator
TCCGTCGCAAAAAAAAAAAAAAAAAAAAAAAAAAAATTAGTTAATTCAGTCAGGCATGGTGTCTCATACCTGTAATCCCAGCACTTTGGGGAGGCTGAGGTGGGTGGATCGCTTGAGTCCAGGAGTTTGAGACCAGCCTGGCCAACATGGCAAAACCCCATCTCTACTAAAAGTATTTTAAAACAATTAGCCAGGTGTGTTGGTGCAGGCCTGTAATCCCAGATACTCGGAAGACTGGGTACCAGAATCACTTGAATCTGGGAGGCAGAGGTTGCAGTGAGCAGAGATCATGCCATTGCACTCCAGCCTGGGTGACAACGCGAGACCCTGTCTCAAAAAAAAACAAACAAAAAATACATCTGGGAATATAGGACTCTAATTTTGTATTTCTATTTTTAACTTATGAGACAATACTTTATCCATTATAAAATGCCACATTTTTCAGCCATATAATTAGTAGAACATATACTTCTCTGTGACTTAGTTTCCTTACCTATAAAATAGAAATAAATAATAGCACTTACATCATAGGTTGTTGGGAGGGATTAAATTAGTTTTAGCCAGGTGCTGTAGCATGTGCTTGTAGTTTTAGCTACTTAGGAGGCTGAGTGAGGCAGGAAGATTGCTTGAGCCTAGGAGTTTGAGGCTGGGCAACATAGCAAGACCCCATCTCTTTAAAAAATTATTTAATTCATGGAAAGTACTTAGAACAGTGCCTAGCAGACAGTTGGTACTCAATAAATGTCAGCTCTTACTAAAAGGAAGAATTTGCTTCTAAAACAGTTGACTAATGTGTTAAAGTTAAATCCTCTTTTTCCAAAACTGTAAATTATAGATTTTTTTTTCTTTTTGAGATGGAATCTTGCTCTGTTGTCCAGGCTGAAGTGCAGTGGTGTAGTCTCAGCTGACTGCAACCTCCACCTCCCATGTTCAAGGGATTCTCGTGCCTCAGCCTCCCAAGTAGCTGGGATGACAGGCGCATACCACCACGCCTGGCTAATTTTTTTGTGTTTTTCATAGAGACATGGTTTCACCATTTTAGCCAGGCTGGTCTTGAACTCCTGACCTCAAATGATCCGCCCACCTCAGCCTCCCAAAGTCCTGGGATTATAGGTGTGAGCCACTGCGCCCAGCCCTCCATTTATTGTTCCTTTACACATAGTACATATTTATGGTGATTGTCTTTTGAATAAAAATGATTTTTCTTGATTTTTTTTTATTTTTAAGGAAACTTTAGTGAAATATGTCGCACATAATTTTTTTGTGCTTTTTTGCCTGTTACATATGAATATATTGTTTGAAAACTTTTTAGTTGTGACTTTTTTTATGTGCTACTGTCGGGTATTATATGTATATAGCATTTTGATTATCGGAACTCTTTTTGACCCCAAATTATAATTTTGTCATTGCAGGCAAGAAGACAACAAGACCCTAGTCCTGGTTCCAATTTAGGTGGTGATGATGACCTCAAACTTCGTTAATAGCACAGCAGATGTGTGCCAGCCATCTTTACATACACATTGCTTCTAGTTGGCAGAAATAATTGATTAAAAGACCAGAAACTGTGATAACTGGAGGTACTACGGTCTATTTCTCAACCTTAGGCAGTAATAGACATCAAAAACTGCCGTGGTTTTGCACTATGATTATAATACCTGCATTTCTAATTTTTAAAGCATGTAGCCAGTAATAATTTGAAATTTTTTTTCTATGCAAGCTTACCTTGTTGGCATTATTTTAGTGAGTTGAAACTATCTACTTGTAAAGGTCTTTTTCTTCCATTTTAATTTAAAAGTTTGTCATTTTATTTTTTTATTTTTTTTTAATTTTCTTT
>NW_016107433.1:429443-445657 GCF_001604975.1 Cebus imitator
TTTTAAGACAGGGTTTCACCATGTTGGTCAGGTTGGTCTTGAACTCTCGACCTCAGGTGATCCACCTGCCTTCACCTCCAAAGTGCTTGGATTACAGGCATGAGCCACCACGCCCGGCCTGTTTGTGTCATTTTAAAACAGGTCAAGAAATTAAAATTATATCAGAGGGTTTCTGTAATCATTTTTTCTAATTTTTTTTTTGTACTTCTAGATGTTTTGGTTATACAGCTTCATTTTAGATAAGCATTCTTGTTGTTTTGTTTTGTTTTGTTTGCCCCATTTTCTTTTGTGTTTTTATAGTTTTATAGCATTTTAAAACTGCTGATGTTGTTTGCATTATTTACAGGCTAAATACCTAGTAGCATAGAGCTGTCTGCCACAGCCTTCTAACAAAGTTTACAGTTATTAAAGTTGCAGTATCCTTTTAAATGCTAATAATCACACTCTTTCTTTCTTCCTTTTTTTAAAATTTTATATATAGAGAGACAGGGTCTTGCAGTGTTGCCCAGGCTGGTCTCAAACTCCTGGCATCAAACGATCCTCCTGCCTCAGCCTCCCAGAGTGCTGGAATTACAGGCTCTTTCTTTTGAAACGTAAAAGTTTTAAATTGGTATTAACTCTGTAATCTGACCCAGACTGCTTTAGCTTCTGTTCTGTAATCATGAGTTCGGCTGGAGATATTCTCCATAGATGATCTTCTACTGCAATGCCTAAAGAAGTCACAGGCTGGCTTCTGTTTTATTCAGGGATTTTTTAAAAAAATCAATCAGAAAAGGGATACTGGAGCTTCTTCATGTATGTAACAGCATATTAAACTGGAGACAGTGATGAATCAGCTACAAAGGTAATATTGTATTAAAATCATGTTTAAGATAGCTGCTTTTATGTGTATTTTATATTGCATGCTTTTGTAAAAACATGCTGGGTGATGATGGAAGATTAGTTTTAGAAAGAAAATGTTCATCTGTGCAGAGTATACATTTTCTTCCATTAATTCTGGAAAAAACGTTTTCAGCTATATATATGGTATTTTGCAAAAGGACTGTTAATAGAACCTTTTGAGATGAATTAATGTAAGAATATTTTTTAAATAGGCTTACTGTCAAATTGAGTGCAACTTTTTTTTTAGATACAGACTGGAAAAAAGTGCTAAGTCATTTGGCACCTCCTTACAAATATTTTTCATGGTCACATTTATTAAATGTTACTACATTTCTGAATTTTTGAAAAATGTATTTTATCATAAAATGGCATTATTTTAATGAGTGAAAAACTGACACAGGCAATTCAGAAAATGAACTGAAGTCTGAATAAGATCTTTGCATTTAAAAAGCATGTAACTACTTGATTGATGAGGGAGGTGTTACTTTCATTGTATATAGATTACTTATTTCATAAACAGATATCCTGTATCAGAATAAAAATATTTGTTATATATTTGAAGTCATGCATGGTAAGGAGTGTGTTTAAATTGTTATAAACAATAATGCATCATTAAAGGCCATGCTGATCTTGCGTAACTACAAGTACTATGAATGAATTTGGTTGGTTTTGGTGTTGTACAGCTCACATGTTTACACACTCAGTGCCCTAATGTCCCCTGAGGGAATCACTATTTAAGTGATCCTTACAGTGATGGTTTATGGTTACTTTATTACAGAGCTCCTTGGTTTTTGACTTCTGCACTTAAATTTTTTTAAATAACATGATGATGGTACATTTTCCTCAATTTTCTAGCTAAGGGCTTTCAGTCCACCAGTAAATACAATCAAATGCTGTTAAATGTTTCTCTTACCATCCTTCTGTAAATACTGGATTTTCCTGTCGTTTAGCACCGCGCTGCTTCTGTTTGTCTTAATGCTGGCATTAAGATCATGAGCCCTTTTTCTCCAGTAGTGCAGGCTTTGAAAACTACTTATATTAAGTTATTGATGCAATTTGATATTTTTTCATAATCTATATTTAAACAAAATTACATCATTGCATCATCTTTTCTAAATTCATCTCCATTAAAACTTGCCTTAAGCTACCAGATTGCTTTTGCCACCATTAGCCATACTGTGTGTTTGTATGTTTAATTTACTTTCACAATAAACTTCTATGTAGTAAAAACAGGGTCTTTGCTCTTCATTGACATAATCCAATAATTTCTGTGCCAGTGTTAATTATGACATGAAAATTGTTGTTCTTTGATCCTGTTTCTTATAAAAGAAGAAAGCAACAACAGTGGCATCTAGTGGTCATTTCTGTTGATTCCAAAGAAGACCACTTTAAATGTAGATAACACAAGGTATACAAGGTATACAAATCCCCCATATATTATGGTTTTCAAGAAATCTAGCTTGATTTACCCATCCTGTGAGATATGACCATAAAGTAGTGATGTTGGGAGGAAGAATTTTTAATTACACATCCAAATTAGTTCCATCTTTCAAGCTAGTTGTTTTGGAAATACAGTCATTTTGGTTGTGCTGGTGTTACATCAAACATTCTTAAGATGACTCCTGGCGTTTTCCTACAACAGAAAAGTAAGCCCATTTCTTTGGAAATATGCCTTAAGTTTGATCCATAATAAAGATATTTTTTCTGATTCACCACCAGACTTACTGCAAATGACAAAAATGCCTTTAAATTCTGAATTGACAACATTAAGGGAAATTCCAAAGAGTAGGATTCATGCCCTGAGAGTTAATTTCAGAAAATTGTTTGAGCAGTAACAGCATGGTTTTAGTGAGTTTATCACTTCTAGAAACATAATTGGATATGCTAGTTCTGGGCAGCTTGGTGAAAAATATCTTACTTGATTTATGCCTCATTTGGCAATGGGGACCTTTTCATCTATAAGCCATTGTATTATCCATAACACATTATCCTTTAGCCACTTAAAACAGTAAACACGTATTATCCCACAGGTGAGTCACAAATCAGTGGTTCTGGTTCAGGGTTTCCCATGAGGTTAAGAGTCACCCTGGGCTACACTCATCTCAAGGCTTGGCTGGATGAAAGATCCTCTTTCAAACCCATTAATGTGTTCATTGACTGGCCTCAGTTCTTTGCAGCCTGCTAGATGAAAGGTAGGTAGGTGTTCCTTGCTAGGTGTTGGACAGAGACCTCCTTCAGTTTCATGCCCAATTGTGGTTCTCTCCATAGACACAACACAATAGAAGACAGTGCACAGCAGAGCAGCTGGCTTCCCCCAAGGCAAGTGATCCAAGAGAGTACACACCCAAGTTGAAAGCACAGTCTGTTGTTTTGTTTTGTTTTTTTGAGATGGAATCTCACTCTGTCACCTAGGCTGGAATGCAGTGGCGTGATCTTCGCTCACTGCAACCTCTGCCTCCCAGGTGCAAGCTATTCTCCCTCAGCCTCTGGAGTAACTGGGATTACAGGTGCTCATCAACATGCCTGGCTACTTTTTGTATTTTTTGGGTTTCACCATGTTGGCCAGGCTGGTCTCAAACTCCTGACCTCAAATGATTCCCCTGCCTTGGCCTCCCAAAGTACTGGGATTACAGGCGTGAGCCACCATGCTCAGCCAAACATACAGTCTTATTACTGAACCTTGGGCTGCCACACTCTATATTAGAATCAATTCACTGGGTCTCGCCCACACTCAAGGGGGAGGAATATTAATCTCATCTGTTGAAGGCAGGGATGTCAAAGCATTTGTGGACATCTTTGTAAAACCACCACAGTGATATTACCAAATATATGTAATTGAGTATTTATATCTTTGGTGTTCTAATCTCCTAAACATTCTTTAAAGGTAAGATTTAGTCTTGCAGATTTGAATGCGTGATTCCCCCTAGATAGCGTCAATCCCTTTTCTTGCATCACCATCATATATTCATATATGGCATTTGAAAATTGTTCCAAAGCTAAAAAATGACAGTCACAGGGTGGGATCATGGATGGAAATGGCAGTTTAGTTTGTTTAAATATAGGATATTCCAAAACAGATAAGACACTGTTTTAGTCAACTCTCAGCTTTTGGTTAGAAAATTTAAGCAACTTAGAATTAAGGTCGTTATTGACCTCATTCAGGTTTCAGAAATGTTGAGGAGATGTGAGTAGATAAAGGCCAGGCACGGTAGCTCATATCTATAATCCCAGCACTTTGGGAGGCTGAGTCAGAAGGATTGCTTGAGGCCAGGAGCTCAAGACCAGCCTGGGCAACATAGCGAGAGCTTTATCTGTACAAAATTATTTTTCTCAATTAGCCAGACATCGTGATGCACACCTCTAAGTCTCAGTTACCTGGGAGGCCGGAGTGGGAGAATCGCTTGAGCCCAGGATTTTGAGGTTTCAGTGGGCTATGATCTTGCCACTGTACTCCATCCTGGGCAACCAGAGCAAGATCTTACCTATAAAAATAAAAATGGAAAATATTGAAGGTCTTTTTTTTTTTTTAAAGAGACTAAAAGTATGACTATTTACCTCCTAGGATTATTTAGGGGGGAAAATATCCAGTTTCCAAAATAGACATGTTCCCTGCTCACGAGAAATCTACAGTCTAGCTCAAAAGCTGACTAAAGGCAGTAACACCATTTATGTTATATTGGAAGTACTGGCTCTTAGAGTACATCTAGTCTGGGTGAATAAAACCTTCCCTAAAGATGTTCAAGCTAAGATCTGAAGGATGGCAGACACTACACCAGCTAGAGAAGGTATTGCAGGTAGCTAGGCAATAGCTTGGCAAGTTTGAGAAACTAAGCAGCTGAGTATGACGAACATGGAAAAGAGGGGGCTGCAGCAGTGAGAGGAATCTGGAAGGGCAGAAGAGCAGTGCTGGACTGGCCTTTTCAACCATATGAAAACGTGTACCACTCCTAAGAGTGAACAGGAAGCCATTGAGGGGTTGTGACCTTGTTGGAATAGGTGCTTGAGAAAACTCATTTTGGTTGACGGGAGAGAACAAGATGAATCTGAAACTTGGTCCCAGTGGTAACACAGTAGGAAGATTAAGGGGTAGCTTCGTGGGCATGAAGATAGTTCAAAGCTAAAAATAAAGTACAGGAGGCATAATTGACAGTTTTCTCAGTTTCTCTTATCAGCCAAGATAGGCTGGTTGTGTTGCTTTAAAACACCAAAAAAAGAGGCCAGGTGCAGTGGGTCACTCCTGTAATCCCAGCACTTTGGGAGGGTGAGGTGGGCAGATCACGAGGTTAGGCATTTGAGACCAGCCTGGCAACATGGTGAAACCCTATTTCTACTAAAAATACAAAAAAAAAATTAGCTGGGTGTGGTGACGCGTGCCTGTAATTCCAGCTACTCAGGAAGCTGAGGCAGGAGAATCGCTTGAACTTGGGAGGTGGAGGGTGCAGTGAGCTGAGATCATGCCACTGTACTCCAGCTTGGGTGACAGAGCAAGACTCCATCTCAAAAGAAAAAAAAGTATTGGCCTAAAGATTTTTGTCTTACATGCTAAATATTCATCAGTGGTTGACCTAGGCCGAAAAAGCAGAACTGGAACATTGCCAGACACTGTGAGAGAACCAAGAATGAAAACAGGTAATGAAACAAGCATTGGCTTTGAAAACTCACCTGAAATTGATACACGTGACTTCTGTTTTCAATGGAGCAAGCAAGTCACAGCCACACCCAACTTCAGTTGGTCAGGGAACTACAATGCTACTTTTTGCCCAGGAGACAGAATATGTGTGAATAGCTTTAATGACTACAACAAGCCACTCTCAATTATTTTACTCTCCTTCCTTCAAGAAAACATGGGAGAAAAACTAAAAGTGCCTGCTGGTCAGGTATTGAGCTAAAATTGTATGTGGAGACCAGGATCTACACACCCAGTACATAATGGTGGGACAGGAGCAAGAAAATTGCAGGAAGCGTTTGCCTTCAGAAAGGGGAAGAATGAAGTCACTGGTCAGTAACAATTATGACATGACACTAACAGAGGGGAGTGTTCTTTGTGAGGCCTATTGGGATGGATTCCCTGATCTACCATTTTCCATGACTTTTACCCCCATCCCTCATTTTCGGTACACATTATCTGTCATTCCAGCTTTCAAACTGGCTTTTAAAAAAAATATGGCTGGGCATGATGGCTCAAGCCTGTAATCCCAGCACTTTGCAAGTCCGAGGCAGGTGGATCACCTGAGGTCAGGAGTCCAAGACTAGCCTGGCCAGCATGGTGAAACCTTGTCTCTACTAAAAATACAAAAATTAGCCTGGTGTGGTGGCACGTGCCTGTAATCCTAACTACTGGGCACGTTGAGGCAGGAGAATCGCTTGAACCCAGGAGGCAGAGGTTGTGATGAGCCAAGATCAAGGCACTACACTTTAGCCTGGGCGACAGAGTGAGACACCATCTCAAAAAAAAAGAAAAAAATTGCCAAATGGAATTAATAACAACCATGGTACTAAGATTGTTTTCCAAGTTCTTTAAACCCACGTAGAGTTTCAAGCTTGTTACATTTCTTCCCTTCCAAGTTATATGTGACAGTTTTACCAGAAGGACTGATATCCTTCCACATGCCAATGTCAGTTCCCCTAATCACTATCCTTCTTGCTACCCAAGCTGGAAAAACTGTCTTTATTCTTGACTCCCAGTCTCTTTCATCTCCCACATCCAATCTAAATCCTACCAGTGGATTCCATTAATTCTTTGTTACTATTAGATTTTTTTTAAATTTAGTTATACACAAAGCATATACCAGTAAGCCAGACACACAGATACAGACCTCCTAACAAATCTGTGAGGCCGGCATGATCATTTTACAGGAGAAACTAAGGCATGGAGAGGCTAATTAACTTGTCAAGGCACAAAGCTATTAAATGGCAGAGTTGGGATTCAAATTCTCAGTCCCAGGGGTTAACCACCATGCTTTGACCCGAAGCTATCCCTGCATGTCTGGCTTTGACTGCTACCATGACTACCTGTCCTCCCTGAATATACTCTTCATTAGTTCATATTTCTGAACACCCCACCCTCTGTTTGGGGGAGTGGCTGTTGCTGACATTCTTCTGAGTTGGCCTGCTGTACCGAGGCACCTTCTGCTTCTACTCTTGTGTATTGGTCTCTGGGCCAAGGCCTCCTAATATCACCATCCCAAAGCTGTTACTCCCACCTCAGATAAAAACTTGGGTGGATCAACGTTAAATGAGCAAAGATAAACTTTTGTTTTTTATTTTTTAGAGATGGCATCTCATTCTGTTAACCAGGCTGGAGTGCAGTGGCACAAACATAGCTCACTGCAGCCTCAAACTCCCAGGCTCAAGTGATCCTCCCACCTCAGCCTCCTGAGTAGCTGGGACTACATGCGTGTGCTACCACACCTGGCTGATTGTGTGTGTGTGTGTGTAAATGGGGTCTTGCTATATTGCCCAGGTTGGTCTCAAGCTTCTGGCCTCAAGCAGTCCTCCCACAACCTCCCAACATGCTGGGATTATAGGAATGAGTCACGACATCTGGTCAGATAAACTTCTTGTTGACTGACATTGTTCATAGAAACCTATCTGCTTAGTATTCCAACAGGGAATTGCTTAGGGTTTTCTCCCACAACCTTGTTCTTCCTGTTTTGGGAGTTCTTCAAATTAGAAATCCTTTTCACTTTGTTACCCAGAATTACGTGGTTTCTTCTTTGTCTTGCCTCTCCCACAACCCTACTGGGTTTATCCCACCCCTATTTAGGCCCTACCCCTCTTTCTCCACCAGAAATAAGTCCCCTCCAAGTTTTGAGAGAGTCTTGCTCTGTTGCTGAGGCTAGCGTACAGTGGGGTGATACTGGCTCACTGCAACCTATATGTCCTGGATTCAAGCAATTCTTGTGCCTCAGGCTTCTGAGTAGCTGGGGACTACAGGCATGCACCACCACACCTAGCTAATTTTTGTATTTTTAGTAGACACAGGGTTTCACTATGTTGGCCAGGGTGATCTCAAACTCCTGACCTCAGGTGATATGCCCACTTCAGCCTCCCAAAGTGTTGGGATTACAAGCGTGAGCTACCACGTCCAGCCAGACACTTTTAATTGACTAAGACTGCGCTTCACCAATCTAAGATTACTCCCCAGATTTCCTTCCCAAGCTATCTAGCCCAGGTGCCCAGCTAGCCTTTTCTAAACACATCTTTAATGCTTGCCATGGTAAAGAATAATGACGCCCTGATTCCTGTCCTCTGCCACTCTATTAGGTATTATTGACAATGTTTTATTTTTCCAGAAATGTTCTTCCTTTTTGGTACAGCCAGTGTTTCTTTTATTTTTGCTTTACAGCAAAAAAAGTGGGGAGGGGGGGAGGGTCATAGTATGCATACTTCTGCATCTGGCTTTTTTCTCTTGGAGTTCCTTCTACATCAACATAGGGACCTACTTCACTTTTTTTTATTATTTATTTAGAGACAGGATCTCGCTCTGTCATCCAGGCTGGAGCCCTAGGGCTCAATAATCACAACTCACTGCAGCTATCCTCAGGCTATCCTTCCACCTCTCAGCCTCCTGAGTTGCTAGGACTACCAGCCCAACCTACTGCCACCACACCAGCTTTTTTTTTTTTTTTTTTTAAAACAAACAAACAAACAAAAAACATACTGCTATGTTGCCCAGCCTGGTCCCATTTCCTGAGCTCAACTGTCCTCTCATCTTAGCCTCCCAAAGTGCTGGGATTACAGCTGTGCGCACTGCTTCCAGTGTTCACCTTTAAAAGCATATCTAATTATACATACCAGGGTTTATTTAGCCACTTCCCTGCTGGACATCTCAATGACCCAGTTCTGTTGTTTTGCAGTGGACAACCGTCTCCATGTTTTATTTTAATCAAACAGTGACTTCAACTTTTGATAGAGCCTCCCAAGTTACACTAGTATCAAGCCAGTTTGAGAATTTAGCATGCCACTCTCTCCCCTGCTGAAAACCTTCTTCCAGGGGCAATGTAATGAAAAGAACTTAGGTTCTGCCCCGTAAACCCAAGGGGCCTTGGGTCTTTAACCTCTCTGGGTCTTATGTATTCGCCTGTAAAGTGGGTATAATCTCGCGTCGCATTTTGGCTGCCTCCGTGAAGGCTCGGCATCGGCAGAGGCCTGGGCTGCCCTTTAGTTTCAGGGTGTCCCGGGGCACAGGCCAAAACCTCAGGCTGAACGTGCTAGAGGAACGTTCCTTTACCTTGCAGATTAGGAAAACTGTGGCACAGAAAGCGCCGAGGGGTTGGTCAAGACCCCACAGCTTTAGTACACGCTGCGCGGGTGGCTTCGGATCCCGGTCCCTGGGAGCTGCGCACGTTTGGATGTGGTCAGCAGGGAGGCCTGGCCCAACCCCTTCCCCTTCAACCCAGGCCTCTCCCTCAACCAATTCCCACTGTTAACCCCCACAGTCCTCACTCGCTTTCGATTCGACCCCTGCCCCAGGGGCGATTGGGTGGGGCCGTCATTCCTGAACAACTAAAAGCTGCTGCGGCCGGCGTCACCTCCGGTCCCAACGGAGACGGTGGGGGCCGTGAGGCTCAGGGACTCCGCGTCCTCCCTCCTACTGGGCCTCAACTTGCCCTCTGTACTCGCCTTCTGCTACCAGTGAATTGTGAGTGGGACACGTGTGTAGACAGCAGACGGGTGTTGTGCAGCTGTGTGACGTGTGTGTTGCGTGGTGAACCCTGCTTTGTGTAGACATATGAAGTATGTGTGCTGTAGCGAACAGACGTAGGGGCTCACGAAGTACTGGGCTTCTCGCTCCTAGAGCCCCAATCGTTCCCAACATTACAGCCCCTCCCGGCTCAGCCTCTGCGGCGATGGCGGCTGGATTTGCGCGTGCGCGGCTCCGCCTCAGGCTCCTCCCCGCGTTGGCTCTCCCGCCTTCGCCCCGCCCTCCCCGCGCTTTACGGCTCGGCACGCCACTTTTGCTGCAGTCGCTTCGGCCGCCGCCGCTGCCCCCACCGCCGCGGCTGCCGCAGGTGAAGTGAAGTGAGGTGAGGTGAGGTGTGGTGTTGGGCCGGTGCCGCCGCAGTTCCCGCCCGGTTTGGAGGTGGAAAGCGGGTTTGCGGCGGGCCGGCGCGGGCGGCCTGTCAGCCGCTGCTTTGTCTCCTCAGCTCCGGTCCCGTCTGCGCTGCCGCAGGGAGGCCGCCCGGGCCAGGCGAGCCGAACCAATGCTGGACCTGGAGGTGGTGCCTGAACGCTCTTTGGGGAACGAGCAATGGGAATTCACACTGGGTGAGTTTGCGGTCCTCTGTCAGGACCCCATTCGCTGGTCCTTGCTTTCTTCTGGGCTCTTCCGACCTCTTTTCTCAGTCTCTCAAGCCCCTGCGCCCGCAGCTCCTCACCTCGTCCTCTCGTCTTGCTGGGCTCCAGGCACTAGATACCCGCTCCGACTGGCTCGATTTGCCTGTCAGTTGCTCGTCTCGGGTCTCAGCAGGGACCCTTCTGGGACAGTGGGACAGCAGTAGTAAAGACAATAACAGCTGGCTCGCCCCAAATGCTTAATCCCAGGCCCTGCTCTTTGTAGACGTAATTCTCTGTAGTACTCCTCGCCGGCGCCTGAGGTTATGTACTATTGTTATTCCCATTTCCATTTTACGGACTAAACAATGGCTGAGAAGTGGCTGACCCCTCTGATCACCACTGTGGCCTGTGGCCTGGCTCCCACTGCATTTCTGGGCTGTGGCTTCCTTCCCCTTTTTTGTGGGGGAAACCTAGGCTTGGAACCCATGATCAGTTGTTGGGGCTCTGATCAAGGGAGTTGACTTTGTGTGTACTAAAGGGACATCCCATTTGCTTCCCTCTCTCTCTTTTTTTTTTTTCTTGAGGGGAAGTCTACCTTTTGTCGCCCAGGCTGGAGTGCAGTAGCGCGATCTCTGCTCACTGCAACTTAGGCCTCCTGGGTTCAAGTGATTCTCCTGTCTCAGCCTCTTGAGTAGCTGGGATTACAGGCACATGCCACCACACCTGGCTAATTTTTGTATTTTTGGTAGAGACAGGGTTTCACCATGTTGTCCAGGTTGGCTGGTCTCGAACTCCTGACCTCGTGATTCGCCCGCCTTGGCCTCCCAAAGTGCTGGGATTACAGGCATGAGCCACTGAGCCGAGCCCCACTTCCCTCTCTTTTGAAATGTAGTCTATGTGGGATGTTGTACCCCTAAACTCAGACCTCAGTTGTGAGAGTTGAAGATTGGATGAAATAGGAGTTGTGGGAAGTAACATTTAGTTTCTAAAAAATGCAGTTTGGTCATTTTGAGGGTTATTGGCCCAGCTTTCTCCCTTCACCCTCTCCATTCCCAACATCACTACCTTTATGTGTACAAGGATGTTTGCATTTAGTAACCTGTGTGTTTACTTTGATGTTCCAGCACTAAGAAAAGGGGGTAGGGTAGGTGCTGTTTATTTATGCAGGCCTGAACTTTAGTCACTCTAGTGTGAGCTACTGGACTAAATCAGCTGCTCCATTGAGTTATAGATTATCCTTGACTCTGGAAGACTCATGTCTGTGGAGACAGTGTATTGGAGAAACCAAGTGGTACGGATTGCTGGTAGGGCCCTGCTGGTGCTTAGTGGCTGTGTATGTCCTGTGTGCTGCAAGAGCCAGTTTTTGTTGTTGGTGTTTTGTTTTAAGACAGAATCTCACTCTTTCACCCAGGCTAGAATGCAGAGGCACAATATCGGCTCACCGCAACCTCTGCCTCCTGGGTTCAAGCGATTCTCCTGCCTCAGCCTCCTGAGTAGTTGTTACAGGTACCCGCCACCACACGTGGCTGTTTTGTATTTTTAGCAGAGATGGGGTTTCACCATGTTGGCCAGGCTGGTCTCGAACTCCTGACCTCAAGTGATCCAGCCGCCTTGGCTTCCCAAAATGCTAGGATTACAGGTGTGAGCTACTGTGCCCAACCACAAGAGCTGGTTTAATTGAGGGGTCTTGGCCAAATTCTTTCATAACTTACCATTCCTCCAGAGTTCTTTCCAAAATGTTAGCTGGTACAAAATGCTCCATTCTCTGGTGAAGCACTAAGAGCTTGGTTGGGAGGCTAGTGATACCATGCTAATGCTGTTTGGCTTCTAGTTAACTCCTTTCCTCTCCTCTCCTTGACAGCTGCCCAAGCCAGGTCCTCTCAGGGCTGGGTAACAACCACAGCCATAGCTTCAAACTGTGCTTGATAATGTGACTAGATTGTGGATCTCTTGGTGGTACAAACATTCAGAGTCCCTTGGTCAAAAGTAGTGGCTAGGGACTGGGCACAATAACTCAGGCCTGTAGTGCCAACACTTTGGGAGGCTGAGGCAGGAGGATAGCTTGAAGTCAGGAGTTCAAGACCAGCCTAGGGAACATAGTGAAACCTCATTTCTACCAAAAAAAAAATTTTTTTTTGTTAGCCAGGCCTGTAGTCTCAGCTACTTGAGAGGCTGAGTTGGAAGGATCACTTGAGGTTGGGAAGTCAAGGCTGTCGTGGGTCGTGATCACACCACCAAGCATGATCCTGGGTGACAGAGAGAGACCTTGTCTCAAGAAGACAAAAAGTAGTTACTAGAATATTAATTGAGATCAGGGTTTTGAGAAAACTGAGTGAGGGAGCAAGGCTTCTCTTAGCTGTTGTTTTGACACCGTAACTCTTACTCCTAGCTCTGCTAGTTTCCCAGGAATCAAGGGTTTACCTAGCTCTTTCAAACTGTCTAAATAACAACCAAAAAGAGTGAGAAGGGCATTTCTGTATACTGGGTCCAGAATCAAATTTTAGGGGAAAGCTCATAGACTGAGCCAGAGCCTTCATAATTCCCATGGATCTTAAAATTCATTTTTACGTGATGTCTGCCTGAGAAATGGTGGTCATTCAACTTCACTACACTTTAAAAATAGAGCCATTTTCTACCTCTGTCAATTTCCTCACCAACCCTGAACACATCCAAACTACATTTGGGGCTATTAGGTATGGTTAGGTCTTGGAAGGGAATCTGCTTTAGAATTACATGAGTAGGCTAGTGAACCAGGCAATATTTACCTCTTGCCACCACAAGCCTGTAAGTTAGGTGTTGTTTTCTCCTTTTGCCAGGTGAGGGACAGGCTCAGAGAGAGAGATGATAAACAAAAGTAGCCAGACAGGCATTTCCTGCTTCCCACTGGTCTATACTTCTGAGAATGGACTCAACTTTGTCACCAGGTTTCTTATTGGAACCTGTGCAAATGCAGATGCAATTATCTGCCTGGCTTCACAATGGGGAGCTGCATCCTGGCAGCTCCTTGGCAGCCTTCCTGGTGGCATAATGTTGGACGATTAGGGAAATGCCAGCAACACAGGGACAGGAAAACCTAGGCCAAGCAGCATCTCTGTGAATGTCCCTGATGGTTTGACCAGTGGTGGAGTAAGTAAAGGCAGTGCAGATTTGAAATGTTTTGTTTTGTTTTCTTTTTTTTTTTGAGGCAAAGTCTCACTCTCGCCCAGGCTAGAGTACAGTGGTGCGATCTCAGCTCACTGCAACCTCCGCCTTCTGGGTTCAAGCTATTCCCCTGCCTTAGCCTCCTGAGTAGTTGGGATTATAGGTGTGCGCCACCAGATAATTTTTTATTTTTAGTAGAGATAGGGTTTCACCATGTTGACTAGAGTGGTCTTGAATTCCTAACCTCAAGTGATCCTGCCACCTCAGCCTCCCAAAGTACTGGGGTTACAGGCGTGGGCCTCCGTGCCTGGCCCTGAAATGTTTACAATGAGAGTTACAGAATGTATTGATGTGGAGGCAAATCTCTGAATTTGTTTTTGAAATTAGTCTTGAAATGGACTAAAAAAGGTAGATTTAAGGGTCAGTGGAGAAAATAACCTTCTCCAAGATTTCCTTGTTCCGCAGAGACTGAAGGCTCACTGTGTTGGAGGCATCATCTACCTCTGTGAACTCTGCTCACAAACATTGATAATTAAGTAATAAACAGTGCACAGTGGCTCATGCTTGTAATCCCAGCACTTTGGAAGGCTGAGGTCAGGGGATCACTTGAGCCAAGAGTTTGAGACTAGCCTGGGTAACACAGTGAGACCCTGTCTCTATTTAAATAAAAAATAAATAATTTTAAAAAATGATCTTATTCCCTGAAGAGCTTAGTCTAGTGATAGAGAAGGATTATAGAAATAGTTACTTTTATTATAATCAAGTAGTGGATATATAGGATACTGTGGAGGGGAAGAAAGTACTTGACTGGACCCAGGGGTTCAGAGAACATAGGAATACCAACAAACAGGAGCTGTAAATCTTCCAGTCAAGCGAAAGAAGAAAAAAGAAACACAGTAGAAAAGATAGATGATATGGGCAGGGAACTGTAAGCAATTTGGTATTGTAATTAGAGCATATTGCATTGGTAGAAGAAAAAATGGATTTCCCATAGTCCCAATTCTGTTTGGTTATAGCTGCCTGGGATACTATCAAGGAGCCTTTGTGTTGGAATTTGTGCACATCTGTGGAAAAGAGGATACATATTAATGAAATGTATTGTGGGCGTTGGTTTGGGAAGAACTGGATTTGAAGAGGTGGAGAAGAAGGAGGAATCTAGAGGTTTCTAACTTGAGAAACTCTATAAGATGTTGGACATAGATATTGAGAGCTAGAATGCAGAGAAGTTGAAAAGATCACTGTTAATCTGTTGACTTTTATTTGCCTTTGGACAGAAAACAAATGGAGACGAGTCAGAAACTGGGTGGTTAGTTGAACCAGGGATAAGCAGCAGAAACATACCCTATTGGAGAGACTTGGAAAAGTTAGAGGAGAGTAGTATTGGCAGAGAGACAATAGGAGTTCTGTAGAGGGAGAGTGGTCAACAGGATTCATGGTATAAGACCTAAGTGCTCTAATTGCTTTGTTTCGCAGATGTTCATGACCACCTACAGTTGTGCCAGGCGCAGTGATTGGGTTCTGGGAGGTATTGAGGTGAACAAGACAGACAAGATTCTACCTCTCTGAGGATATAAAGGAGACTAACATAAATAAATGGTATGAGAGGTTTCATTGAATAAGGCAGTCAGGGAAGTGGGGTGTGACCAAGACCTAAAGTGCAAACAAAAGCCAGCTTTGGGAAGAACATTCCAGATTCCAGCAGCAACAAGAGCTAATACAAAGGCCTGAGGTGAGAAAGAGCTTGATGAACAGTAGAAAGAAGATATAGATGGATAAGATCCAGAATATTCAGGGCCTTTTGGTGATGACATGATATTTGGGTTTTGTCCCCCTGCAATGGGAAGCCATTGGAAGGTTATAAGCAGGCAAGTGATGAGATCTGTGAGACAAAGACTTGTGCGATTTAGAAGGCTGACCATTCTGTTAGAGCTGGGATAGTGCTCCTGTTTCTTTGCCATTCATATAGTTAGTTCCCTTTAGAGATCTTTCGTAGCCGTCCTTTACCAGTAGCTGTGTGATGACCAGTCATCATGGCTGCTTTGTTTCCTCTGGGTGGGTTTCTCCCTGGTGACTCAGGATCCTAAGATCCTAAGATGCCGAGACATCCTTTGATGTGGTTAAGTGGAATCCTCCCTCAAGAAACTGGCATCGGCTGGGCGCGGTGGCCCATGTCTATAATCCCACCATTTTGGGAGGCTGAGGCAGGAGGATAGCTTGAGCCCAGGAGTTTGAGACCAGCCTGGCTGGCATAGCAAGACTCCATCACTTTGAAAAAAAAGAAAAAGAAGCTGGGTGCAGTGGCTCATGCCTGTAATCCCAGCACTTTGGGATGCCAAAGCAGGCGGATCATGCGGTCAGGAGTTCGAGACCAGCCTGGCCAACATGGTGAAACCCCGGGGGTCTCTACTAAAAACACAAAAGTTAGTTGGGCATGAGCTAAGACTCTGTCTCAAAAAAAAAAGAATGAAAGAAACTGGCATGTGCCATGTGGATCAGAGAAGCCAGGCATCCTTCCTCTTTCTTGACATCTAACTAAGCTTGTCTGTCTTCTCCACATGGATGTTTGTTCATCCCCACTGGGAAAGACAGCACAGATGGTCCTCCATTTCAGGAATGGCAAAGGTGAGAGATGCATTAGCTTGTTCATATTCTCAACAAACATTTATTGAGTCTCCACTATGTGCCAGGTCTTACACTATGGAAGGATGAAAAGTAGTTTTTGTTTGTTTGTTTTTAGTAGAGATGGGGATTCACCATTTTGACCAAGCTAGTCTCGAACTCCTGACCTCAGGTGATCCACCCACCTCAGCCTCCCAAAGTGAAAAGTACTTCTTTTTTTTTTTTTTTTTTTTTTTTTTGATGTGGGTTTTTTTTTTTTTTTTTTTTTTTGAGGCAAAGTCTCACTCTCGCCC
>NW_016107433.1:446219-449243 GCF_001604975.1 Cebus imitator
TACAGGTGCGCACCACCACACCCAGCTAATTTTTTGTATTTTGAGTAGAGACGGGGTTTCACCATGTTGACCAGGATGGTCTCTCTTGACCTCGTGATCCACCCGCCTCGGCCTCCCAAAGTGCTGGGATTACAGGCGTGAGCCACCGCCCCCGGCCGAAAAGTACTTCTTTAAAGATTGTAAGTCAACCTTGCAGTTACCTTCAGCTTTCTTCAAATTGAAGAATGGCCCCTCAGATGAGGGCAGAATCAGATTGTTTGTTTAAATGTAAATGGACCATGAGCTTTTAACCTTCTAATTAATTCTTCATTTGTAAGCTCTTTTTTGCAAATCCCATTTCTTTGACCTGGAGATCAACTGATATAAATGTGAACTGACTGTCATAGGATGAAGTGATTGATGGTCCCTTTTCCTTCCTTTCTCTTGTCACCCACCCTACAATCCATCAGTCTCACTGAGTAAATATTTATTCAACAGTCACTGGATGGCCAGGTGCAGTGGCTCACACCTGTAATCCTAGCACTTTAGAAAGTGAAGGTAGGAGGATTGCATGAGCCCAGGAGTTCAGGACCAGACTAGGCACCACAGTGAGACCTTGTCTCTACCCAAAAATTTAAAGATTAGCTAGTTGTGGGGGCGCGTGCCTATAGTCCAAACTACTCGGGAGACTGAGGTGGGAGGATCTCTTGAGCCTGGGAGACAGAAGGTTCAGTGAGCCCAGATTGCACCACTGCACTCCAGCCTGGGTGACAGTGAGATTCTGCCTCAAAACAAAACAAAACCAGTCACTGGGTGGTTAGCTCTAAGCATTGTACAAGGGATCCAGAGAGTGGTGAATAGCAGACACACTGTTTTTGTATTCATTAAACTATGAGTCTTTGTTTTTGGATTGTCCAGGACCTGTCTCTATGTGTGTTTCTTGTTTAAATTATAATGGACTCTGGAAACTTTTTGGTGGTCTCTGTGAGTCCTTGGAATACTGGAGATGTCACTGGAATTTGGATTAAACTGGGGGCATATGTAAATCTGCTTATAATGAGCTATGAGTTAAAATACCAAGTGTTAAGAGTTAGATATTCAGGAATGCCTCTCCCTGTCACTTTTTTTTCTCCTGAGACAGCACCTGGCTCTGTCACCCAGGCTGGAGTGCAGCCTCCATCTCCCAGGCTCAAGCCATCCTTTCACCTCAGCTTCCTGAGAGCTGGGACTGCAGGTGCACACCACCGTGCCTGGCTAATTTTTTTTTGTATTTTTTGTAGAAACATGGTTTCACCATGTTGCCCAGGCTGGTCTCAAACTCCTGAGCTCAAGTGATCCACCCACCTTGGCCTCCAAAAGTGCTGAGATTACAGGTGTGAGCCACCGCGCCACACCTAGCCAGCCCATTACAGTTTTTTTTTTTTTTTTGAGATGGAGTCTTGCTCTGTCAGTCAGGCTGGAGTGGAATGGCATGATCTTGGCTCACTGCAGCCTCCGCCTCCCAGGTTCAGGTGATTTCTCCTGCCTCAGCCTTCCAAGTAGCTGGGACTACAGGCATGTACCACCACGCTTGGCTAATTTTTGTATTTTTAGTGGAGACAGGGTTTTTCCATGTTGGCCAGGCTGGGCTTGAACTCCTGACCACGGGTAATCCGCCGGCCAGGGCCTCCCAAAGTGCTGGGATTATAGGCATGAGCCACTGTGCCTGGCCCCCTGTCGCTATTTTTTTTAAATTAAATAAAAAAATAAAAAGAACTAAATATTTGTGGAATTTTAAGTAAAAATCCAGTGAATCCTTGGTAAAAATAAGTTGATTCATGATTCTGGTGGATGGGTGATTTTAGACAGAGTCTTGTTCTGTCACCAGGCTGGAGCTGGAGTGCAGTGGTTCGATCTTGGCTCACTGCAACCTCCACTTTCCGGGTTCAAGTGATTCTCCTGCCTCAGCCTTCTGAGTAGCTGGCACTACAGGTGCGCACCACCACACCCAGCTAATTTTTNGCAACCTCCACTTTCCGGGTTCAAGTGATTCTCCTGCCTCAGCCTTCTGAGTAGCTGGCACTACAGGTGCGCACCACCACACCCAGCTAATTTTTGCATTTTTAGTAGAGACGGAGTTTTACCATGTTGGCCAGGATGGTCTCCATCTCTTGACCTTGTGATCCATCCACCTTAGCCCAGAATGCTGGGATTACAGGCATGAGTCACCATCTAGCCCTAGCTAATTTTTTCACTTTTTGTAGAGACAGGATCTTACTATATTCCCAGGCTGGTCTTGAACTCCTGGTGATCCTCCTGCCCTGCCCTCCCAAAGTGTTGGGATTACAGGCATGAACCACCACACCCAGTACTGATTTTAAACTTTTAAAATAGCTCCTGGCTTGGCGTGGTGGCTCATGCCTGTAATCCCAGCACTTTGGGAGGCTAAGGCGGGTGGGCGGATTGTGAATTCAAGAGATTGAGACCATCCTGGCCAACATATGGTGAAACCCTGCCTCTACTAAAAATACAAAAATTAGCCAGGCATGGTGGCAGGCGCCTGTAGTCCCAGCTACTAGGGATGCTGAGGCAGGAGAATCACTTGAACCCAGGAGGCGGAGGTTGCAGTGAGCTGAGATCGTGCCACTGCACTTAAGCCTGGTGACAGAGCAAGACTCCATCTCAAAAATATAAAATAAAATAAAATAGTTCCTTACAAGTCGTGTGCTCTAACAGGCCTTTATTTCAGATATGCAGAGATAAATGCCAGAAAGGAAGAGAAAGGACCTATCTCAGGTCATACCTAAGCCATGGCAGAGTGAGGACCAAAACCTGGGTCTGCAGAGTCATGCAGTCAGTGCTTTTCTCACTTGGTTCTTTGGTTCATACTTTCTTTGCTTTCTCTGAGCCCTTGCCTGCTTGAGATCAGTGTGGAGGTCCCTATTTCCAGGAAGCTTTTTTATATATTCACTGCTTCCCCTTCCATGCACGTCCAACCCTTTGGCTTCCCTGGGCCACATTAGAAGAATAATTATCTTGAGCCACACATAAAATAGACTAACACTA
>NW_016107433.1:453316-454848 GCF_001604975.1 Cebus imitator
GAGAGGTTTGCTCTGTTGCCCAGGCTAAGTACCGTGGCGTGATCTTGGCTCACTGAAACCTCCACCTCCCTGGCTCAAGCAATTTTCATGCCTCAGCCTCCCGGGAAGCTGGGACTACAAGTGTGTGCCACCTCGCCTGGCTAATTTTTGTATTTTTTTTTTTAACAGACTCAGGGTTTCACCATGTTGGCTAGGCTGGTCTCGAATGCCTGACCTCAAGTGATCCTCCCACCTTGGCCTCCCAAAGTGCTGGGATTGCGGGCATGAGCCACCGTGCCCATCCCATGCATGATTTTTGTGATATCCACCACCACAGATAAGCAAAAGAGTCAATACATTCAAAGAGTTGTACACCTGTGCACAGTCCAAGTATTCTTTTAGTGCTTGCTGCCTAACTTTATTCTAGCTCTTACTGTTTATTGAACTCTTATTTACTCATGTGTCTGTAGACCTTAGTAGCCCCCAACCATCCCCAGGCTTTACTATAGGGACCAGTGCCTAATGCAGTAGTAGATGTCAATAAATGAATAGCCACAATAACCACAGAGGTGTCTTGCTTTATTTCAGGAATGCCTCTGGCTCAGGCAGTAGCCATTCTTCAGAAGCACTGTCGCATCATCAAAAATGTCCAGGTTCTCTACAGTGAACAGGTAAGTGGTAGCTGGTTTGTTTATTTAAATAGCATCTGTTGGCTTGGTGCTGTGGCTCACACGTTTAATCCCAGCACTTTGGGAGGCCAAGGTGGGTGGATCACTTGAGGTCAGGAGTTCGAGATCGCCCTGACCCACATGAAGAAACCTCATCTGTACTAAAAATACAAAATTAGCCGAGCGTGGTGGTGCACGTCTGTAACCACAGCTACTCGGGAGGCTGGGGCAGGAGAATCACTTGAACCCGGGAGGCAGAGGTTGCAGTGAGCTGAGATTGTGCTGTTGCACTCTGGCCTGGGTGACAAGAGTGAAACTCTGCCTGTAAAAAAAACCAAAAAACAAAACGAAAAAACGAAATAGTGTCCCTTGGCAGTGAGTCACTTCCAGAGCTGATGCTTTGGGAATGGCTGACTGGCAAGGATTGCTGTATTGGAATGGGAGAATCTCTAGCACCAGCCAGTTATCAGGTACCTTATCCTTGATTCTGAAACTTCTGCTCTTGATACTCTAGTACAAGTAGGTTTGGAAGAGCAGTAGTAATTTAACCTATGTTTTGCCTGTGCTCATCTTGCCTACAGGCCCTTAAACAGGGACTTTTCAGTGGTAGGTTGCTTCAGAGGCTGTCTCTGGTCTTTTAGGATGCTTGTCTTCCACTTACGTGTTTAAGATGTTTAAAATTGTCTTTTCTGCTTTGTTGGTTAGTTTGTGTTCAGGATTGTTGAAGTGCAGATCTCTAGCTAGCATAGCATACCAGGTTTGAAAGGAAACAGATATAGTTCACCCTTTATCACTCTCAAAGAGAAATCTTCCCTCCATTGAACTCTCTGAAACCTGCAGTTCTGTGGCATAGACCATGCGCTGCCATGTTGAACAGCCTTTTAG
>NW_016107433.1:455425-471248 GCF_001604975.1 Cebus imitator
ATTTTTTGTATTTTTTTTAGTAGAGACGGGGTTTCACCATGTTGACCAGGATGGTCTCGATCTCTTGACCTTGTGATCCACCCGCCTCGGCCTCCCAAAGTGCTAGGATTACAAGCTTGAGCCACCGCGCCCGGCCAGCCTTTTAGGTGTCTTATGTGCCACAAGCCTCAGGGAATAGTTTTGAGCCTACAGTGGCTAAAAGATGTCCCCAGTGGCTTTTCTGAGATCCTTTGAGTACTGGTTTGATTATTGCAGTTCTATTTGTTCCAATTAGTTTCAGATCCTGAAGCAAATGACAGCTTATTTCTGACATGAAGAATATTGTAAATTATAGGTGGGCAAAATTTCTGAGAGGCTTCTCAGTTTGGCTTGGAGCAGAGTCAAAATTAGGCCTGTTACCAATACCCAGAGATTACATTCTTCCCTGTAATACCCCTCTACCAGCCTAGTGAGACCCCCATATGAGGGATCTTTCTGAAAGAAGAAATGCTTAGTCTCCAAACAAGTGCTGGAGTATTCCTGTGGTGCCTACGACAGAACAGGGGACTTGTAGGAGTGGGCAGGGGTTTCTTGAACCACTGTGGATTCTCACTGCCAAAGTGGATTCTCATTAATTAAATTAATTTAATTTAATTTAATTTTTTTTTTTTTGAGACAGAGTTTTGCTCTGTTGCCAGGTGCCAGACTGGAGTGCAGTGGTGTAATCTCGGCTCACTGCAACCTCCACCTCCTGGGTCCAAGCAATTCTGCCTCAGCCTTCCAAGTAGCTGGGACTACAGGCACGCACCACCACGCCCAGCTAATTTTTGTATTTTTAGTAGAGACTGGGTTTCACCGTATTGGCCAGGATGGTCTTGATCTCTTGACCTTGTCATCCACTCACCTCGGCCTCCCAAAGTGCTAGGATTACAGGCATGAGCCACCGTGTCAGGCCTAATTTAACTTTTAACAAAACTTATTTTAGTTTTTTTGAGACAAGTGTCTTGCTTTGTCACCAAGACTAGAGTGTAGTGACACACTCACTGCAGCCTCAATCTCCTGGGTTCAAATGATCCTCCCACCTCAGCCTCCTGAGTAGCTGGGGCCACAGGTTCATGCCACCATGCCTGGCTAATTTATATTTTGTAGAGATGGGGTCTCACTATGTTTTACAGGTTGGTCTCAAACTCCTGGGCTCAAGTGATCCTCCCACCTCAGCCTCCCAAAGTGCTGGGATTACAGGTATGAGCCACCACACCTGGTCTGGATTCTCATTTATAAAATGAAGGGTAGGCTGGCTGCCATAATCCCAGTACTTTGGGAAGCTGAGTTGGGTGGAACATGAGGTCAAGAGATAGAGACCATCCTGGTCAACATGGTAAAACCCTGTCTCTACTAAAAATACAAAAATTNTTGGGAAGCTGAGTTGGGTGGAACATGAGGTCAAGAGATAGAGACCATCCTGGTCAACATGGTAAAACCCTGTCTCTACTAAAAATACAAAAATTGGCCAGGCACAGTGGCTCACATCTATAATCCCAACACTTTGGGAGGCCAAGGTGGTCAAATCCCAAGGTCAGCAGATCGAGACCATCCTGGCCAACATGGTGAAAACCCATCTCTACTAAAATACAAAAAATTAGCTGGTGGCACCTGCCTGTAGTCCCAGCTACTCAGGAGGCTGAGGCGGGGAATTGCTTGAACCCGGGAGGTGTAGGTTGCAGTGAGCCAAGATAGGGCCATTGTACTCCAGTCTGGCGACAGAGTGAGACTGTCTAATAAAAAAAAAAAGAAAAATTGGCTGGGCATGGTGGTGCGCACCTATGGTCCCAGCTACTCAGAAGGCTGAGGCAAGAGAATCACTTGAACCTGGGAGGTGGATGTTGCAGTGAGCCAAGATCGCGCCACTGCACTCCAGCCTGGCAACAGAGTGAGACTCTGTCTCAAAAAAATAAATAAATAAAATAAATATAAAATAAAATGAAGGGTAGCACTTTGGGAGGCTAAGGTGGGAGAATCACTTGAGCCCAGGAGTTCAAGACCAGGCTGGGCAACATAATGGGACCTCGTCTCTAATTTTCAAAAAATAAATAATAAGTAAATAAATAAAATAAAATGAAGGATGGGCAGTATCTTTTCTTCTTTACTCTCAGATCATCCTAACCTATTCTGACTTTCATTAATTAGACCAGGAGGGAATTGCCTCATGACAAGTAACAGCCATCAAAACAGGGAAAATGGCATACTTTTTGAGCTTATAGCCACGTATACATTCAGCTAAATCATATTTAGACATCTTAAATTTTGAGGGTGCCTAAAATTTGAAAATAGGCTTTAAACTTTTTCTTTTTTTTTCTTTTTTTTTCTTTTTTTTTGAGACAGAGTCTGATTCTGTCACCCAGGCTGGAGTGCAGTGGCATGATCTTGGCTCACTGCAACCTCTGCCTCCTGGTTTCAAGTGATTCTCCTGCCTCAGCCTCCCAAGTAGTTAGGATTACAGGCATCCACCACCATGCCTAGCAAATTTTTTTATTTTAGTAGAGACGGAGTTTCACCATGTTGGCCAGGCTGGTCTCAAACTCCTGACCTCAGGTGATCCGCCCACCTCAGCCTCCCAAAGTTCTGGGATTACAGGTGTGAGCCACCATGCACAACTTTTTTTTTTTCTTTTAATTGAGACAGAGTCTTGCTTTTTTGCCTAGGCTGGAGTGTAGTGGCACAACCTCGGCTCACTGCAACCGCCACTTCCTGGGTTTAAGCGATTCTCCTGCCTCAGCTTCCCACATAGCTGGGATTGCAGGCATGCGCCACCATGCTCAGCTAATTTTGTATTTTTAGTATACACAGGGTTTCACCATGTTGGTCAGGCTGGTCTTGAACTTCTGGCCTCAAGTGATACGCCCGCCTCAGCCTCCATAAGTTCTGGGATTCCAAGCATGAGCCACCACGCCCTGCCTGGAATAAATCTTTGGTTCAGGATCAAAAGGAGACGGTCTCTCAGAACTCTGCTGTAATGCTTCTTTTTATCTTTTTTTGAGACAGTGTCTTCCTGTCACCGAGACTGGAGTGCCACAGTGTGATCATTGCTCTCTGCAGCCTCCCCCAACATTCCTCCTTTAGTTTTGCCACTCTTGGGCTCAAGCCATTTTCCCACCTCAGCCTCCTGAGTAGCTGGGACCACAGGTGTGCGCCACCACATCTGGCTATTAAAAAAAAAAAATTTGGGCTAGGTGCAGTAGCTCACGCCTGTAATCCCAGCACTTTGAGAGGCCAAGGCAGGTGGATCACTTCAAGTCAGGAGTTCGAGACCAGCCTGGCCAACATGGTGAAACTTCGTCTCTACTAAAAAAAAAAAATTTGGGCTAGGTGCAGTAGCTCACGCCTGTAATCCCAGCACTTTGAGAGGCCAAGGCAGGTGGATCACTTCAAGTCAGGAGTTCGAGACCAGCCTGGCCAACATGGTGAAACTTCGTCTCTACTAAAAATACAAAAGTTAACCGGGTGTGGTGGTGTGCACCTGTAATTCCTGTAGTACAGGAAGCAACCTGTACTAATCCCAACTACTCGGGAGGCTGGGGCGGGAGAATCGCTTGAACCTGGGAGGCGGAGGTTGCAGTGAGCCAAAGTCACACCACTGCACTCTAGCCTAGGTGACAGAGTGAGACTTGTCACAAAAAAAAAAAGTTTTGTAGAAACTGGGTCTCACTATATTTGCCCAGACTCTTCTCAAACTCCTGGCCCTAAGCATTCTGCCTGCCGTAGCCTCCCAAAGTGCTAGCATGAGCCACTGCACCCAGCCAATGTGATGCTTCTTAAATGTGGGTCCTGTCCTCTTCTTCTGCCTACTTGCCTTCCTTACTCGTTTGTCTCTTCATTTCCCAAATGCAGAAAACATTTTGTCTGCATTAAAATTTCAGAAATATCTTCTTGTCTCTATGCAAATCACACCTTGGAAATTAAATATCAAGTATGCATGTCAAGTACATCCCTTCTTTCTTAGAGGGAAAAGATGTTAACAACTAGTATCAGAAGGTTTTACTGAACTGCTTCATATGGAGGATAGCTGGGTTGCTGGAAGAACCTGCTTAAATATCACATAGTATATGTGTATTTTAGTTTTAGAGAGATAAAGTATTAATACATTGACTCTGAGAGTGACCTGATTACTTTTGAAAATTGCTGTGTTATATCCTGAATTATAACAATGCCAGAAAAAAAAAAAAAAATCAGATCTTGGGAAAGTATAGGAAAATCCAGATTCTTGCAAGATTCCTGAAAGAGACTAAAATGTTGCTTCACTCTGCTTACTTCCATTGAATTGAATGGCTCTCTCCAAAGTGGAACTTTGTGTTCTGGGTTGATATTGGTAATCCAAGGTCAGAGTTCACTGTTCCATTATCTTGCTTGAGACCTAATGATTTAGACATTCATATAGACCTACTGGAAAATTACAACATTCTTCCTTTAGTTTTTGCCAAGCATGATGGTACTGCCTGGGCCTGCTGCCTTGTGAGGATCATTGGGACAGAAGGAATCAAACTGCACTAATCCCAAAAGACTCTTTGGAGAGCATTTCCCCAATGAGGCCAACACCAGCAGTTGCTTGTGGCCTTCCAGCCCATGTCCCTGTCTCTGATGGCCATATCTTCATCATATACTTTGTCTAACTTGAGAAGCTCTATAAAGAAACTAAACGTTTTGAGCAGCTATGTGCTAGTTAAAGAAGGGTGGGGTTTATTTATTTTTTTATTTTTTATTTTTTTTAGACAGAGTCTTGCTCCGTCGCCAGGCGCCAGGCTGGAGTGCAGTGGCGTGATCTCGGCTCACTGCAATCTTCGCCTCCTGGATTCAGGCAATTCTCCTGCCTCAGCCTCCCGAGTAGCTGAGACTACAGGCGCGCGCCACCACACCCAGTTAATTTTTGTATTTTTAGTAGAGATGGGGTTTCACCATGTTGGCCAGGATGGTCTCGATCTCTTGACCTCATGATCCACCCACCTCAGCTTCCCAAAGTGCTGGGAAAGGGTGGGGTTTTAGATGGTGTTTTTCCTTCTACTATTGGGCAGCCTCTGTCAGGGCTGTGGAGAATTTTGAGACATTGAATCTTTGAATTAATTGCATTGGACCAGAAGCACGAAGATGGGGCAGACACAGGAGGAGAGTGCTATGTTGCGGGTACTGGGCTAGGTGCTTTCTGACCTACTATCTCTGTCCTCAGAACAACCCTGGAGGGAAGGGATGAAGGTATTCCCATGAAGATACCAGAGCTCAGAGAAATTTTGAGAGTCACCTAAGGTCACAAGGGTTCTGTTCACTGCTTTGTTCTGCTACTCCCCTCCCCCAGGATTCAGAAGGGGCAAATGCAGAAATGTGACTCTTTAGATCTTAGACTTAGGCTTTTCAGAAAGAAGCACATGTGAAATGGTATGGTACGTCAGGGGGAGGGAGAAAAGGGGTAAGAGGGTCATCTCATAATCAGATCACAATATATTTCTTTATCCTAGAATTTAATCAAAACCATCAAAGAATAAAAATATGTTTACTGTGAATGATACGAACAACCTGGGTGTCAATGAATGTAGGTTCAGCTGATAGGCATAAGCAGTATCTTCTGAGTTTAGATCCTGGACTAGGCCTTTTCACATGACCTGTATTCCTCACCAACTGCTCTGTAGGTTTGATAGCAGTGAACTTCATACTGTAGATGTGAACCATGGAGCCTCAACGGAAAATGACTTGTATGTTAGTGTAACTTTGTCCGTTTTCTCCAGGTATTTTTACTCAGAGCCCAGAAGGGAGAGGCTCTTTTCAGCTGATATTAAGAAACAGCATCTGCAGGCTAGAAGTTAAAAAACTGTGTGTGTTCATGCAGCAGTTTTTTTCTGGTTTCCAAGCATCATTAGCTGAAGGAGAGGGACTGCCTGCACTCAGACATTCCCTATGCATTGCATTTATATTGTAAGTTTTTCAGTAGGTGCTTAGTGAATAAATCAGTTACTCAGAATGTGTTTTATTTTTGTTTTATAGTCTCCTCTAAGCCATGACCTCATTCTTAACCTGACTCAGGATGGGATCAAACTACTGTTTGATGCTTTCAATCAGAGACTTAAGGTAACTATAAATGACAACTAATGTTTCATGTCTGGCTGGACCAGTCTTTCTGGAGCTGTTTAGTATGTGCTATTTGAGATGTTTCAAAAACTTATAAATAGTTGTGGACTTCTTTGGTTCAGAGATCACTACAATGTAGGAAACTGAAGCTGTGCCTGTTCCCCTAAAAAGAGGGAAGATGGAAGTAGGTTGGGATGGTCAGAAAGAGGCTGGAAAGGGCTGCTTTCCTAGGCTCTAGAGGGGAAAGTGAAAGAGTGCGGAAGATTTGGGAAACAATGCTGTGGGGAAGGGGCTTTTATGTTCAGTAGGAAAACAAGATTGTTTTACTTCATTCTTTTGCCAAACAGTGTACCTTGGTTAGAAAATGGAAACTGTTCTTCCTAGAATGCTGGGGCTTGGGTTAACACCACCAGCAATTAGTTGATTCTTTAACCCTGGGGAGGAAATGTAAAAAAAAAAAAACAATTTACTAATATGTGGGGCCATCTTTATTGGCATTTGAGTATAATTTGATAAAACCTGTTTCAGTCCAGGCTGTTTTTAATACACCCTGTTTACAAATGCCTGGGCCTCATAGGTTAGTCATGTGACACCAGACTCATGCCTCAAAGTCATGAGATTGAATGGGCCCCAGGCAGTGGCATGCCCAAGCTGTTGTCCTGGTTAGGTTATGGAGTAGCCTTTACAAAAGACTTGGGTACTTCCCAGTTATCATCATCATTGTTGCAGGTGAACTGCTAAGGAAAGAAAACAGAACTTGGAAAGAGAATCAGTATGTGGAATTAGAATTCCTCATTCTATCTCCTGTCTCCATGGCCAGAAGTTCCACACTGGGAAAGGGCAGAGGATGATCTTCAATGTGGCATAATCACAAATTGGGGGAAAATTAGTCTGGTAACATGGAAATGCCTTTACAAGTAGTAATTTCCCTTTGACTTGGCAAAAGTCCATTTTAGAAAACGTAACCCAGAAACACTGGGGGTAGGTAATGGCATTTTATAGTAATAACAAGCTGGAAGTAACTTAAATGGGCAACAAAAGGGATGGCCAGGCGGCCCATAGAATCACAGCATGATGAAGACAATGTCATATGTTTAGTGAGTGTTTAGTATACGTTAGGCACATGACTGGGTGTTTCATATGCATTTTCTAATTTAATCCTAACAAGGCTTTGAGTAGGTACTGTTTACCAGTAAGACAACCGAGAGACAGACAGGATAAGTAGCCTACCTGATGCCAGGCTTTTAACTTGATGTTGACAATGTGTGGTGGCTGGCCACTTAGGCTCTGTTGATGGGTCTGGGAAATAAATGAGAAAAGCTGAAGAAATTTACAGAAATTTGAGAAATGGGAAGTACCTTTGGATAGGAAAGGAGATAAAATAGAACCTGGCAGTCCTCTTCTGCCTTCTGTGAGATTCCTATGAAGGAGAGACTGGTCTCTTGCCTGAATCTTCTGGAAACTGAGCAAGTGATCACCCAGATGCTTTTGGTTGGCACCAGCCTGACCTGACTTATCTTCCTGCCCTTCCCTTCAACATCTTCAAAATCTACCTCTTCTGATGCTGCCTCCTACAGTTGCTGCCTACCCTCTGCCTCAAGCCTGAGAGAGACAGCCCTGTGAAATGAGGCTTTATAAGTCACAACCTTTACAGCCACCTGTCTTCATTTTTATCTTGGCCGCTGCCACATCTCTTCCCTCTGGGGAAATCAGGAGCTTCTCCAGCCCAGAGGTGGAATATCATGGGCTTTAGGCGTCCCAACTGCTTGTTACTGTGGTACAGCAAGCTCCATGAGATGAAATCTGCTTGTTGATGCTCCTAATGACATGAAGGACTCCAGAATGGCCAGCACTCTGGGTCCATTGCCACAAGTGCTGCCTCATGCCCTGTGATCAGCTCTGGTCCACTGTTTTCCCATTGATCAGGCAAGGTTGAAACACCTTGCCTGTGTTGGACCCATATGGCTATATGTGTTGGACCCATATGGCTATTGGCAGGTGGGGTGCCAGTGACACTGGAGGAACATCATGCAGGCTCACTTCCACAGGGCAGGTGGTGGGAAGCTTTGAGGGATGATTGGTCAACTGTAGGAGTAGAAATGAGGGAGGTGAGTGCCTGCACCTACTATGAGCAGGAGGGCTTCTGACTGAAGGTACAGGCCCTCTGCTAGCGCAAGGCTCTGGGCTCAGTGAAATGGCATGCCACTTTGGCATGGTATACTGCCATACCCAGACATTCTGATGGGGACACTGGCTGTCTTCTGAATCATAGCTGTTCCTTCCTGCCGTTCCTTCCACAGCCCCTCCTAGTACTTCTTTTTGTGCTTTTAAGCTTTTTATTTATTTATTTATTTATTTATTTTGGCCTTTAACTAGCTTCATACTAGGCAGAATTGCCTAACATGAGTTGAACACCTTCCCTATGCAAACTAATGAGTCAGACCCCAAGGGTCTTAACTTAGTGGACCAGTTAACAGAATACACAAGTGTGGAGGAAAGGGTTCATTCCAGTGCCTAGCAGAGGGAGCAGTTCTTTCTAGCAGATAGGATCAAAAGAGCTACATTATAGTCAAGAGATTTCCAATTTGGTTCAGTGTTATGGGATACGGATAGTCTCCGGCCAAAAGGGAACTACTGTCTATTATGTCTCAGTTTCTGTGGCAGTGCCAGATGTTCCTGCATACAATGCCCCACAGCCTCTTCCACAATCAGGCTCAGATTGTCAGGACAAACAGATACTGAGCCAGCTCTGCTTGTGTCTCCACAATGAGAGCCAAACCTCCCCACTGGAAGATGGTAGGGGGTGCTCTGAGCCCCTAGAAGCTGTGCTGCTGGCTGCCAAGCCCTTGACACCATTGCATGGAGGACTTCATAGTGCTTACAACGTGGCGCCACTAATGGCAGAGTGTTAGGTGATGCCTTTTTTTTTTTTTTTTTGTCTCTGCCCTACCCTGAGTTCTTGATGAGGCTGAATCCATTAAAGAGGTCCTTCACGAAGGTCCTGAGGTTTTCTCATTTCAACCAGATCCCTTTCATCAGGGTTATAACTAAATACTGTCATACTTGTGTGAGCTAATATACTATGGCTTGCTTTCTGGCAGGATAGACCTCCCTCTTCCATCTTTTTGTTTTGTAAACAAAATCAACTTCAAAATAAATTTTCAAAAGCAACCCACCAGGCATGGTAGCTCACTCCTGTAATCGCAGCACTTTGGGAGGCTGAGGCAGGTGGATCACCTGAGGTCAGGAGTTCGATACCAGCCTGACCAACATGGAGAAACCCCGTCTCTACTAAAATTACAAAATGAGCTGGGCGTGGTGGCGCATGCCTATGTAATCCCAGCTACTTGGGAGGTTGAGGTAGGAGAATCAGTTGAACATGGGAGGTAGAGGTTACAGTGAGCCGAGATTGTGCCATTGCATTACAGCCTGGGCAAAAAAAGCAAAACTCCATCTCAAAAAAACAAAAAGAAAGAAAGCCAACTTGGGTTTTAAAATGCAGCAAAGTATGAGATGGGAGGAAGGGGGCTTAGTGTCCGAAGCACAGCCTTAACAAGCTTCATGTCTGTGAAAGAGATCATTGCCCTATAGAGTAGTGTGTGCTCTAGCCCGACCGAGAAGTGGATTGGCCTGTAAGGGCCTTGACCCAGAGCATCCATAGACATCTGTTGAGCAGTCCACCAGGAGAGGGAAGTGGGGAGGTTATGCTGTGTGTTTTCTCCCTATTTTCAAACTGAGAACAAAGGGCTGGTATGGTGGCTCATGCTTATAATCCCAGCACTGTGGGAGGCTAAGGTAGGAGGATCATATGAGTCCAGGAGTTTGAGACCAGCCTGGGCAACCTAGTCTTTTAATTTTGTTAAGATCCCATCTCTACAAAAAGTTTTTCTTTTTTTTTTAATTTTAAATGAGAACAAAAGATAACATGCAGTGCCTCCATAAAATTTCTGTTAGTAATAGTTTTTTTTTTTTTTTTACTATTTATTCTATAATATGTATTTTTAATCTTTTTTAATTTATCACGTTCAGAGCATTGACAACTCTTAAACTTTTTTTTAGGTGATCGAAGTATATGATTTGACTAAAGTAAAGTTAAAATATTGGTAAGTTTTCTCCCCTGCTGATGTATGTCTCACTTGTTCAGACAGGCCATATCTACTACCTTCATGAAGTTAGTAAAGATTCACATCTGCCACAGTCCAGGGATTATAGCCTGGTGCCATGATTTCCTGAGGCAACCAGCAAGCCTGCTCAGTTTCCTGGAGAAGAGAAGTAAACCTCATTAAGAATATGTGATATGTTTAACACTTCACACATATGTCATCTAACTTAATCCACTCAACAAAGCCAGACCTCAGCTCAGAGGTGATCTGACAATAGCTTCCCTCCACCTGACGGCCTCTCTTGGCAGCTATTTTGATGAGTAATAGAGGTGGGACAAACCAGATAGTTCTGACTCCAAAGCCTATGCTGAAGAGAATGCCAAAGAGACCACCATTTTAGAGCTGTAATGTACTTTTTAGAATTGCAGTGGAGATGACATGCACAATCCAAAGCTGTTGAGCCCCCATTATGGCAAGGCAGCATGCCAGCATTTAGAAATCTAGAATACTCCTTTTTTTTTTTTTTTTTTTTTTTTTTTTTTTTTTGAGGTGGAGTTTCTCTCTCTGTTGCCCAGGCTGGAGTGCAGTGGGCGCTGTCTTGTCTCACTGCAATCTCCACCTCCTGGGTTCAAGCGACAGAGTACTCCTTTCAGTAAGTCTCCAAACTTAACTGGCTTCCCCTTCCCTTTGTGAGGGTGTCAAGAGGACCTGCTTGATTCCTGAGACAGGCTCAGGCACTTTTGCTCATAGACAAGCAAATGTGTGGTACCGATGGGCCCCTGCAGGTTCTACTTATCTTTTAGTTTTGCTGGGGCCCTCATACCTCAGGGTTTGGTGGCTTCTCTTCTCTACCCTTTTCTTCCTTTTTTTTTTCGAGATGGAGTTTCACTCTGTCACCCAGGCTGGAATGCAATGGCTTGATCTTGGCTCACTGCAGCCTCTGCCTCCTGGGTTCCAGTGATTCTCCTGCCTCAGCCTCTTGAGTAGCTGGGTCTACAGGCACATGCTGCCACGCCCGACTAATTCTTGTATTTTTAGTAGAGATGGCGTTTCACCATGTTGGCCAGGATGATCTCCTGACCTCGTGATCTACCCACCTCGGCCTCCCGAAGTGCTGGGATTACAGGCATGAGTCACTGCGCCTGGCCTCTACCCTTTTCTTAAGAGTCACTGGTGTCTTGAAGCCCCAGAGGATCAACTCTGTATATCAGCCTCATGAGAATTGACCTTCTCCTGACTTCATTAATTGTCTTACTTAAAAGTTCTCTAATTAAACTTTCTATTTTAATATAATTAGAGACTCACCTGCCTGTATCTTAAAAATAACTCTCCCAGCTACCGTCTCACGTGGTATGTCAGCCCATCTTTTAAAGCCTAGTATTAAAAAATATTTTTGTTTTTCAGTGGCGTGCATTTTAATTCTCAGGCCATAGCTCCTACCATTGAGCAGATTGACCAGTCTTTTGGTGCAACCCATCCTGGAGGTAAGCCAAGTCCATCTGATTCCTCTGGTCATCAGTGGCAGTTCAGAGCAATAAACCTGCCCTGTAGTGCCATCCCACCCTACTTCCTAGAGTCAGGCTCCCGTATGATTGTGATTGGTTCTTGGGTGTGAAGGAAAGATCCTCCCCCTTGTTTTCAGCCTAGTAGGCCAGTTCAGAAACAAGCCACAAGGAAGATGTTTCCAGTCATTACTCCCTGCCAGGCTGGTTTATGGTAGCCATTTCAGATGCCAGTCAACCATGTTATTTTCTTCTCCCCCACCCCTACAGTGTACAACTCCGCTGAGCAGCTCTTCCATCTCAACTTCAGAGGACTGTCTTTCTCTTTTCAATTAGACTCATGGACCGAGGCTCCCAAGTATGAGGTTAGCCCTTCATGTCCCCTAGTGTTTGTTGTCCAATGTCTGTGTGGTATGGCTCAGCAGATGGTGTCATGGGATGGGGACAGAGGAATGGGTATTATATAGGCAGTCTTTCTTTGGTTTCCCTGTCTTTGAGGTCTTTAGGGGACAAGGAGGGGTAGAGTGGGTGGGGTTGACAGAGGAAGAACAATGCCTAGGCTGGCATTCCCAGGAAAAGGATGCTTCCCACCACGGAGTGAGGTCAGGCTCACTTAGAGATAAATTCATTCATTCCTTATTTTAAAGCTCCTAATCACCGCAGTTTTCCTGCTGGCCTAGAATTTGGAGATTTCCTCCTCTGGATTTTCAGTTACCTTTGTTTTTGCAAAGGAAACATTTCATTCATCCTTAGGCCTGTGAAAATGATAAGCTTTTGTAAGGCTTAATTAAGCAAGCATTTCTGCATTTTCCCCTATCAAGAAAAGGAAAACTGGCCAGGTGCAGTGGCTCACACCTGTAATCCCAGCACTTTGGGAGGCCAAGGCAGGCGGATCACTTGAAGTCAGGGGTTTGAGACCAGCTTGGCCAAAATGGCAAAACCCTGTCTCTACAAAAAAAAAAAATTTTTTTTTAATTAGCCAGGTGTGGTGGTGCATGCCTGTAGTCCCAGATACTCAGGAGGCTGAGGCAGGAGAATCACTTGAACTCAGGAGGCAGAGGTTGCAGTGAGCTGAGATCACGCCACTGTACTCCAGCCTGGGCGACAAAGTGAGACTCTGTCTAAAAAAAAAAAAAAAAAAAGAAAGAAAAGGAAAACCAAGCAGAATTAAAGGTGAACTTACATGGTTTGGGGGAGTTTACTGACCTAGAGCCAGGTTTGAGGATGTGCTTTGACCCTTTGACCTGAGCAGCTCTTGAAGACCATGAGTGACAGGGAAGACCAGAGCCTGAATCCTATGACCTGTAGTGCCCTAAGTAAAACTCTTGTCCTGTGTTTGCAGCCCAATTTTGCCCATGGCCTGGCTTCTCTCCAGATACCCCATGGAGCAACTGTAAAACGAATGTATATCTACAGTGGCAACAGCCTACAGGATACCAAGTAAGTGTAAGGAGCATGAGTTTCATGCTAAGGCCTGGGCTGCCTGGGAGAAAGAACCAAACCTCTGCCTGTGCCTGTCCCCAGGGCTCCCATGATGCCTCTGAGCTGTTTCCTGGGCAATGTGTATGCTGAGAGTGTAGATGTTCTTCGAGATGGAACTGGACCTGCAGGTTTACGACTTCGCCTACTTACTGCAGGTCAGTGACTGGCTTTGAGGTCATTGGATTCCCCATTATACCCATGTTGAGACATCCTAAAATCCCTTGTGCTTAGGGTGTGTCGTAGTCCATTCAGGCTGCTGTAACAAAATACCATAAACTCAGTGTCTGCTAAACAACAGAAATTTATTTCTTACAGTTCTGGAGGCTGGGAAGTCCAAGATCAAGGCTCTGGCAGATTCAGTATCTGATGAGGGCCTGCAGTCTAGTTCATAGAAGACACTTCTCCCCATGTCCTCATATGGTGGAAGGGGCTAGCCAACTCCCTGGAGTCTGTTTTATAATGGCACTAATCTCAATCCTGAGGTCTCTGCTTCTGTAATGTAATCACCTCTGAAATCCCTGACCTCCTAATACCATCACCTTGGGGGATAGGATTTCATAACATATGAATTTTATAACATATGAATTCAGTCCATTGCCGCATAGTTGGTAGAAGACATATGATGCAGAGGTTTACAGTTAAAGCTTTTGTTTAGTTTTGCCAAGGGACTAGACATAGTCTTATAATTAGCAAATCTTAATAAGCAACAGCACTGTTTCTCAGCATGCACATAGGCCTGCTATGTGCTTATATAGCTTTGTGGCAGTTCCCAAGTGTTTCTGGAGATGCATCCTGTCTCCCCGTTTTTCTTTCTTTTTTTTTTTTTTTTTGATAGGGTCTCGCTCTGTCACTCAGGCTGGAGTGCAGTGGTGCAATCACGGTTCACTGCAACCTCCACCTCTCAGGTTCAAGGATTCTCCTGCCTCAGCCTCCTGAGTAGCTGGGATTATAGGCGCGTGCCACCACATTGGCTAATTTTTGTATTTTTAGTAGAGATGGGGTTTCTCCATGTTGGTCAGACTGGTCTCAAAATCCTAACCTCGTGATCCACCCACCACAGCCTCCCAGAGTGCTGGGATTACAGGCATGAGCCACCGTGCCCAGCCAGCTCTCTCCCCCTTTTTTCTACCTTGTTTTGTTTTGTTCTAAAAGAGATGGTCTCTCTGGGTGCAGTGGCTCACGCCTATAATCCCAGCACTTTGGGAGGCCAAGGTGGGCAGATCACCTGAGGTTGGGATTTTGAGACCAGCCTGACCAGCATGGAGAAACCCCGTCTCTACTAAGAATACAAAATAATTAGCCAATTTTGGTCACGCATGCCTATAATCCCAGCTACTCAGGAGGCTGAGGTAGAAGAATCACTTGAACCCAGAGGTGCAGGTTGTAGTGAGCTGAGATTGCACCATTGCTCTCCAGCCTGGGCAACAAGATCAAAACTCCATCTCAAAAAAAAAAAGAGAGAGGGAGAGAGAAAGAGATGGTTTCATTCTGTTGCCGAGGCTGTAGTGCAGTGATGCAATCATAGCTCACTGCAGCATCAAAACTCCTGGGTTAAAGGGATCTTACCTAAGCCTCCCAAGTAGCTAGGACCACAGGTGTGTGCTGGCATGCCCAATTCATTTTTGTGTATGTGGAGACCGGGTCTTGCTACGTTACCCAGAATGGTCTTGGAACTCCCAGGCTCAGTTGATCCTCCCTCCTTGGCTTTCCAAAGTTCTGGGATTACAGGTGTGAGCTGCCACACCCAGTTTTCCTCCCTATATTGCCCAGGCCGATGTGTAGCAGAATACTGTGGCCTTGAACTCCTGGGCTCAAACAATCCTCCCTTAACCTCCTGAATAGGCTACAAGAATGCACCACCGTGCCTGGCTCCCCTTTTTCTACCCTTAATACTGAGTTATCAAAGTAGACAAGCAGAAAGAACTTAATGAATTGTGGTTTGGCCACACCTTGCCAAGAATTTTGCTAACCATGAACAACAATAAAAAAAACAAAGAGTTGCCACCTTCAGTAGCTGGTCCCTCCGGGATCCATGCCTCATTTTGTGACTTTCCCATGCCTGGCCAACGTTGGCTGCTTTGGGTTGTGGATTGTGCTTAAGGGGACTGGGATCTTCAGTGTGAAGTTTGTTTCCATAAAGACAGCTGAGAACCTTCCTAGAGCTCATAGTCTAACCAGCATTTATTTGTAAATTGGGTTCTTGCATCATCAGTCTCTGAGGCATTGGTTCTTTTTTTTTTTTTTTTGGCTTCTTTTTTCTTTGAGACATGGTCTCTGTCTGTCACCCAGGCTGGAATGCAGTGGTACCATCATAGCTAAGTGCAGCCTTGAACTCCTGGGCACAAGCAATCATCCTGCCTCATCCTCCAAAGAAGCTGGGACACCACCACAGCCAGCTAATTCTTCTATTTTTTTTTTTTTGTAGAGACTTGGTCTCCCTATGTTGCCCAGGCTGGTCTAAAACTCCTAGCCTTGAGTGGTTCTCCCACCTCAGCCTCCCAAATGGTTCTTAATTATTAAGAATCTGGTATAGCCGGGCGCGGTGGCTCAAGCCTGTAATCCCAGCACTTTGGGAGGCCGAGGCGGGTGGATCACAAGGTCAAGAGATCGAGACCATCCTGGTCAACATGGTGAAACCCCGTCTCT
>NW_016107433.1:472278-486728 GCF_001604975.1 Cebus imitator
CCTCTACCTCCTGGGTTCAAGCTATTCTCATACCTCAGCCTCCCAAGTAGCTGGGATCACAGACGTGTGTCACCACACTAAGCTAATTTCAGTATTTTGAGTAGATATGGGGTTTCACCATATTAACCACGCTGGTCTTAAACTCCTGATCTCAAGTGGTCCTCCCGCCTCAGCCTCCCAAAGTGCTAGGGTTACAGGTGTGAGCCACCAGCCCGAGCTATGGTTTTTGAGAGAATTGAGATGTGGCAGCAAGGTAAAGCGATTTAGCGTGTTTTTTCCCCAAGATCACTGCTTGAAACAGCAGGGTAGTCAAGGATCAGGGCCATTAATCATTTCAGGCAATAACAAGAGGAGCCTGTTGAGAATGGGCTCTCAGCCGATTCTGTCTGCCACCTGTACAGCACATTGCCAGTAGTCACACTGCTCACTGCTTACACTGTCAGCAGGGCAAACGCTTTGTTAAGTCAGGGCCTCACAGAGTTACCGCCTTCATTGAGAATTTCCTGTGGCAAGCACAAATTTCTCCACCTACTCATTTCTCTTCCTTATTTTCTCTTCCTTCTCTTCTCATATCTGCCTCCTTATGGAGTATGGCTGTGATATTTCTAATGCAGGGAGTCAGTTCAGCTGTCTTGGTCCTCACAATAATAATTTGTGGAAAGACACACTCTGGGGAATCACAAACTAAAAAGTAGCCTGAAACTGTGGGTAATTCTACCTGGATATACTTTAAGCAGAGGGAAACAAAAGAGAAGACTCACCCATGAAGGCGTCCTTCCCTGCAGCCCCATCTGATATCACACATATCTGGCACCTAAAGAAATGTATTAGGCGACTGGATACTTCGGGCCCACAGTCCTGCTTGACAGGACTTTCAGTGGGTTCTGTAGGTCACCCAGGCTTGTCTAAGCCATTATTTGCCCCTTGATGTATATTTATATTTAATGAGAATAGAGATTCTTGGGTAAGTTGAAGAACTCAGTATCTAGTTATTTCAGATTTGGATTCTCTGCAGCTTCTGCATATAGCAAATGGATTGTTACCCATGAGAGAACTTCAACAACTGTAAAGCCTTGTGTTGAGTAAGGTGGTTTTAGTGATTATCATGGCACCAGGAATTACAGTCCTTCTCAGATTCTTGGCATCCTTTTTTTGCTGGGAGGTGGGGGCAAAACACCTTGTCTCCCCCTCCACAAAATAGGGAAATTTTTACTATTGGTGTGTCTTTTAGTGTTCGACAACCACTTCTACATTTGTGTGTTTGTGTATGTGTCATTAACTGGAACCATTTCTGAAATGTATCAGAAATAGTCAGAGCTTAAAGATTCTTCCCAAAGAATAAACTTTTGGCAAATTAGAAGGTCTTTTATTCCTCCACTTCGCTGGTTTGTCCCTTTTGAGTGATAATGGTTCTTGTCTGGGTTGGAGGGCTGTGTCAGGTTTTTGTGTGGAATTAGGGAGTTAATGCATGTTTCACTCTACTTGTTGATAGAGCGGTCGTACAGGTTCAGTCTCTGGTTAGGGGTTACCATTGAGAATTACTTTTGTGCCTTTTTTTTGAGATAGTGTCTCACTCCCACCCAGGCTGGAATGCAGTGGTATGATCTTAGCTCACTGCAATCTCTGCCTCCTGGGCTCAAGTGATCCTCCCACCTCAGCCTCCCAAGTAGCTGGGACTACAGGCACCCACCACCAGGCCCAGCCAATTTTTGCATGTTTTTTTAGAGATGAGGTATCACCATGTTGCCCAGGCTAGTGTCAAACTCTGAGCTCAAGCAATCTGTCCACCTTGGCCTCCAAAAGTGTTGGGATTATAGGCGTGAGCCACCACATCTGGCCAGAAATTGCACTGTTTTGTTCACTTTTATTTCTTCAACATGTAGCACAATGTTCTAACCCACGGTAGGCAATAAAACAGTTGGTGAGTGAGTAAGTGAATGAAGTCCCCAGAGCTCCATGTCACATGTGGGGCATTGAATGAGTCCCTGGCCTTATTTTGAATAGATAGTGATCTCTTGTACAGTCTTAAGCCCTGGTGACCTGATATTTCTGCTTACATGCCGTCTTGGCCCTTGCCAGACCTAATAATGTACCATGCAGCCAGTATCTTCTCTGGGACCCCCAGAAGGTCAGGGTCTCTGGTCCTAACCATAACCTGATGACCTCTCACTCTTGTTTTCTGCAGGTTGTGGACCTGGCCTATTAGCAGATGCCAAGATGCGGGTATTTGAACGTTCAGTGTATTTTGGCGATTCCTGCCAAGATGTTCTCAGCATGCTTGGCTCTCCACACAAAGTCTTCTATAAATCAGAAGACAAGGTAGGGGAAGTGTGTTTATAGAGTAGGCAGTCTCTCTCCTTTTTTTCAATCAACACCAATTGAATATTAAGTAAATATAAACTGTTTGCTATTTTCCCATAGAATTTGTTCTAATTAAAGCTAATGGTAAAGTAAATTGAAAACTATTTTCTAACCCCTGTAGTCGTTACCCTGACTCTGTCCCTCTCCATAGTCCTTACCTTTCCTTGGAGACCAAGGCCCAGTCCATAGTCAACAACAGCTGGCCACCTCTCCTCCTAGATTGGTCAGCACCAGCAGCTGAGAATCCCCACACTCTTGCATGCACCACAGCTTAATGTTACACAAGGAACACAATTTGTAGACTTTTAGTTAATCCAGAACTGTATTAGAGGGGTGGATTTTAATTTATGGTTATTTTTTCCCTACAGATGAAAATTCATTCTCCTTCCCCTCATAAACAAGTTCCATCGAAGTGCAATGACTACTTTTTTAACTATTTCACTCTTGGAGTGGTAAGTTGTGATTCCTCAGAGAAGCCTTTCATTTCTATTGAGATGGGCAGTGCACCTTTGCACATTTGTGTGTTCACATGTAGCTGGAACCATGCCTGGGCATTGGGGAGCCTGGCCCCAGGTGGCTTTGCCCAGGGTTGTTTTGCATAGGCTCTGGTACCAAAGTAGACCTTTCCTGCAACCAGGATTGCTGAGGAACACTAGGTTCCCTCGTACATGTTGACTTCTTTTCTGAGGGAAACATGTTCCACAGATGGAGGCCTTAGAAATCATTCAGGTTAAGCTGTTTGAGGAACTGTCTTCTTGTATAGTATAGGACCCTCTTGAGTGGACAAAATGGAGACTGAAAAGGCTTAGAGACAGTGGGGCGTGCTTGTATATTTTTAGAGGACCACCTCAGAGACATTGCTGTTACTCTGTGCTCTAGACCTATGGAGCTGGATGTAGCTGGTGGCTATCTAGTGCAGACAGTCCAGCTGGTGGGTGACATGCAGGCATGAGAAATGATTGTGTAAACAGTGTTTCAGCAGGAAACATCTCAGAGGGTAGGGCTGGCTTGGACCATGGGTCTTGTAACCTTTGAGCCAGGGTCTGAGGTCCTGAGGCAGCAAAGAGTAGATTTCAGAGAGGGAGAGAGGAGAGACTGAGTCTGCCCATGTGAGAAAGACCAAACACAGGAGCCGAGAGAAGTAGGGGAGCTGCTGTAGGATCATGAACTCCTGAGAGTAGGATGGTGGCAAGAGGGAACAGTGCTGTTGTAGCTGGACCTCTGGTTCAAGGGCCGGTGATGATAGTATCTCAAGAACCTTAGGGTGTTGCTTTTCCAGCTGGAAACTTCTGTGGCAGTTGGTACCTTTGCCCGAGTTTTTGCTTGGGCCCACTGGGCTCTTTTCTCCCACTCAGCCTGGCAGGCTGCATTTGGCTTATGCTACTAGCCTACTAGATTCCATACCTGCCAAGGGCAAGCCAGGCGCAGAGCAGCAAGAGGTGTGTGAGCAAGTGAGTGTGGGGTCCGGCCACTGTGCACAGCCAGGCATGCTGTAGCAGGGTGGGCAGCTCCAGACACCATCACAGATGCTGGTTCCATGTAAGGCCTGAGGCTGGATCACATGTACAAGTGGCTTCCATTGTGGGCACCCATGTCTGGACAGGGAGAACGCAGTGGTGCACAGAAGCTTGGAGACACCAGGAACCACAGAGCCCCAAACACCATGTCACAGCTCTGGTGCAGGGAGCCCCTAGCTCTGGACTCCCGGAAGGGCTACAGCTATTCTCTCCTTCTTGTCGCTCACAATGTGGAAAGCGGGGCAGGGCATTTCAGCCCTGTTTATGTTATAGCTCTTTCAGTCCCACCATTCGGTGGGTCCCAAATTCTTGTCCCACATCCAGGAAGAATGAGGTATGTGGACAGCTGGAGGGTGAACAAGAAGGAGAGGAGCTTTATTGAGCAACAGAACAGTTCATAGGAGACCCATAGTGGGTAGCTCCTTTCTGTAGGCAAGTCATCCCGAGGAGTCAAGGAGACCTAAAGTGGGTAGCTGCTTCCCACAGCTAGTAGTCTTGACGTCTGTCCAAGTCCAGCTGAGTCCCGAGTTTTTATGGGCTCAGAAAGGAGGAAATGCATGCTGATTGGTCCATGGGCAGGCCCGGAAACAGCACCATAAATTCTCGCTCAGGCCACGAACTCAACCCAGAGCTGACAGCCCGGCCCCCAGGCCTCAGGCTATATCCCTGGCTTGAAGGTGAAGTTTCACCTGGGACCCGGCCCTTTCCACCCAGGAGCCTTTCTGCTTCCTGCCACCATCAACATGCCGTCCATGGTGTCCATGCTGTTCATGCCAAAGCAGCAGCGGGCTGGTATGTCAGTGTCACCCTGAGTACGTCTACTCCCAGCCAGGTTGCAGCAGTGGCTGGGCTCAGCCACAACTTTGCTTCTCCCCAGAGCAGGCACTGGGAGTGGGGAGAGGCTAGGGAGTGGGAGCAGGCACTTTCAAGCCTGCTGGGGCAAGAGGCCTCCTGGACTCCCAAGTATGCAGGGATTCCAGGGTCTGGAGCTATGGCTGGGAGGCTGCAGCTACACCCAGGAGCATGGGCTCCTGCCCTGCCAACTCAGTAGAGGGCAGGGCTCTCACCTATTCCCAGCGTCCACAGGCTCTGCATAGTTCTATGGGAAAATGGAGGCCCCTTTCCCTGCTGCAGCTGGTGTCCTCACAGCAGCTACTACAGATGGGCCATTGCTGCTATCAATAGGTGGCAGGGAAGATGGAGAGAATGGACTATCCTTAGTTGGACTTAGTTGGCTGTGGGTACAGGGGTAGAGTCAGAGGTGACCCTGAGGTCACAGGCCCAAGCAGCTACCTGGATATGAAGCTGGGAAGGGTAGGGGATAGGAGGGAAGTGTTCACTGGGTGGCATCAAATCCAGGTCCAAGACCTAGAGAGCGGTCAGGCAGGGGTTGCCAACTCCCACAGAGGGTGTAATGAAAGCCAGGAGTGTCTGGCAGATCGTGAAATTCAGAATAGTCAGGTGGCCTTGAGCCCCTCAAGAATCAGGTGACTTGGCCGGGTGCAGTGGGTCACGCCTGTAATCCCAGCACTTTGGGAGGCTGAGGTGGGTGGATCCCCTGAGGTCAGGAGTTCAAGACCAGCCTGACCGATATGGTGAAATCCTGTCTCTACTAAAATTACAAAAATTAGCCAGGCATGGTGGTGTGTGCCTGTAATCCTAGCTACTCAGGAGGCTGAGGCAGGAGAATTGCTTGAACCCCACATTTGGAGATTGCAGTGAGCCAAGATCATGCCACTGAACTCCAGCCTGAGTGACAGAGTGAGACTCCGTCTCAAAAAAAAAAAAAAAAATCAGGTGACTGAATCTTCTTGGTAGCTTTAGAGTCAAAATCTGCTCTCAGTTACATTTTTTATCAGGTGCCATTGGCAGGAAAGTTCTCCCTTACAATGTTATTGTGCCCAAAAACTGGTAGCTGCAACCCCTGTTCCTGTTGGTTCTGTAGATGGTTGGGTCCCCCCTTCATTGAAAATGTATAAAAGCTGGTTGTCCTTCGTTGTCCCCTGAACTGTTGTCTGGAAGAAAGGTGATGCCTGCAGGCATCCTCATTATGGAATGGATTGGGTGTCCCAAGTTGGACATGCCCTTGGAAGGCCCCTGCCCTGCCTCAATAACATTCCCTCCTTGAGTACACTTGTTTTCTATCCCAGGACATCCTCTTTGATGCAAATACACACAAAGTGAAGAAGTTCGTTCTACACACCAATTACCCTGGGCATTATAATTTCAACATGTGAGTACACTTGTACCTTCCCCGCTATGAAGTGAGCTTTGGGCTGAAAACCCTAGGAAAGAGCTTGTGGCTTTGGGTGTTCACTAATTTATCAACACCTGAATGCTTGCTGTTTCATGGGAAGTAAATTTCCTGAGTGCTTGCTGTGTTCCGGCACAGTGTCCAATGCCTTACATCTTTCTGTTTGAACCCATTTTATAATTAGGAAAATTGGTTCAGAAAGCTTATCCAAGGTGATAGCTCTCCAGACCCCAGGGCCAGGATCTTTTCTGTTCGACTTCCGTGCATAAATCTGGCCTCCCCCAGTGAACACTGTCAGGGGCTCAGAGCCAAGGCTTTGGGCAGGTGTGTTTGGTTCTGTTTCTCCTGGGGTGTGGGGTTGGAATATGGGAGTGGTCAGGCTTCCTAGGAAGCCCAGCCTTTATCCATCTGTCTTCTCTCTAGTTATCATCGCTGTGAGTTCAAGATCCCATTAGCCATAAAGAAAGGTGAGTAGTGAAAGCCCTGAGGGTAAGGGAGGGATTTTAGAGTCTGTTTTCCACTATGAGAAGGGAGAAAGATCCAAGCAATGGTTGAGTATGTGGAGCCTCTGCCCATGGCCTCAGTTCCTCTGGGATGGGCTTATTGTTCTGGGGCTGCAGTGTTCTTGGTCTGGGTCTCCTAGAGACCCTTGAGGCCTTATCCTATGACTGTGGATTGCTGGCCTCTGGAGGGGAGAGTTTCTTATTACAGATAATCATCCAGCGGTACCCAGCCCATCCTTGGTGCCTGCCACCTACTGCCAGTTGGTATAGCTCACACCTGACTGGCCTCCCTTCACCTCTCCATCCTCTTCCACCCTGGAACTCCAGAACAGCCTGTTAATCCTCCCCATGTACTCCAGCCCCAGTGCAAAGGGTCACCAGGTCTGGATCCTACCTAGGGATGGGGCCGCAGGTAGGCTGGGCCAGCTACCAATCTGCCCCACTGTCTTTTCCTTTCAGAAAACGCAGATGGTCAGACAGAAACGTGCACAACCTACAGTAAGGTGAGCGCCTGTCTTCCTACCTGATACAGCCTAAGAATTAGGTGGACATAGCCTATGGGCAGTCTGTGGCCGTGTCCTCAGGGCCAGCCATTGGTCACAGACATGTTCATGTCCCTACTAACCCCTGCTCCCCTCTATCCCTCTTGTAGTGGGACAACATCCAGGAGCTCCTGGGTCACCCTGTGGAGAAGCCTGTTGTCCTGCACAGGTTAGTGGGAGTTTAATGTCCCTGGCCACCCCACCGGACTCCTTAGAGCCCAGAAAGCCCAGGGAAGCCTGACAGAGTGGATGTTTCTTAAAAATTACAGAAGTTGGGCCAGGCATGGTGGCTTACGCCTGTAATCCCAGCACTTTGGGAGGCCAAGGTGGGTGGATCACAAGGTCAGGAGTTCAAGACCAGCCTGGCGAACATGGTGAAACCCTGGCTCTACTAAAAATACAAAAATTAGCTGAGTGTGGTGGCACCTGTAATCCCAGTTATTCGGGAGGCGGAGATGGGAGAATTGCCCAAACCCAGGAGGTGGAGGTTGCAGTGAGACGAAGTTGCGCCACTGCACTCCAGCCTGGGTGATAGAGCGAGACTCTGTTTCAAAAAATAATTACATAAGTTTCTAATGTTGCCACAAGCGTACTTCCTGCCCCACCTTGCACATTAGGACTGAGCCAACTGTTCCGCGTGTTCACCTTTGATAGAGAGGCTGTCCCCAAGGGTAGCTCCCCTCTCCCCACCTTATCTTCAGATATGGGGGCCTTCTAACTCTTAGTTATTCAGAACGAAGGAGGGATTGGCTGGCTTTCCTGGGCTCTCTTTTTCCCTCAAAGCTGCTGCCTGCTGAAGTCCACAGCCCCATTCCTGGTTGCCATGCTGCCTGAGATTCTCACTCGAGAGGGCCCTTTTGGCTCCTCACACCCTACTCCAGTTCCAAAGTAACTTTCTGTACCCTATTGGGCTATGTAGGATTCTGAGTTGAGTGGGGCCATCCCTACCCCGAGGACCTTGCAGGCCTATGTGGGAAGCAGACATACTCTCATAGCTGTGAGAAGCTACTGGCCAGTAGCCCACACCCCAGAGAACACTGGATGCCTTGCTTCAAGGCTGTGGCCTCTGTCTGCCCCTTTATAATTCTGAATCTCTGGCCTCAGGTCTTCCTCCCCAAACAACACCAACCCATTTGGCTCCACATTCTGCTTTGGTCTTCAGCGAATGATCTTTGAGGTAAGCCATGGAGGCCCTAGAAATAAACTGCTTGGGGGGTTGCTGGTCATGGCAGGGCCACATAAATGGTGGAGGGAAATTGGGGAGGGCCTAACTTCCCTGTTGGGCAGATTCATCCTTCTCCCGCAATCCTGTCTGCTGCATACCTGGCTTCCTCACACTTACCAGAGAGGGTTCAGAAATGATGTTGAGAAATCTGGGTCACAGAGGCCAAAGCAGTGGTCTGTATCCAACAAGACGAGAAGTAATAGATCCCAAGTTTCTATCTGAAAACATGAGTATAGAAGGGAAGGGGGAACCACAGGGCAAGTGGGGCCCAGCTGAGGGTGTTGAGGGCCCTCCAGTGGCAGGTGAATGCATTGTAGGGTAGTGAGTGGCTCTGGAGGCCCCAGTGACTTGGCAGGAGGAGGAGCTGCCCTTTTTTTCCCTGTGGATGCCAGTATCTCCAGCAGACACTTAACAGTTCCAGAAGGACTGGACAAATGGCCGTGGTAAAGGCTATGTATCAACCATTGATAAACAGGCATATCTCAGGCAGAGGGGCCCTTAGCATGAACCAGGGGAGGCTGAGGAGTCGGGAAGCCCAGCCCTCACGTGCAGTTGTGTCACACAACCTCCAGCCCTCTTGCACAGGATTGGTCTACATCCCTTTACCTCTACCCCTTGACCCACTGTCCTCTTCTCACACCAGGTCATGCAGAACAACCACATTGCCTCGGTGACCCTGTATGGCCCCCCTAGGCCTGGTACCCACCTGAGAACATCGGAGCTCCCCTAGGGACATCACCACTCATGCCCCTCTGTCCCGTGTAACTGTGCATCACATCCTGCCCAGTGGGCCTCTGTACCACCCTGTGGGTTTTCTTGGACACCTGGCCAGTGTTGAAGGGCTGCTGTGATATTCTGAAGTTGGTCTCAGGCTGGGTGCTCTGCCATGGGCTGAGCGGCCCAGATATTCTTCTGTCCGTCCTTGGCCTGCTGATGTCAGCAGGGGACACAGACTGCAAAGAGAAGCACAAACTTTGAGCCTTGATTCCTGGACCCAGGAGCTCTCAACTAACATGCAAGGAGGCAGGACACATCAACGCTTGTCACATGCACATTGGGAAGACTTGGGGCTTTTTCTGTGACTGAGGGCACAGGCACTGAGAATAAGAACAAGCTCCTGCCTTCAGCCCCACATTGCCACCTGACCCTTATGGCAAGCAGGTAGCGTGTCTGTAATACTTGGTTGCGACATTTGCACTACATCCACTTTAGTTACTTGATAAGCTGGCTGTGGCCAGGGTGGCCCACCTGCCCTTCCCTGTTCCTTTTTTGCACGCGCTCCCTGCCTGGGCACACCAAACTGGTTGAAACACAGCTTTCTACCATCCAGGAACATGCCCAGGCCTGGTTCTCACCCCTCTTGGAGTCAGCTTTCAAGATTGCCTGTGTCCCTGCTCTGCCACAACCTGGCTGGCAGGGCTGCGTGTTTCCATCCTGTTTGCCTCTTTTATTTAATGCCAAAGTTTTAGCCAAAGACATCTTCCTACTTTTGTTGTTTCAGCATTTTGTTCTGCACTGTGGGCTGGCTCCCTGCCTCAACCCTGGGCACTAGCCCCTGGCTGGGCCATGGCTCAAAGCCTTTGGGGGCTCAAGGAAGGCTTGGCTGCTCAGTCCCTTCATGGGTCTTGCTAATGGAAAGTAGCATATATGTGCTTTAAAAATATTAATCCTTTTGAAAAGAATTGAGAAGAGAAATGTATAATTTTATCCCATTTTTAATATTTTGGTCTAGCAACTTGTGATACATAGATGACAATTTTGTGAGTTTTTCAAATGTGTGTACAGATTTTTGTAAATACGACTCTTTTGTAATTAACTCATGTACAGCCTCATCCTGTATAGTTTAATGATGAATGTGCAGGGGACCTGCCTCAGGCCCCTATGCGGTTCCTGGGCCTACAGCCAGGCTTGTGTGGCGCTCCCATGACTTTGTGACTGACTGGTGTCTTCCCATCTGGACTGTGGCCTGGGCAGAGCCCCTTGCATATCCCATTGTCAGGGGCAGCCAGGACTCTTCCCATCCTCCTGGAATGGGGGAACCTTCCTCATCCCCTGCCCACATCCCCTCTCCAATAAAGCACCTATGCCCTCAGCAATGGCCTGCCATGTGCTGTTGCTGGGATGTTTGTACTAAGCTAAGTGTGAGTATTGGTTTTTTGAGCAAGGGAGTGGTTGAAGAATACGGGGAAATGAATAGTTGTGGAGTCTCAGGGGAAGACATTCCTTCCCTCCTCTGAGGGAATACAGCCTCCAGTGGGAGACTGGCATTGTTGCGTGGGTTCAAGAGCTGGGGAAAGACTAGGTAGGACCGTGCACTCATTTGTCCCTTATGTGTGGCTCCATCCCTGGTGCTCAGCCACACCTGGGCCCAGGAGAGATTGTGGGAAGCACAATGTCTGTTTTCAGATAGAGCTGTGGCAGAGTGCCTGCCAGGTTCATGAAGGCTGTGGCGGCCGGGGCCCCTTCATCTCCCTGTGGGGGCTCCTGCATGCGTCCGTGTCAGCCTTAGGGATTCCAAACCCAGGAGTGTGGTAGGATTCCATGAGTCCCTGCCACTCCACCTGAACACACGTGTGTGCTACTAGGAGGACCAGACATGTCCGCTTCTCTGAGGCCTGTTAGACAAGAGATGGTCCTCTATCACCCAGCCTTGGCCAGCTCAAAGGGTCACCATTACATGGGTTTCAACCCGGTAAGGATCCTGTGGAGACAGGCACCTGGTGATCTGCCTGGGAAATTCCTTCAAGCTTCCTCCCGCTCCATCCTGGATCCAAGTAAGGAGCTTGGGGCTATAGTGGGGAGCTAGGAGTTCCACTGGAAAGGGCCTGCAGCGACAGGCTGTGGATGCGCACAGGCTGGTCCATGTGGGCCGTGCAGCAGGCGCCACATAAGCCAGATGTCAGCAGCTGAGAGCCCGTGCACTACAACCAGCTCGCGGTAAAAGCAGGGATCGAAGGTGCTCAGATGAGGCGCGGCTGAAGGCTGGGAGATGCCAAAGGTGCGGAAAGCAGGATGAGGCTCTGGCGTGAGCCGCAGGCGTTGCAGACACATGCCCAGAAAGACGTCGTCGATGGGGAAGAGCTCGACCTGCGCACATGCGCCAGCTAGGCGGTGCAGCGTGGCTCCGGAAAGCACAAAGCCACCACCACCCGCGTAGGCAGGATAGGCGGGCAGGCCGTACACGGCCTCGGGGATGTAGTACTTGCTGGCCCGCGTGCGGATGGGCCGCGCCTGCACAATCACGTCACCAGCAAGCAGGTCTTGGGCTGGATCCCGCGGCGCCAGGAACTCCAGGAGGTTCCCTACATTCACGAACACATCGGCGTCGCCCTTAAAAACGAAACGCACGTCGGGGCAGAAAGCTGAGGCCCAGGCTAGAAAGTGGATCTCCTTGAGCGTTAGGTTAAAAAAGGTGTCGTCGAAGGCCCAGAGCAGGATGTCCGCAAATGCACGACTCTCGGCCTGCAGCAGGGCACTCCAATGGGTTCGCTTGCCCCCGACGTCTCCTGCGCCGGCCCGGTCCGAGCCTACGCTCCTGGGCACACCCAGCAAGAACACGCGGCGCACCAGCGCCCCATGCACCCGGCCCTCCGCGCCCCACGTCTGGCGCACGGCTTGGCGCCGCTCAAAGTCCGCTGCCACCGACTTGACAGCAATGAGAAGGTCCGGGCGGCCACCGGGTGCGCCGTCGCCACGGCACTTGTGCGGCTGGTTAATGAGCAGCGGAAAATGTCTCTGGTCCTTGGCGCGCAAATAGCCAGCAAAGTCAAAGTGTCCCGTGGGCGTGGGCGGCGCCGGCGTGTCCCCTTCGTAGGCCGGCAGGGCTGCAACCGCATCGGGTAACTGGAACATGCGGGGTCTGGGGGTGGGCTTCGGTGCCGCCCTCCCTGGCGCCTGAGGCGCGCTAGTCGTTGGGGCCATGCCGTCGCGCTGCGCATAGAGTAGGAGACCCAGGGAGGCGCCGAGGAGCAGTGTGACTGAAGCGTCCCTGCGTAGGCGCAGCCGCCTCCTCATCTCCGCGCTGCCAGTGCCCTCCCTCCCCTGGAAGGGTCGCAGTCCGCTGCGGCGGGCAGCGAGCCCCGCCCTCCCCAGACAAGGGGGCGGGAGGCCACGCCCCGGGGGGGCTCCAACAACCGGCGGTGGAGCCCCTGGCGTCTTTCTCCTCCTCCCAGCCGGGACGGGCAGCCTGAAGGGACAAGAAGTTCCCCCATGTAGCCAACTTCCCCCAGCCTCAGCTCCGGCCCAGGACTGCGCCCCAGGGCCAGGCAGGGAGACAGGGAGCCTCGGCCCCTAACCTCCCTCCTCCCCAATGCTGAGGCCGAATCCCTTCCACCCCTGCCATCCCCTCAACGTCGGGCCCTGGGGTCCTGACACTCACGCTTGGCCCTCGAAGTGGCGCAGCCCCGGACGCCCTGGCCTCCGGGACTCAGCGCAGGGTCCCAGGGGCCGCCAGGGACCGGCCTGAGCCAGATGCAGCGTTGGCAGGAAGGGGGACCAGGGCCATGCCACGTGACCCTCCAGCTGTGCGCGCCCGGACCTCTGGAGCTCAGCTCCGCCCCGGCGCCAGGAGGACTCCAACCTCCGAGTGGGGACTAATCCCTGAGAGGGAGCCTCCTCACAGTTCCTCTGGGAAGGCCTGTTCTGGGTGCTCACACCCCAAATCCGCCTTTCCGGGGGTTGGGAAGAAGCATCAACTCCTCTGGTTAGCTCCCCACAACGCTCCACTCCCCATCCTGCCTCTCCAGAGTGGGGCGGAGCCTAGGCTGCAAGGAGCCCCCGAGCGAGCGGGCCAGTTCCAAATGCGCATGAACCTGGCCACCATCCCGGGCCTGTCCTGCAGGCCTGTCCTCAGCAGCCCTGATTCCATCAGGCAGGGTGCATATGCTGCCCTTGAGACACATGGCTGCCTTCTCACTTCTGGCTCTGCCATGCTTCCGACCTCCAGTAAACACACGCAAGGGACAAACAAGGCAGCCCACCCAATCCTCAGGACAACCCTACCAGCAGCTCTCATTCATGCCCAGATGGCGACACTAGGGGCTCCTGCGGAGTTAAGTGACTTGCCCAGAATCCAAGGGCCAGAAAGCTCTGCCCCCGGGTCTTCTGAAATTCAGTCTAGGATACTTTTTTTTTTTTGAGGTGGGAGTTTCGCTCTGCTACCCAGGATGGAGTGCAGTGACGCTATTTCGGCTCACTGCAACCTCCCAGATTCAAGCGATTCTCCTGCCTCAGCCTCCTGAGTACCTGGGATTACAGGCACCCACCACCACGCCTGGCTAATTTTTGTATATTTACTAGAGACAAGGTTTCACCATGTTGACCATTCTGGTCTTGAACTCCTGACCTCATCATCCGACCTCCTTGGCCTCCCAAAGTGCTGGGATTACAGGCGTGAGCCACCGTGGCCGGCCAGTCGAGGATTCTATCTATCTGTCCTTCCTTGCCCCTCTCATCCATCCACTGGGATACAGAACAGGGGGCCAACCTAGTCTGCTTTAATTTCACAGGCAAGCACTTCAGCCTGTCTCCCTGGGGGCTAATGAACCTGAGCCCAGACCCAGGTGCAGTTCTGAATTCCCTGGTCCTCAGAATAGCCTCCTGCAGGTAGAAATGATCAGGCCTGTGCTGCTGCAGGTCATACTAGACTGGCAGGGATGGGGACAGCCTGGGAAGGCTCCTCGAGGAGGCCTTGGTTAAGGGATTGCTCTGGGATCCAGGTGGACAGAGGTAGTCTGGGATGGAGGGCTAAGTCCCTGCCCAGCTCAGCTGCCAGCTCTCTCTTCCTTGGTCCCAGAGCATGTGGTGGAGCCTGAAATAGACAGCCTCCACCACTCTCTAAGAACCCAGCCCCATCCTCTGCACAAGGGCTAGATCTGCTCCTGATGGCTTCTTCCCACCAATGTTCAACCTTAAAAAGCCAACTCTGGGGCCGGGCGCGGTGGCTCAAGCCTGTAATCCCAGCACTTTGGGAGGCCGAGGCGGGTGGATCACAAGGTCAAGAGATCGAGACCATCCTGGTCAACATGGTGAAACCCCGTCTCTACTAAA
>NW_016107433.1:487807-499041 GCF_001604975.1 Cebus imitator
AAAAAAAAAAAGGCCAGTCGTGGTGGCTTATACCTGTAATCCCGACACTTTGGGAGGCCGAGGTGGGCGGATCATTTGAGGCCAGAAGTCCAAGACCAGCCTGGCCAACATGGTGAAACCCTGTCTGTACTAAAAATACAAAAATTAGCTGGGTGTGGTGGCGCATGCCTGGAATTCCAGCTATTTGGGAGGCTGAGGCAGGAAAATCACTTGAACCTGGGAGATGAAAGCTGCAATGAGCCCAGATCGAGATCTGGCCACTGCATTCCAATCTGGCAAGCAACAACAATCCAACTCTCCACCCTGAACCTCACTCTTTCTGGTCACAAAGTAATCAAGAGTCCTCTGCTCCAGCTCTCTCTGCGGCTTTACCTCTCATTCCCTCCTGTGATACAGCTTCTGGCTGCCCCCACCATAACTCAGAAGGACCCCTGCCTAGTAAGCTCCTTATAACTGAGTCCAACAGATGCTCCTCAGTCTTGACTGATCGGCAGCCTCCATTATAGCAGGTGGGTAATCCCCTGGCTTTCAAATCTTCTGGTTTTCCTCCTTCCTCTTTGGGTGTTGCCTTTCTGGTTGGTGTCCTTCAGGACATCACCTGGGGCCACCCCACCCACTCCCACCTGTCTATTCATCAGTCTTTAGATTGGACCTTTGTCCTGAGCTCAGAACTACAGACCCAGCTGTCCTCACATTCTCTCCATGGATGCCCTGCAAGAACATCATGTCCAACTTTTCCCAAATAGAGCAAGCCTTAACTTCCCCTGGAGTTCCCATCCCAGCAGGCAGTCCAACTCACCATTCAACTGGCAAAGGCAGAAACTTAGGGCCCACTCTCAGCCCATTCCTCACTCAGTGTCACCAGGCCTGTTACTCTTCCACCCACACAGCTCTTGGTGGTCATCCCCTTCCCTCCACCTCTACTGCTACTGCCCAGACTGGGGCCACCATTTTCCTCAACCCCATCCTCATCAACCCCCCAGTCTTGGCCAGGCGCGGGGCTCATGCCTATAATCCCAGCACTTTGGGAGACTGAGGTGGGTGGATGATCTGAAGTCAGGAGTTGGAGACCAGCCTGACTAACATGGTGAAACCTTGTCTCTACTAAAAATACAAAATTTGCTGGGCATGGTGGCAGGCGCCTGTAATCCCAGCTACTTGGGAGGCTGAGACAGGAGAATTGCCTGAACCTGGGAGACAGAGGTTGCAGTGAGCTGACATTGCGCCATTACACTCCAGTCTGGGTGACAAGAGCAAAGCTCTGTCTCAAAAACATCAATAAATTAAAAAAATACATAAATAAGCCTCCAGCCTCCCAGACTTAACTCCCAAAACCCTTCAAAGGTTTCTCGCCACATGATCAGCCTCAGCTCCAGGTCTCAGCAAGTCCACCAACCCACAGATCCGCCACTTTTTAAATTTTATTTTATTTTGAGTCAGAGTCTCGCTCTGTTGCCCAGGCTGGAGTGCAATGGTGCGATCTTGGCTCACTGCAACCTCCACTTCCTGGATTCAAGTGATTCTCCTGCCTCAGCCACCCAAGTAGCTGGGATTACAGGTGCATACCACCATGTCTAACTAATTATTGTATTTATTTATTTTGTTTTTATTTTTATTTACTTATTTATTTAGAGACAGTGTTTCACTCTTGTCTCCCATGCTGGAGTGCAATGGTGTAATCTCGGCTCACGACAACCTCAACCTCCCGGATTCAAGTGATTCTCCTGCCTCAGCCTCCCAAGTAGCTGGGACTATAGGTGAGTGCCACCACGCCCAGCTAATCTTTGTATTTTTACTAGAGACGGGGTTCACCATGTTAGCCAGGATGGTCTCAATCTCCTGACCTTGTGATCTGCCCACCTTGGCCTCCCAAAATACTGGGATTACAGGCGTGACCCACCACACCCAGCCAGATCCACCCACTTTTAACTGTCCTTCTAATGTCCCTCTCTCTCCCCTTTCTCAAGCCCTTGCCTGAGGCTGCAGGTTCCCGGAACACTGCCCTTCTCTAGATACCCCATCCCCATGCCTGCTCAACACTGATCTCCTCCAGAAAGCTTACTCCCTGTTCCCCACTCAGGTTAGGCCCCTTCCTCCATCCTCCACAACTTCTCTCTTTTTTGAGACAGGGTCTCACTCTGTGGCCCGGGCTGGAGTGCAGTGGCTCAATCACATCTCACTGCAGCCTCAACTTTCCATGCTCCATAGATCATCCCACCTCTGCCTCCTAAGTGGCTGGGACTACCCAAGTTGGTCTCAAACTCCTGAGCTCAACCAGTCCTCCTGCCTCTGCCTCCCAAATTGTTGGGATTACAGGTGTAAGCCACTACTACTTGTATTTCTTACATCAAAAACCATGCTACACTTTATCATTGCTTTACATTCGGGGTCCCATGCTGAGTGTGAGCTGGGGGCAGGCAAGACTGACTCATGTTTTACTTCACTGCAGTATCTGCAACACCCAGGATGAAGTCCAGGACACTGAAGGTCAAGGTGCTTCATAAGTGAAACTGTAAGGGCTGGCTGTAAGTCCCACTTCTGGGGTGGGGGAAGGTTGAGGCTGATCTCCAAAGCAGGTCCCCCACACACTCTATCAAAGTACCTGAGGCAGAATCCCCAGTGGTGCACCCCCAGCGGGCTCGGTGGGTGCCGGTCTGGCTCCTGGGGAAGGCAGTCAACTCTGCCTCAGCAAGTCCAGCAGATAGGCCAGGTGGGGTCACAGGGTCCCGTGGATGGACAAGGGTTCAGCAATAGCAGCAGAAGGAACCCTGGGGCCATCCAGGTTATCCAAAAGCTGGATGCACCCCTGGTCTAGGCCAGGCTGCCATTGGGATCAGTCAGGCCCAGCAAGTCCTCTGCCAGGCTGGTGAGCTCGTTCTCCTCAAGTGCCTCCACCAGGCGCTGCAGAGTGGCGCGGCGGCCCTCGGCCTGCACGAAGCGCCGCAGCAGCTGGAAGGCCTGCTCATACAACCCCTCGCGCTCGTACTCGTAGGCCAGCGAGTCCAGCGCCGGGTCCCGCAGCGCTCTGCAGCCCCGCTGCAGCGAGCGCCCCACCTTGCGCCATTTGAGGCCCACGGAACGCGCAAACGTCTGTTGGTCCTGCAGGCTCAGCGGCCGGTTCACTGCAGAGGGAGCGAGGAAGCGGGGTGAGGGGGGGGCGCCCAGCGCTGATCCCACCCATCCCCACCCGGCGACGACCCTGCTGCTCCCCAGACTCCAACCTCCTGGTGACCCTGCCTCTCCGCCTGCACCTCACCTACAGGCTGACCCTGGAACATAAAAGTCTGGGCAGGCGTTGGCGGCGGCCGCGGCTTCACCTCCGACAGAGAGGGCACGGGGAGCTGCGAGGGGGCCAAAGAGACCTCCCCGTCGCCACCCTGGGCCCCCGAGCCGCACTTCAGGTTCCTGAGCGCATCCTCCAGCTCAGCCAGTTCTTCGTCCCGGAGCCGGTCGGGCTAGGGAAAGGGAACTTGCAGTCACCAGGGGCTTGGCCGCGGATCCCCGCCCTACCCCATCCTGACCCCAGCCCGGCCGCACCTGCTGGGCTAGGATGCAACTCAAACAGCGCTCCTCGTCCGCCAGCAAAGCGTCCAGCCGCTCGGCGCCAGCGCGCAGTTCCAGTTGCAGCGATAGCGAGTGTTGGGAGAGCGCGGCCGCCAGGCTCCTCTGCAGCACGGCGCGTAGCGCCCCCTCGCGGTAGGCGCGGAGGAAGCGGCTGCAGGGCTGGCGCCCGCAGAATCGCAACTGCACGATGAGCTGTGGGTCGCTGCGGTGGATCTTCAGCATCTGCAGCACGTCCGGGCTCCCGCCGCTCTCTGCGGAGGCGGGCTGTCAGGCGCTGGGCGGTCAGGCGCCAGACGGTCCCCAAGCTCGGCCGTTCTCCAAGCGGCCGGAGGAGGGGCGAGGCCTGTGGTCAAGCCCTGTCCCATCCTCTGACCTAGGGTGCAGTTACTCCAGAGTACCCAGATAGGAAGCACAAATTGGGATGCAAACAGCAGCAACCCAGAAAGAAGGCCAGGACCTATCACAGGGAGCACCTCAAGAGTGGGTGCCACCTAGCCCCAGCTCCCATGTCCCAAATGAGAACTAGCAAGAGATGGCCGGGCGCGGTGGCTCAAGCCTGTAATCCCAGCACTTTGGGAGGCCGAGGCGGGTGGATCACGAGGTCAAGAGATCGAGACCATCCTGGTCAACATGGTGAAACCCCGTCTCTACTAAAAATACAAAACATTAGCTGGGCATGGTGGCGCGTGCCTGTAATCCCAGCAACTCAGGAGGCTGAGGCAGGAGAATTGCCTGAACCCGGGAGGCGGAGGTTGCGGTGAGCCAAGATCGTGCCATTGCACTCCAGCCTGGGTAACAAGAGTCAAACTCTGTCTCAAAAAAAAAAAAAAAAAAAGAACTAGCAAGAGAGTGACTTCGTAGCACAGAAAAGGAAGCATGTTCCCTGGGCGACCAGGCCTTCTGGGTAGGCGGTCAGCAGGGCAGAGGAGGGCGGGAGGTCTCGGGTCTTCAGCCTCCACCAAGCTCCGCTCCCACTGCTCGGGAAGAAGAGAGGGGCTCTCGCCGCTCTGAGGCCACGAACAGATCCCCCAACCCGCTTCAGCCTCCTGTGGCCTCTGCCCTGAGATGGGAAAGCGGGGCCTGGAAGGGTAGGTACTGGGGAGGAGTCTTGAGCAAGGAGTGCTGCAGTAAGAGAGGAAAAGAGGAGAGAGGCATCCACAATTAGTAGAAAGGAGTGAGCTGGCTGGTGGAGGGGGTGGGGATCGAGCAAAGGACGTTAGTGCACAAATAAGTAAATCATACACTGACTCGAGGACGCACATATACCCTCAAGGTCATGCCACAAACAGAGAGGACAGAGTCTACACAGCCAGGGGTCCTCCATCTTCCTCCTCCCACCCCAAATCTTTTCCCTAAAGGTGGCTAAGCCCAGGCCCACCAAGTAGAGGACCTGCAGCCTCAGCCCCTCCCACAAAATGCCCCAGGCCACTCTTTCCTCTCCACATGCCAGCACACCCATGCACCTGCCAAGGCAGTCTGCAAAGCCCTGTACACTGCCATCTTCTGCTGGGGGTGCACGTAGGCATCCGACAGGACCACCTTGTCCAGCGAGGACTCCACAAACAGGTATGCGCTGCCCACACACTCTTCGTGCCCATTTTGCCCAGCTGCCATCTCACCTCCTGGAGATGGAGACAGTTGGGTATTCAGTTCATCTCCCTCCCTCTGTCCTGGAGACAACTGTCCAGCCCCAGGTGGTTCAGCTGTCCCCACCACAGTAGCCTCAAGTCCCATGAGATTCAGGTGTCCCCAACACTAGTTGGCATACTTGAGACAGAAGTTCACCATCTCACAGGCAGCCCCTTGAGCTCCTGGCTCTGTACAGAGTCCCACCCACCCCAGACTTGCAGAAAGGATTGTCCCCCAACTACCTTCTCAGGGAAAGGACCCAGAGTCACAGTGGAGGGGGAGCAGAGGCAGCTCTTCTCTGCCTCCTCCTCAGGCCTCTGTCTCTCTTATAGAAGTGGACAGGAGACACCTTCATTCTGGATGGTGCCCATGCCCCAAAGCCAACCAGGCCCATATCCTGGCCTTGCCTTCTGAATAGACTTGAGCCCAGTATCTCTGGAGAACCTCAGCCTTAAGGTTAAACCTCCTGTCTTCACTTCAAAGGACACCTGTAGTTTGCATCTACCCAGATTCCCTCCCCCAAGCCTGTCTTACCTTTAGGGACTTCCCTTCTCCTTCTTCTCAATTCCTGTGCCTGTGTCCCACTCCCTAGCTCCAGGCCGGGCTTGTGTACCAGACCTGGCCAATCTTCATATTTCATTCACATTTCTGCAGTAATTAGTTCAGGGCGGAGTATAGGACTAAAGTTTGACCAATAAGAATCAACCCTACAACCCTGGATGAGCCAATAGGAAAGAGGCACTAATTTCCCTTCCCTTGGGGCTGAACTGGAAGGAAAGGGCAGCTCTTCTTTGCCACTGCTTGAGAAGAGCCTGGCTGAGAGTGAAGCTGACACAGAAAGAAACAATCAAGAGATTGAGAAGTGCACTCCTAACCATACTAGGCTCCTGGATCCAGCTGTCCCTGAAGCTATTGCATTTGGACTTTTTAGTTATGTGAGCTAAATAATTCCTTTTTGTTATAAAGTGCTTGGAGTTTGGCTCCAGTCATTTCAACACAAATTGTTCTATTCCCTCCCTGTCCAGAAAAAGCCAGAGCCCCTTGGTGCTGGTATCTCCTTCACCCATCTTCTGGCAAAAACCTAGCCCCGGACTAGCAGGCGCAAAATTACCAGCCAGGGAACCACTGCACTGAGCCACAGCTCAGAGGTCTCCCAGTTACTACCCCATAAGACAGCAAGTAAGGAACTGCCCTCCCTCTTTCTTCCCACCCCACTCTTTTCCTGCCCATCCTTTTCCTAGTATCATGGGCTCAAGGCCCTACCTCCTGCCTCATCAGTCACACTCCTGTGCACTCCAGTCGTCAAGGTTCATATATGGTGGGCTGGGAGGACTGCTGAGTGTTAGCCATGGGCAGGACAAATGGGGTGGCCCCAGCAGCCATCTATTTACATGAGGAACAGGAAGTGACCCTCCCACCCTGGCCTCCTAAAGTGCTGGGATTACAGGAGTGAGCCACTATTCTCAACCTTTGTTTTTTTAATTTTCTTGTTTTTGAAACAGGGTCTTGCCCTGTCACCCAGGCCGGAGTGCAGTGGCACTATGACAGCTCACTGCAGCCTTGACCTTCCCGACTCAAGCAATCCTCTCACCTCAGCCTTCCGAGTAGCTGGGACCTCAGGAACATGCCACCATGCCTGGCTAGCTTTTATCTTCCTTCCTCCCTCCCCCCCCCTCTTTCTTTCTTTCTTTCCACTGGGTTTCACCATGTTAGTCAGGCTGGTCTCGAACTCCTGACCTCAGGATCTGCCTGCCTCAGCCTCCCAAAGTGCTGGGATTACAGGTGTGAGCCACTGTGCCTGGCCTAGTTTTTATATTTTTAGTAGAGATGGAGTTTCACCATGTTGCCTATGCTGGTCTCAAACTCCTGGGCTCAAGGGATCTGCTCACCTCAGCCTCCCAAAGTGCTGGCATTACAGGTGTGAGGCACCACACCTGGCCTCCTAATCTTTTCATAGAAAACATTAATACTTGGCTAGGCCAGTGGCTCACACCTGTAATCCCAGCACTTTGGGAGGCCTGGCCAACATAGTGAAACTCCTGTCTCTAGTAAAAATACAAAAATATTAGCCAGGCGTGGTAGTGGGCACCTGTAATCCCAGCTACTTGGGAGGCTGAGGCAGGAGAATCCTTTGAACCTGGGAAGTGAAGGTTGAAGTGAGTCAAGATCATGCCATTGGGCCAGGTGTGGTAGCTTAAGCCTGTAATCCCAGCACTTTTGGAGACCCTCCTGGCTAACAAGGTGAAAACGCTTCTCTACTAAAAATACAAAAAATTAGTTAAGTGTGGTGGCACATGCCTGTAGTCCCAGCTAGTCGGGAGGCTGAGGCAGGAGAATCACTTGAACCCAGGAGGCAGAGGCTGCAGTGAGCTTAGATCATGTCACTGCACTCCAGCCTTGGTGACAGAGCAAGACTGTTTCAAAAAAGAAAAAAAAGAAAACATTAAGACTTGTGTACTTACTCAAAACCACAGCCTGGATATTAACAGGAACTTTGCATTTTGTTTATCACTGGGCAGGATAGAGGGAGGTAGGTGGGGGTGGTAGGTGATTTTTATTTTCTTTGTATTTAGCAATATTTCCTGCTTTATGTGAAGGAGATAAATTTTCTTTGTAGTAAAAGAGCAAAATAAATTTGTTTTCCTTGAAAGCAAAACAAGAAAAACAGGGGAAGTCCTGCAAGTGACAAGTGGGTCCAGGAGCACGTGGCACGGAGCCAGCCACGGAGGTGAGACTGGTGGAGAGTCCTAGGAAAGTGGGCTGGGAAGTAGGAGAGAGTGGGAACCTCTCCTGGAAACGTTCCCTTTCAGGTCTTCCTAGCCTCTTGAGGTGGGAGTGTTGACTAGATGGATGTGGTCCCACCCCAAAGGGTGGAAGTGGGGATTCAACGGGACCAGTGTCTGCGCATCATGCCTGCGGGGGGATGTGGGGGGACGCGGGGAGTTCTGGGAACCTGGAGATGGGGGATGCTCCGTCACACTCACTACTACCAGACAGATGGCGGAGGTGAGCCAGGCTGGAGGTCGAGTTAACAGGGTAAAGAGGCCAGGGCCCTAGTTTTGCCATCCGCTGATTGGCAGCTCCTCCTACGTGTTCTTTCACAGAAGCCCCTCTTGGGAATCCCCGCGCCCCACCCACCTGTAGTTGTCCCTTTTTGGGCGGGGCTGAGGCTTCCAGGCTGGGTCCTGAGAAATCTTGGTGGGCGGAAACTGTGGGGCACGTGGGTATCAACCTAACAACGTTTGCCCCTATTTCCAGGGGCAAGCCAAGCACGGTGCCCCTGAACACCTAACAGTACTGGGAGAAGCCCCACCTCTGGCTGGGTGGACCGGGACCGCCTGTGGGAGTGGCCCAGAACTGAAAGCCTGCGACTCCTGGCGACTCGCCAGGCACACTCCCTACTCAGCTACCCTGCTCCTGAGCGCTCGAGGGCAGCTTCCCAGGCTCCCACTAGCCCACCCTCAAGCTGGCGTTTTGCACTTGCGATTAGCTGGGGTGGGCAGAGGGGTCTCCGCTCAAGGAAGTGTTCAGAACCAGGCCCTCCTCCCCCACCCTCTCTCCCGCAGGGCCCTACTGCCCCTTGAAAGCCCTGTCAGGGAAAAAGAGCCTGCGGGGACCAAATTCCATACAGCCCCCCCGCCTCCCATTTGAACAGCCCAATAGGCCGCCGCCACCAGCTGGCTGGAGCAACCGCTGGTGACATCTGCGCCGCGCCCACGCTTCGGAGCCAGGATCCACCTCCGCTCCCGCCCGCATTGGGGAGCCCACCCACGCACCCACCCTCTACACTAACCTGGCCACCTCGGCCGGGCCTGGGTTCCCACGCCCGCCAGGCTCCGCTCCACTCGCGCCGCTTCCGGGTGTGCGCGGAGGCTCTGGGGCGGCGCTCCAGCCCTAGACACCCTGTCCGCCCGCGTGTCCCGCCCCGGTGGCTGCTTCCCGCCTGCTGTCCTCTGAAGTCAGTCTCTCGCCCCGTGCAAAGCCCATCTAGTCCGCTGAGCAGGTAAGACACCGGCGCCCAGGTTTAGACGGCAGGAAGACCTGGACTTTGGGGGTCTGCGATTCTTACAAGGCCGGGAGCTCAGAAGAGCGAGAGCTGCCAGACTTTGGTAGAAACGGGGAGCCCTCTGTAGACCAGAATTTTCTGGTGCCTCTGGGAATCCGGCTGCATGATAGCTGCTACGACTGGGCACTGAAAACGGGGTGCTCATGGGTCCCAGGTACAAGCCTGGTAGAGCGTATCTGAAGCCCCAGGAAACACGTGCCACAAATTCCGGGAGAAACTTAGCCCGGAAGATATGGGGACACTAACTGGCGACTGGTGTGAAGCCTTGTGTATGCAAACCTTCAGGAACCTTAAAACAAGATTGGGGGCTGGGTGCGGTGGCTCATGCCTGTAATCCCAGACCTCTGGGAGGCCAAGCCGGGCGGATCACGAGGTCAAGAGTTCGAGACCAGCCTGGCCATTATGGTGAAACCTCGTGTCTACTAAAAATACAAAAATTAGCAGGGCGTGGTGGCGCCCACCTGTAATCCCAGCTACTCAAGAGGCTGAGGCAGAAAAATCGCTTGAACCTGGGAGGCGCAGGTTGCAGTGAGCCGATATCGCGCCACTTCACCCCAGCCTGGGCGACAGAGCTAGACTCCATCTCAAAACAAAACACCAAGATTGGCAACTTCAAAGAGGACGCACACGTTCCGATAACCCCATCCCCCGGTAAAGGCCGCGCTCCGGGGTGGGTCTGCGGAGTTCCAGCCGAACCAAATTGCCCGCGGGAGCCAGGGCTGCTCAGGGGTCGAAACTTGAACTTTGAGCCCCTCAGGCACTAGAGCTGTCAGGTCCCAGAGCCCCAAGCTTCTTTTCACCCTGTGGGGCTGTCTTAGGAAGCACCCGGGACACACGCCGGTGAGGCAGAGGCGGGGAAAAAGTCTCCCCTCTCCGGGCGTATCCAACTGTGCCCCGCCCACGCCCCGCTTCCTGATTGGCTCACGGTCCCGGACAAAGAAAAGTCTACATTAATGCTCCCGCCTTATTAACCGTCCATTCACTTGCTACTAACCCGCGGTGTTAAGATGGGGTTTCTCAGGCCAGGCATGGTGGTTCACGCCTGTAATCCCAGCACTTTGGGAGACCGAGGCGAGCCGATCGCTTGAGCCCAGGAATTCATGGCCAGTCTGGGCAACAAAGCGAGACCTCGTCTCTGCAATAAAATTACAAAAATTAGCCAGGCTGCTGGCTTGCCCCTGTAGTACCAGCTACTCGGGAGGCTGAGGTGGGAGGATTGCTTGAGCCCGGGAGACTGAGGGTGCAGTGAGTTGTCAGTGCGCCACTGCACTCCAGCCTAGGTAAAGATCGAGACCCAGTCTCAAAACAAAAGGGGGGGGGAGTTTCTCAACGTGGAACCTGTGGAGTCACCCGGGGCTTGTTGAAATGCAGATTCCTGGGCCTTACCCTTTCAGGAGAACCTGATTTAGTAGGTGAGGCTGTGAAATCTGCTTTGTGAACAAGTGTTAGGGTTATCTGATGCCCCATGCTGTCTGAGAGGGCCTCAGTTCCTCAGGCCACATGCATTTGTACAGCAAAGATTGATCTTCCTGTAACGCTTTGCGCCTTCCTGAGCCCAGAGACGTCCCTCTTTCTCCAGGCCAGAGCTGTTGGGAGTGGCGGATCCTCCCACCCCAGCCGGATCTGGGCCATGGCCGAGCCTGGAGAGCGACTGCCCGAGGAGTTGCTGGCGCTCATCTTCCGCCACCTGTCCCTGAAGGACCGTGCTGCAGCCGCCAGGGTCTGCAGGGCCTGGGCTGCCGCTGCTACCTCCAGCGCCGTGTGGCACGACACAAAAATCAGGTGAGCCTGCTCCTCCACACCCCTCACCCTGCCTCCCTTTCACCTTCTCTGTGGAGTCGTGGGCTAGGCAGAGATTCAGGTTGACTCCCCCATATTAAAAAATAATCGCTGACATTTATTAACTGCCCAACACATACCAACCATTGTTTTTAATTGCCTTACATATATTAACTATTTTTTTTTTTTTTTTTTT
>NW_016107433.1:499282-505497 GCF_001604975.1 Cebus imitator
TTCACCATGTTGACCAGGATGGTCTCGATCTCTTGACCTCGTGATCCACCCGCCTCGGCCTCCCAAAGTGCTGGGATTACAGGCTTGAGCCACCGCGCCCGGCCATATTAACTAATTTAATCCTTACGAAAACCTTGTGTGGTAGATCGGTATTATCATTACCTCCATTGCCCAGATAGGAAACTGAGGCAGAGGCTTAATCACTTCCCACGGATCACTCAGCTAGGGAATGGCAAAGGCGGAATTCCAACCTAGCAGTCCAGAGGCCACTCCGAGACACCTTAGAGACAGCTGAGAAAGTCCAGTTCCTAAAATATCATTGGTTCTCCATACCCGGGTTTGAACCTGTGGCAGATGCCACTAAACTCTTCTAAAAGGATAGGATGGGAATTCCCTCCTTTGGGGCAACAGGTGAGGTCTGGACAGAGAGGTGGGGAGGGAGGCAGGAAGTGGGATGGCAGCTGGAAACCCAGCTAAGGGGTAGGTAGAGGCTTCTCCCCTGGTCTCGGGGACTCAGCCGAGGCCTTTTCTGCACGACTCCAACCCAAGTTGCGAATGTGAGCTGGAAGGCATGCTGCCACCTAATTTGTCCGCCTGTCTTGACCACGTTCACAACCTACGGCTGGAATTTGAGCCATCGAGGGAGCCGAGTCGCCGGGCAGCCATCGAACTGCTGATGGCTCTGGCGGGCCGTGCCCTGGGGCTGCGAGGCCTCTGCCTGGAGTGCCGCGGAGAAAAGCCGCTCTTCGACTCGGGCCACGACGTCCTGGAGGCTGTGCACGCAGTATGCGGGGCGGCCCGCGAGCTGCGCCACCTCGACCTGCGGCGCTTGCCCTTCACACTGGACGACGCGCTGGTGCTGCGGGCGGCGCGCAGCTGTCCCGAGCTCCACAGCCTTTTTCTGGATAACAGTACCCTAGTGGACAGCGTGGGTCCCGGATCAGTGCTCGAACTACTGGGGGCCTGCCCGCGCCTGCGCGCTCTCGGCCTGCACCTAGCCAGTCTGTCTCATGCCACCCTCGAAGTGCTGGCCGCACCAGACCGCTCACCTTTCGTGCTCCTGACTCTGCGCTGCGCTTGCCCCGAAGATGCGCGCGCTTCCCCCCTGCCCAACGAAGCCTGGGCTGCGTTGCGCCGCCGCCACCCTGGGCTGGCCGTGGAGCTGGAGCTGGAGCCCGCGCTGCCAGCCGAGAGCGTGACGCGCGTCCTGCAGCCAGCGGTCCCCGTGGCTGCGCTACGCCTCAACCTCTCAGGCGACACCGTAGGCCCAGTGCGCTTTGCGGCGCACCACTACGCCGCAACACTGCGCGCGCTCGAGGTGTGCGCAGCCGCTTCAGCCAGGCTAAATGCCGCGCTGGAGGAGCTGGCGGCGCGCTGCGCGGGCTTGCGCGAGGTGCACTGCTTCTGCGTGGTGAGCCCCTCCGTGTTGAACGCCTTCCGCATGCACTGCCCGCGCCTGCGCACCTATACCCTCAAGCTCACGCGCGAGCCTTATCCTTGGCGGCCCACGCCAGTGGCGTGATTGGGCGACTTCTCCCCCCGTTCCCGCGAACGTAAGCGCTCTGAGCTGGGACTGGGGTGTCCAGGTGCGTCCTGACTGCTAGCGCCTTCCTTCGGGATTGTTGCCCCCCGGGTCTCTACGGAGTGGGAACTGTGGGATGGTATCGGGACCATTCCTGGGAGCCCTGAGTCCACTCACTGCTCTCACCCTCTGCAGAAGTCCCGCCCGCTCGGTCCTGGACACACTGCCCCCGCTAGCCTCCACCCCTCTGCGGGCTCTGCAGCTCCGCGGCCCCGGCGCGGGCCGGGCCTCAGGGGTGAATGTGAAATAAACAAATCCTGCAGCGTCTCTGCGTCCTGTGAAAGGCGGATCGGATCTGAAAGGGGAGGGCGGGGAACGCACGGAGGCCGGAGGAGCCATCCCGGCAGAGGTGGGGTTTCCTCAAGGTCCTCCGGTCTGACAAGGGTGTGGGGGTCAGGGGCGAGGCACTCGCACCCTAGGATTGACTATGTCCTGGGGTTCGGCGGGCGGGGGCGTGCTTCCCCGCCTCACCCTATCCTATCTGCTTGCCCTGCCTGGGGCTTCACTGTGTCTCTGGCCATCGCCTTCTAGGACTTGCCCAGCCCACACCAGGTCGCGCACCAGCGATTTCTCCCGTAGAACAAAGAAGGAAACAGAGGGACTGAGAAGGGTGGAACTCGAATCCATCTCCCACCTCACCCCACCCCACACTACCTCTCCACTCCACTTCACACATCCCATCCAGCCAGCCCTTTCTGTCTGCTGGAGCCTCGGCAGCTGTCCGAGCCCCGCCCCGCGGGCTCGCACGTGGCCCCCGCCTGACCCGGCGCCCCTGGGCGGAGTAGGGCGGAGCGGGCGGCAAACGCAGCACTTTCCGTGGCTTTGACCAGCCCGCCCCGGCCAGGCCCGAGCGCTGAGCCGGGCCGAGACTGCACCATGCAGGAAGCGCCAGCAGTGCTGCCCACGGAGCCAGGACCCAGCCCCGTGCCTGCCTTTCTTGGCAAGCTATGGGCGCTGGTGGGCGACCCAGGCACAGACCACCTGATCCGCTGGAGCCCGGTGAGGGCCGGGGCCCCTCGATTCCCCTAGTGGTCCCGGGGTCCCTCCACGTCAGTGAACACCCATGTCCGCCCAACTCCCGAACGAGACTGGGCCGTGGATCCCCGGATTCAGCCATTTAGGGTAGTTCACCTTGGAGTGTGCGAGATGGGGGTTTCCTCTGGCCGAAGAAGGGTTAGGAGCCTGCGTCCTGGAGATCTAGAGCCCGAGGGACCTTCGAGGCCATTTAGTTCCCACCCGCCCCATCCGACAGATAGGAAAACCGAGGCCAGGAGATGGGAAGGGCTGGTCTAGGTCAGGGTCACATTGCGGGGCTGGGGCCTGCCCAGGGCTGGAACCCGTCAGCCTCTCCTTTCTGAGAACGGAGTGTGGAGTTAGGGTCTGGCTGGGGGTAGGGACTCACTGTGGTCGCTCCAGGCTAGGCCTTAGAGCCCATTCTGGCCTGGACTCGACCCATGAAGCGGCAGGCTTGGACCCCAGAGTGAGCTTGAGCCATGAGCCAGTGCGCGCGCTAGAGCGCAGGACTGGCGGTGGGCGGCACCGCTCACTCTCCTGGTCTCCGCCCGCACGGTGGGCGGGCGGCGTTCTTGGTAGAGCGGGACCAGTTTCCTCGTAAGCGACCAGAGCCGCTTCGCCAAGGAAGTGCTGCCCCAGTATTTCAAGCACAGCAACATGGCGAGCTTCGTACGCCAACTCAACATGTGTGAGTCCCTAGGGCCGGGCGGGGGGCGGGGACTGGGGACTTGGTGCAGGGGATGGGGTGACCCACGCCCCCACGCCCCACTCCTCAGACGGTTTTCGGAAGGTGGTGAGCATCGAGCAGGGCGGCCTGCTCAGGCCGGAGCGCGACCACGTCGAGTTCCAGCACCCGAGCTTCGTGCGGGGCCGAGAGCAGCTACTGGAGCGCGTGCGGCGCAAGGTGTGGGCGGCCTTCGGGAATAAGCAGAGCCGAGGCGGGGTGCTGGGGCTGCCGGCCTTGCTCCTGCGACCCAGTCCCGACGGTGCCTGCCACCCTCAGGTGCCGGCACTGCGCGGAGAGGACGGCCGCTGGCGGCCAGAGGACCTGGGCCGACTACTGGGCGAGGTGCAGGCTTTGCGGGGAGTGCAGGAGAGCACCGAGGCGCGATTGCGCGAGCTCAGGCAGTGCGCAGGTGGCGGGGAAAGAGGGGACAGGGTTGGGGGTTCGGGATGAGACCAAAACTGGCCGCCTGGTGGTTCTGGGAACCCCTTCCTCTGTCTGGCCCTGGCTTATGGGAGATCTCTAGATCGTCGGGGTGGTTTCCTGGCTCCCCAGCCTCGCCATTCTGTGGGGGGTGGTGACTGGGCGAACTCTCAGATGCTTCTGCACCCTCCCACTCCTTCCCCAGGCAGAACGAGATCTTGTGGCGGGAGGTGGTGACACTTCGGCAGAGCCACGGTCAGCAGCACCGGGTCATCGGCAAGGTGTTCCTCTCCTCATGCCTCGCTTCTCCCTCCTACTCCTCGACACCCTATTCCTCCCATTCCTCAGGAACCCTATTCCGCCGTCCAGTCTCCCAGAGCCCCTGTTAGACCTCCCTCCTTCACCTGGAAGTGCCTGGGGTGGGGGCGGGGTCCAAAGTATGAATTAACCCTTTGCTTTATCTTCAGTTGATCCAGTGTCTCTTTGGGCCACTTCAGGCGGGGCCAAGCAATGCCGGAGCCAAGAGAAAGCTGTGAGTGAGAAAGCCAGGAAGGCCCACACCTACTTCCAAGACCCCACAGAAGTCCCCTTGCAAGGATCCCTTCTCCTCCAGAAACTCCTTCACCAGCAATCCTCATCCTTCCCCCTGCACTACAGGCTTCCTCACCCCATCTAGGATCTGCTTTCCCCAACTCCACCACCTGGTACCCCCATTCCCAGATCCTCCCATTTCTGGACCTTATACCCAAATTCCAACCCCAGCAGCCCCCTACCCCCTCCCCTCAAAAAGCTTCCCAACAGCTGAGGGCCTGGGGCTCAAACCAGGTTCCCTCCCTCCCCTCTCTACCCCCAAAGGGCCCCCATCTCTGGGGGGAGCCCCTTCCACCTCCAGCATGTGACTGACGCCCTGGCAACAGGCCTCAGCTCTGCTGACTTGGCTGCTGGGGCCTGAGGGAGGGAGGGAAGTGCAGGCCGAGGGGCATGGGGGCTGACCCTGCCCCACCCCTCCCTATGCCCTGCTCAACCACACAGGTCCCTGATGCTGGATGAGGGGAGCTCTTGCCCAACACCTGCCAAGTTCAACACCTGCTCCCTATCTGGTGCCCTTCTGCAGGACCCCTACTTCATCCAGTCGGTAGGCTTGTCTTCTGCCCCCTTCCTGAGGGCATGGCTGGGCTTATGGAGAGCCTGTTCCTTCTCCCCATCCCCTAAAAGGAAGAGAAGATGGAAGCCAGCCTTTCCCCCAACCAGACCCAGGCCCTCCAGCATGGACTGAACCTCCTCCCTCAAACCTCCCTTAGACCTGGCCCAGGTGGGTGTTGGTGGGGTTCTGGCTCTCCCTGTGCCTACAGGCCAAGGGCTGGGCCTAGCCTTCTACTTACAGCCCCTCCCAGAGACGACTTTGGGCCTCAGCCCTCACAGGGCCAGGGGCCCCATCATCTCTGACATCCCAGAAGACTCTCCATCCCCTGAGGGGACCAGGCTTTCTCCCTCCAGTGATGGCAGGAGGTAAGGGGGACAGGGCTGCCCCTGGGAGGCCTGTGGGGGAGGGGCTGGCAGCCCAGATGGCTGTGGGGGTAGGGGGAGAAGTCAGTGCCAGGGTCTGGTTGAAGCTTTTCTCCGGTGCAGGGAGAAGGGCCTGGCACTGCTCAAAGAAGAGCCGGCCAGTCCAGGGGGGGATGGCGAGGCCGGGCTGGCCCTGGCCCCAAACGAGTGTGACTTCTGCGTGACAGCCCCCCCACCGCTGCCTGTGGCTGTGGTGCAGGCCATCCTGGAAGGGAAAGGGAGCTTCAGCCCCGAGGGGCCCAGGAATGCCCAACAGCCTGAACCAGGGGATCCCAGGGAGACACCTGACAGGTGAGCAGAGCCCAGGCTGGACCACAAGCCCTGTGATAGAACAGCCTTACCAACCCCTATAGCTTCCCAGCCATTAGACTCCATGATACTCACCTGACTTCTTGGCCCCAGCATCCAAGTCCCTTGGAAAGCAGAACCTCCCAGTCAGGGCACTCAGCATCCGTGGAAGAGCTCAGGAACCTACATATTAAATGAGTTCCCTGGGGTGATTGTAAAGTACACAGTAGTTTAAGAAGCATTGGTGGCCATGAGGTGGCTCATGCCTGTAATCTCAACACTTTGGGAAGCTGAGGCGGGCGGATCACTGAGGTCAGGAGTTCAAGACCAGCCTGGCCAACATGGTGAAACCCCCACCTACTCTGCTAAGAATGTCAAAATTAGCTGGGTGTGGTGGTATGCACCTGTAGTCCCAGCTACTCAGGTGGCTGAGGCAGGAGAATCACTTGAACTTGGGAGGTGGAGGCTGCAGTGAGCCAAGACTGTGCCACTGCACTCCAGCCTGGGCAACAGACAGACTCTTTCTCAAAAAAAAAAATAGTTATTTAGTTGTACTAGCTATATTTCAAGTGACCACCATATTAGACTATTAGCAGAAATATAGAACATTTCCATCAT
>NW_016107433.1:505797-510621 GCF_001604975.1 Cebus imitator
TTTTAGTAGAGACGGGGTTTCACCATGTTGACCAGGATGGTCTTGATCTCTTGACCTTGTGATCCACCCGCCTCGGCCTCCCAAAGTGCTAGGATTACAGGCGTGAGCCACAGTGCCCAGCCTCTCCTATCATTTTCTAAATGTTGGGGGATTTAAATCTCGATGTCAGGGTTCATTGGGAACTTAATGGGGGGAGGGTCGGACACTGCAGGCCAAAAGCATTTCTCTGTGCACAGCGGGCCTCTGGGCCTGGAGAGGGGGGACAGGAGCCCAGAGAGTCTGCTGCCTCCGATGCTGCTTCGGCCCCCCCAAGAAAGTGTGGAGCCTGCAGGGCCTCTAGATGTGAGTACCCCTTCTGCTGAAGCAGAGGCAAGAGGCCTGGTGGGGTCTCACGCTCTGTGGAGCCTGGGGAGGGCACCACTGACCCAGAGCTCTCCTCAGGTGCTGGGTCCCAGTCTCCAAGGGCGAGAATGGACCCTGATGGACTTGGACATGGAGCTGTCCTTGGTAAGAAGTGGGTCGGGAAGGGCAGAGACCAGGATGGCTGAGCCAAGCCCTCTGGTCCATGGCTGTTCTCTGTGAGCTGGAGCCGTGTCTCCAGGAGGACTGCTGCAGCTGCCCACTTAGCTGCTAGATCCCCTCCCCAGCTGCTCCCTGCGGTTCTCACATGCAGATGCAGCCCTTGGTTCCAGAGCAGGGTGAGCCTGAGCTGTTGGTCAAGGGATTAAATTCTCCAAGCCCAGGTAATGGTTGTGATGATTCCCACCTAGAAGAAGGCCTTGACTGGGCTAAGCTACCTTGACTGAGCAAGGGGGCAATCTGAAATTTGCAGGGAAATTCCGAGTTCAGACTGCCCTGCAGAGAGTTCCTTGAGCCCCCCATGCCCTCACCACTGGGTGAGAGTGGGAGGTTAAGAATGGATGTTTCATCCTTACTGAGCAGAAGGCAGGTGGGCAGGGCTCTCCTTCCCTGAAGAAAGGAGGGGGAACGTTTCCCTTGTGAACACTGCCCCACTTTTCCTAGGGAAGGACCCCACGTTGGGGGCGCCACTCCTGCTGGATGTCCAGGCAGCCTTGGGAGGCCCAGCCCTGGGCTTGCCTGGGGCTTTAGCCGTTTACAGCACCCCTGAGAGCCGGACCGCCTCCTACTTGGACCCGGAAGCCAGTCCCTCCCCCTAAGAACCTGGCCTCTGAAGGGGGCTGGAGTCAGTCCGTGGCTGCACACCCTTTTTGGCTTCCTGGCGCCCCCTGGCGGGGGTGAGCGAAGCCCCCACTACTCATCATCTTCTCTCCACTACCCTGATTAGCCCTGCACATAAATTCCATTTTTTTTCTGTTTCTGGTCTCTTTTCTCTATCGGCCAGGGAGCACAGGAGTTGTGAATGGGGGTGATTTTGCATTTGTAGAAGCGTTCAGATACTAGGTCTTTAATAGAGGAGCCCCGGGAGGGTGGAGGTGGTTGGGGATCCGGTGCCTAGCTCCCCTGCCTAGGCCGGGATCCAGGGCTGGCACTGGGCCACTGCAATGTCTGGGAAACGTGGGCTTCTGGGTCACATTCAGCTCTGCAATGCATGCGTTCTGTGATCCTGGGTGAGTCAGTACCCCTCTCTGAGCTTCCTCTGTGACAGGCAGGGAAGAGGGGTCGATGACAGGATAGATGCAAAGCACCTGGAAATTGGCAGGCCCTGACTGGGCACTGGACTTGTGGGGCCGCGGGCCGAACTGACCCCTCCCGGCCTCATCTCCCGGTGCGCCCGGTTGGGGAGGGAAAGCTGACTACGTGCACGTCCCCGGCCAACGCGCGGCCTCCGCGGCGTGGCTCCCAGTGCCCGGGGAAGAACCCTCACCCTCCCTATTCCCAGCAGCCCTGGCCGCCCCGCCCCCGCCGCAGCTGCTGCACCCACCCCCACCCTGCCCGGCCCTTTCTGCACCGTCATCTCCTGCCCCGCCGAGGTTCGACCCGTGAGTGGGGCCGCCCAAAACGGGCCAGACCGGGAGTCCCACTCCCGGCTGGGGGAGGGAAGGGAAACCGAGATTGGACAGAATCAGCGCCCCACCACCAGCAGCGGCACTGGGGTGGGGAGGTCTGTGGGCCCCGCCCTGCCGCTGGACTCTCAGGCTCTGGGACTGGGTGGAGGGAGGTTAAGGGGATCCGTGCGGTCGCACATGCGCAAAGGCTCCACAGTGTCCCCAGACCCTGGCTCCCCGGCCAGAGAACCCGAGTATCGAGGTGGGGTTGGAGTCTGGGACTCAGCTCCACCCGCCGCCACCTGGCTCTCTGGGAAGCATCTGACCTGTCACGCTCGAAGGACTGACCGCTAAATAACTTCGGTATTGAGAACTGTTAAATCCTCAAAGGGAGAGAGCCCAGACCAGCTGGAATCTCTACCCCCCAGACAGGAAAAAGGGCAGGACTTGGGGTCATAGGAGGAGAAAGCTAACATGAAAACAACTTAGGCTGGAGTAGAGAGAAGAAGGGGCCAATCCAATCTGCACCCTCCCTGTGTCTGTCCCGAGTAGGTACTCTCTCCCTCTCCCTTCCTGTGCCCACCGATTGGAGGGACACTCTTTGGAAGCCTCAGTTGAAGAAAGCAGAGCATCTGCATGTACACAATGCAGTGATATTGATTATATGGTGGTGAGGGCATATGTTTGTTTACTGGGTACACAGAAGAACTACCTGCCCTTGGGACACTTAGGCATTGGTGTAAACAAGGGAACATTTGAGTCGTGGAGATGGATAGGTCCATGAAGTGGAGGGAGGGGAAAAGGATTCCAGCATCAGCAAAGGCTCCAAGGTGCCAGGGCCATAGTGAGTTCTCCCATCCCTGACTGGTGGAGGGAAGCTGGGAAGGGCCTGGCTGTCCAGGGTGGTGGGAGGAGGTTAGAGTAGCCAGACTAGATAGTTAAGGTCTGATAGGCAGTGGGGTGGGGTGGGGGGAGGTAGATAGGTATTTAGGATGGAATTCTGCTAGACAGGAGAATATAGTTCAGTTCCTCATAGTTCAGGCTGGAGCAAGTAAGATTCCAGTTTTACCACTGAATCTCTGAGCCTGTCTCCTCATCTGTAAAATGGAAACAGTAATCCTAGCCCAGAAAGTTGTCAAATTCACTGTGCTGTGGGGTCTAGTGGAATGGGAGTGACAGGGGCTCAGAGGGACTGTTACAGGACATGAGGTGACCGTGGTGGGGTGGTGAGGCAGCAGCTGATGGATACTCACTGAGAAGTGGAGAAGCAAGACTTGTCACAGATGGGACATAAAGAGAGATGGAGGTGGCTCATGTCTGTAATCCCAGCACTTCGGGAGACTGAGGCAGGTAGATCACCTGAGGTCAGGAGTTTGAGGCTAGCCTGACCAACATGGAGAAACCCTGTCTCTACCAAAAATGCAAACTTAGGCGGGCATGGTGGTTCATGACTGCAATCCCAACTATTCAGGAGGCTGAGGCAGAAGAATCATTGAACCCAGGAGTCGGAGGTTGAGGTGAGCCAAGATTTTGCCATTGCCCTCCAGCCTGGGCAACAAGATCAAATCTCTGTCTCCAAAAAAAAAAAAAGAAAAGAAAATGATTAATTCTCAGAACAACAACATCGTATGTATTATTTTGAAAGATTAGTTAAGATCAAATTGAAAAATTACCGAAAAAGTAATTAAGATGGCAGTTATGTATAGGTTGTCATTTCTTTTTCCTGTGTGGTTTTAATGATAAGTAGTATAGGCTTTTAGGACTGGTATGATCTTTTCTGTGTTGACTTGTAGAACCTTTTTGTAAATACTTCAGTGTTATTATGGTGTGTGTTTCTAGATTTTAACCATAAGAACTTAATTTTGGTTGTTAGGTTCTTAAAATATGTACTTAGAGCTCAAGGGGGTCTCCCAACTCTTGATTAGATCTTCCTAGTCTCATTGGGATATAGCATTAATTATGAGGGTGTACTAAGAATGAAAGACCATTAAATTACATTTTCTTACTTTGCAAAAAACCCTCACAGATTGCTAACTCATTACCTCAGAAAATAAATGAGATTTCGAATTACTTGACAAGTTGACTTGATCTAAGTCTTTTCCCCCTTATTGTAGGTCCATATACTTTTGTTCAGCAACATCTTATGATTGGCACAGATCCTCGAACAATTCTTAAAGATTTATTGCCGGAAACAATTCCTCCACCTGAATTGGATGATATGACACTATGGCAGATTGTTATTAACATCCTTTCAGAACCACCAAAAAGGAAAAAAAGAAAAGATATTAATACAATCGAAGATGCTGTGAAATTACTGCAAGAGTGCAAAAAAATTATAGTTCTAACTGGAGCTGGGGTATGTAAGACTAGTAAATGGGGAAGTGGTAAATGTATTTTCTTATGCCTTTTCCAAGTAGGAAACATTTTTCTGGTTTAGGAGGATTTATCCTTACATGATAATGGATGTTTGGAAACTGCCAAAAACTGAGTGCAGCAGCAGTTGCTAAATTAGTTCAGATTTTTAAAACCTCTCCAAGAGCCTTTAAAAAAATTTGCTTCTGCTTATTTATAGCACAGTGGGTAAATGGAATTAAAGCAAGATTTTTACCTACATTATATCACAGCTCCTAAAGGAGATGCAGGCAATTGAAACTCTGCTTTTGTTAAGGTACGTCAGAGTCTGAAGGAGAAATTGGATATTTGTTTGACTTTTTTGTTTTGTTTTTTTGAGACGGAGTTTCGCTCTTGTTACCCAGGCTGGAGTGCAATGGCGCGATCTCGGCTCACCGCAACCTCCGCCTCCTGGGTTCAGGCAATTCTCCTGCCTCAGCCTCCTGAGTAGCTGGGATTACAGGCA
>NW_016107433.1:510647-554599 GCF_001604975.1 Cebus imitator
TGCTGTTTGGTAGAGATAGTCTCTCATGAGCCAGGCGTGGTGGTTCATGCCTGTAATCTCAGCACTTTAAGAGCCCAAGGCAGTGGATCACTTGAAGTCAGGAGTTCAAGACCAGTCTGGCCAACATGATGAAACCCTGTCTCTACTAAAAATACAAAAATTAGCCAGGCGTGGTGGTGCATACCTGTAATCCCAGCTACTCTGGAGGTTGAGGCACAAGAATCACTTGAGCCCGAGAGACTGAAGTTGCAGTAAGCCCAGATGGTACCACTGCACAACAGCGAGACTCCATCTCAAACAAACAAAAAACCATACAGTCTCTCAAAATAGGGAGATCTATGGAGGAAAATCATGGAGAAAAATCCAAGTTTGGTGAGCATTTGTTGGTAGCTTGTATGAGCTAGGCCCTAGGTACTTTAAGATCAAACAAAATGTTTGTAGGTCATTCCCAGGTCAGCAGGGAGATAGGTGGGTCTCAGGTGATATCAAGAGATCTCGGTCAGAGCTAGGCCTGAAAAAGATTCTGGTATCTTTGCTCAGGAATCAGGGGACCAGGAAGGGTCATGAGACCACATTGGGGTCGCAGCTGGTGAGAGGATGCAGGGGCATCCTGCTTGGAAGGGCTTGTCTTGTGAAGTTGCATCTCAGGGTCAAGGTAAGGGAAGAGGGGCAGGGAGGCTGTCAGCACTTTATGCTCTGGGTGCAGAGGGGATTGGAGGGGAGAGTGTGGAAGCAGGGAGCTCTGATCCCAGGTTCTGCGGGGCCAAAACAGGGGGCAGAAGGCTAGACTTAGTAAGTGCTGAGGATGGTGAGAGAAATATTCGGCAGACAGACTGGAAAGGACTTGTCTGCAAGCTGGGTGTGGAGTATCAGCTTCAATCCTAGGTTTTTCTGCCTGGATAGGTGGGGAAGTAGATTTGAGAGAAAGGCAATAGTTTGGATAAACAGGGTCTGAACCCGGCTCAGATCTGCCGGGGCTGGAGCTCAGAAGGTCCTGGTTGGGGAGGGCATTCAGAGAGTGGATGCGACTCCTGGGAGAGGCAGGGGAGAGGAGAGCCACGGCTGACGTTTAGGGACAGAAGGAGGAGCCTGAGGAGGAGACAGGACGCTGAGTTCCCTGTGTTGGCCTCCAGGTCCTGTGCTTGCGGAGCTGACTGGAGGCTGGGATCAAGGTGAACTTAGACCCCAGCCCAGGTGTTCACTGGAGGCATTGAGAGAGGTCAGAGGCGGCGCGGAGAGCAAGGAGGGCAACCCCCTATTACTTCTCTCCCCTTTCCCCAAGCAGCTCCAACAATGGGCAATGCGCAGGAGCGGGCGTCGGAGACTATAGACCGCGAGCGGAAACGCCTGGTCGAGACGCTGCAGGCGGACTCTGGGCTGCTGCTGGACGCACTGCTGGCACGGGGCGTGCTCACCGGGCCTGAGTATGAGGCGTTGGATTCACTGCCTGATGCCGAGCGCAGGGTGCGCCGCCTACTGCTGCTGGTGCAGGGCAAGGGCGAGGCTGCCTGCCAGGAGCTGCTGCGCTGTGCCCATCGTACCACTGGCGCGCCGGACCCCGCCTGGGACTGGCAGCACGTGGGCCCGGGTAAGCGCACAGGGCCGGGCCTAGGGCAGGGAGGGGGCGGAGCAAAGGTCCGGGGAGGGCGGGGTTGTCGTCTCCCCCTGAAGCAGGCGAGTGTGAAACTGCACCGGGGTCAATTGAGCCTCAGTCACTTCCATTTCTGTCCCAGGCTACCGGGACCGCAGCTATGACCCTCCGTGCCCAGGCCACTGGACGCCTGAGGCACCCGGCTCGGGGACCACATGCCCCGGGCTGCCCAGAGCTTCAGACCCTGACGAGCCCGGGGGCCCTGAGGGCTCCGAGGCGGTGCAATCCGGGACCCCAGAGGAACCAGAGCCAGAGCTGGAAGCCGAGGACTCTGAAGAGGCTGAACCAGAGCCGGAGCTGGAACCCGAGCCCGAGGCAGAACCAGAGCCGGAACTGGAGCCAGAGCCCGAGACTGACCCAGAGCCCGAGCCTGACCCAGAGCCCGAGCCCGACTTCGAGGAAGGGGACGAGTCCGAAGGTGTGAGGCCACCCAAACCCTGAGCTGGTTTGGCGGGAGGGTATCGCCTGGGGAGCGGATGGCAGGCCCCACCTCCTTGACAACTGTCCCCGTCATCTTTAGATTCCTGAAGCCCAGAACGCTGACCGACTGTGCCCGCCCATGCTGGATAGGACCTGGGATGCTGCCGGAGCTGGATCAGATGCCACCAAGGCTCGGTCTAGCCCAGTACCGCTAGAAGTGGAGAAACTCTGGAGGGTCAGCAAGGACCTGGGCTCTCTCCACGATTCTGGCTGTTTGCCTAGGAACTGAGGGTGGGTGCCCCTGAGTCCCAGTGACCTGGGCAGCCCCAAGCCCACCACAGTCACCACCCAGTCCTCAGTCCTAATCTGCCCTTAGGAGCCCAGGCTGCACCCTGGAGACCTCAGACCCAGTGCCCTGGTGGGACATGGTCCTGACCCTCATGCCCACATACACAACCCATTTTCCCTAATGAGCCACTTGGCAGCCTGCGTAGGTACCAGCTCAACCCCATGCAAGTCCCTGGGCTTAACATGTAGCAAAGGGAGGGGGACTTCTCTCCATGTAGGGAGGGCTTAGAGCTCACAGCCTTGAGAGGTGAGACTAGAAGAGGGGAGCAGAAAGAGGGGAGTAGACAGAGGCCACAGACATCATTGTCATTACTGTTTTAATTGTCTGGCTTCCCTCTGGACTGGGAGCTCAGTGAGGATTCTGACTAGTAACTTACACAAAAGGCGCTGTACACATATTATATTTGCTGACTATATGAATAAGGACTTTCCAACTGCGTTTCTGAGTTTTACAGATGGGAAAACTAAGGCCAGAGGATAGGAATGGGGCTCACACAGCTAAGTCTGAAGGGAAACTGGAAGCAGCAACCACCTGTGCACCTCACCTGGTCTAGGAGGGGTTCAGGACTTGGGCCACCAAACTCTAGGGGCCTGTCCCTCAGGCACAATTGCAGCTCCTCCTAGGTTGTGCTAACCTCTGCCAGAGACCAGCTGTGAGAGTGAGACAGGAACAGCAGAGGCCAGTGGAGGGGGTGGGGACAGGGCCAAGGGAACTTTTGGGCTTGACTCACAAGGCCTGAATCACTGAATCACTGTGTGTGTGTGTGTGTGTGTGTGTGTGTGGTGTGTGTGTGTGTGTGTGTGTGTGTGTGTGTGTGTGATGTGAGTGGGGCTGGGAAAATCGGTGCCTTCCAGTAAGGAGTATCCTGTTCTCCCCATGGAATCTTCAGGAGCTGCTGCTCCCCACCACAGAAAATAGAGCGCATAAATATGGAATAAATACATAATCAGTGAGAAAGGCAAAGTGTTGGAAAGAATACCCCAGACCAGCTGGGTCTCTACTGACCCCAGGCTCAGGCCATCAATCACCCCAGGAGAAGGGATCCCAACCCCCACCAGGACCCAGTGAGAGGTAGACAGCACAAATGCTGAAGGAGCACCGAGGGGCCAGGTGGGGGAAGGGAGACACTGGAGTACCCCGACACCCAAAGCCATCTCATGCAAGAACAAGTTTCTATTCCCAAACCACCCCATCCCCATCAACGCTCAGCTCCCTTCCTGCCCCCATGCCTTCCCTCTGTTCAACCGAGAGCTGCAAGGCGGAGGGCAACTCAATTTGCCAGACATGCTGCTGCAAGTCCCCAGGCCCCAAGAAGGCTAGCAATGGACACAAACCCTCTGATGTTGCCGCTCCTCCTCATGGAATGCTCCTGCCCTCTCAACACCCCCAAGAAACACCCAGGCCGTGGAAGCACAGAGCAAACAGCTTCATGTTCTGGGGGCCCATCTGGAGCTTCTGTCCAGGGCCTCTGCCTGCAGCCCTCAATTGACATTAGTCTGGCAGCAGACGACCCAGCTCTGCCTCATCCAGCCGGTTGGTGGCCATGATGTGCTCCAGCTGCTGCCGGTAGCGTGCCAAGTCCTGCATGAAGTGGGGCACCCGGGTATTATCCAGCACCCCATGGGGCCGCAGGTGGTCCACGTCTTCATAGGACACCTGCAGGAGGAAGCTGGGTATCAGGCATAGGCAGCAGCCCCTGACTTTCAGGTGGCTGGTTCCAGCCCACTGCTTACAGCTTACTGCCCTCTGCTCCGGGACTCCTTCCTCTCCCTTCCTGATCCACAAGCAGCTACAACGTTTTGTACTGCAACATTCTAGGCTTAATCCTGGGTCTTTGCTTTTTCTCTCAATAGTTTCTATTTGTCAGAGATGTCCCACAACCCCTCTCCCCTCACCTCCAAACATGGGCATCCAACTGCCTCCTTAACGTCTTCCCCTGGATAGCCCTCAGACTGGCCCCATATCCAACGGTCAACTCCTGGGTGCCAGCTTATGCCAGCTCCACCCTCTTCACAGTCACCCAGGTCAGATTCCAGGGAGGGGGCTTGGACTCTCACCCTCCCATCAGGGAAGCCACTGAGTTAAAATGATTCCCCTCGCTGAAGAGCCCTCCAGCTAGTCCCTTCCTCTCAAACCCCATGGCCACTGGTTAGACCAGACCACCATCCCTTCTGCAGGAGTGACAGGAAAGGCCTCCTCCTCATGCCCTTTCCCTCCCTTCCCTAGGCCTCTCTCCAATCCACCTCCCATAAAACATCCAGAGGGCGCCTTCTAAAGCAAATTATCAGTGCCACTCCTCTGCTTAAAGCTCCTCCCACTCCCTGTTGCTTCAGACGAGGTCCACTTTCCTTGGGCTGGCACAAATGCCAGTGCCAGAGAGTTGGTCCCTGTCCATTTCTGCAGCCTCCTTCCCCTGGCCTTCCTGATTGCTCCCTTGGCCTGGAATGTTCACCTCCTTTGAGATGCAGTTTCTAAACACACCTGCAGCCTCCATTAGGCACCTGGTTTTAGCTGTCAGAATCATTTCATCTCTTGTTCTCACTTCCACCCACGCTTCCCCCGCCAGCAGAGGCCTGACACCCAACCCTCAGTCCAGTACCAATCTGAGGCTCAGGGTATACTATGGCAAAGCAGGGAGCTGGCTGAGGCTCTCAAGGTCCACAGTCCCTCACCTTGCCCAGTGAGGTCAGCAGCGGGAAATCGATGGTCTGGCGATGTCGCAGAATGCGCACGATGCCGTCTAGGTACACCTGGTCCTTGCTGAAACAACCTGGGAGCGCGGGAAGTCGGTGAGCCCCGCCACTCGCCCGAGGCCCTGCCTCTAGACCGCCCCACCCTAGGGACCTCCCCTACGCTGGCGCCCACCCGGAAGCGAGGTGTCTGTCTGGCCGCGCTTGGCGCGCACGCAGTACTCCCAGCGCACGTTGGCGTCCTGCACGTAGCGCGCCAGGTCCTGGAAGAGCTGGCGGAAGGACATGCGCGCAGCGCGGTGAATGGTGTAGTAGAGCAGCGCGGCGCGCCACAGGAATGGCTGCTTGCGGAACAGCACGCTGTGCAGGCTGGCCAGGCCCTCCTCTGTGGGGTTTGCCGGCCGCAGCCCGTACCGCAGCCGGCCCTCCGCGTTGTGCCACGGCTGGCGCGCGTTGTTCACGCCCCGCAGATAGTGGGTGCCTGCGGGGAGGGCGAGAGGAGGTGGCGCTGGGCGGGGCGTTTGGGGACCCACCTGTGAGCCCAGCCCAGGCCCTCTTCCACCCGGCCCGGGGCTCTGGCCGTGACATTTCCATCCTCATGCTCCCTAACTCAGGCTACCACACAAGTTCTCCCAGCCCCAGGCAGCGTGGAGCCCTCCTCCAGTAGACTCGCACCTAAGGATCCACAGAGGCTCACATACATGAATCCTCTCCCATCCATCTGTCCCCCACCCTACACACACACACACACCTACGCACGTGTACGAACTCTCCCGAACTGACATTGCCCCCAGCCCTCCTGAGCACAAGAATACATATACCACCCTGCCCAACATCCTGGGTGCCCATATCATTTTGAACAGTCACGCTGATGCCCCTGGTAAAGAACACCTCTTGCCCACAGCAACAGTATTGCCGAGGAAGAGGGACAGACAGATAGGAATAGTGGTTAGTGCCCTGCGCCCTCCTGCCCAGCCTGGCCTGTCCCCTCCTAAACCAGGCCCCGTGTGTCCTCAAGCCAAGTCCATTCCCAGGATCTGGACTTCCACCCTGGAGGGCCCGCGTGGTGGCTAGCCTGATGGGACCCTGAGGGTTCTCCCTCTGGCCTGTCAGGGCCTCATCAACCTTGCCCCCACTGCCAAGACAAGTCGGAGAGGAAGGAGAGAGAAAAATATACCCAAAAGGAGCAAGAGATGAGGGCGCGCCCAGAGTGTGGGCAGGCATGTTCTGGCCTACCTCTGAGAGCCAAAAGGAGGAGGTAGCTGCTCAGGAAGGGAAGGCCCCGACCTCAGGAGGGAAGGGGGAGAAACAAAAAGGGGAGTTACTGGGGTCCCTCCTTCCCACCCCTCCCACCTCCCAGTCCCCTTTCATGCCTACCCCACCGCCCAGATGTTCACATCCTGACCTATCTCATGCCGCAGCATGCCCTCCAACCAGTACTGGCGGGCTCCGGTCAGGTTGATCGCTAATGTGGGCCGGCTGTTCTCCACCATCATCACTGCCTGGGACAGCAGATTCTCACTCAGCTGCACCACAACCTGCAGGTGGCAATGCTCTGAGCCATGGCCACCAGCCCGGGGCCAGGATGCAGGTGGCCAGACACTTGGCCAGGACACCTGCCCTCCACCACCTCTGCTCAGAAACAGCTCCCACCTCACTGGGGCAGGGGCAGGGGTTGGTCAGGTGTGGAGCTTGCCTGGGACCACCCACAAGACATCCTGATTTGGGGCATGTAGAGGAGGGGCTCTGCAGGCAGGACAAGCTCACCTCCCCAACGCAGCCCTCCTTCTGCATGTATTTGCGCACAATGGACCATATCTGGCACTTGGTGAGCAGCTGCCCCCCAGTGGCAGCCTCAAAGTGTTCATAGGTTCCAAACTTCTCCAGAACAGCCTCAATGATGCCAATTGCCTGTACACAGGGCCACAGTGGCTGGTCAGGACAAGCCCCTTGGGTGGTCAGGGCCAGGGTGTGGTGGGCAGGCTGGACTGACCTGATGGATGAACTGTCCAGAGGCCTCAGAGTACTTCTCCAGCACAGCAGTGGGCACGGGCTCCTGGTACTCGAACTGTGGATTGTAGGTGTAATGGGACTGGAAGAACTTGTCTCGCTCACGGTCCATGTTGGTTGGCCGCAGGGCCACCAACATGCAGGGGCTCTTGCTAGCACCATGACCTGCATCCCTTTGAGTCTTAGCAATGTGAGGCAGGGAGGCTGCAGGCCGCAGGGTGCCCCCACCTGGGTTCCGTCGCCGTCCAGGTGGAGGCCGTCCCAGGGTGCCACGACCCCGCCGGCCAGTACTATTTACAGTGTAGGTGCTCTCACTGCGACGCATGTGGCCACGGTGGTCCAAGTGCAGCTGTGAGAAGGGCTGCTGCTCAGGCTGGGGCTGCAGTGCTGGGGGGACTGCCAGAGCCAGAGGCAAGGCCAGGGACTGAGACCAGGGGTACAGTGGTGGCCCATCTCGGTCTGAGGGCTTCAGCCTATGGCGCAGGGATGAGGGACTGGTAGGCGGGCTGTGGGGTGCCTGCTCATACGCCTGAGCCCCCGAGTCCAGCACCATTCTGTCCTGGGGGTCACATCCAGCTGAGTCACTCCAAGTCCCCACACTGTCGACCTCTGGGGACACAGAAGGGCATGTGGAGACCAGCATGAGTGGGTGTGACCAGAGTACCTGCAGGCCCTGTGCTCCACACTGCCTCTGCTGGGCCCTTGGTGGGCCTAGGCTCTGCTACCAGGGGTCTGAATGGCTGCAGCATTCATTGCCTCCAGCAGACTTGCCCAAGTATACTGGGCTGGGGGAAAGCAGGGTTTTTTTTTTCATTTTTGTTTTTTCAGATAGGGTCTTCCTCTGTCACCCAAGCTGGAGTGCAAAGGCATAATCATAGCTCATTGCAGCCTCCAATGCCTGGCCTCAAGCGATCCTCCTGCCTCAGCCTTCCAAAGTGCTGGAATTAAAGGCATGAGCCACTATACCCAGCCAAAAGCAAGAGTTTTAAACACCCACCTAGATTGGTGGTTACTGGAATCTTCTCAGCCTGTGAGCTCCTGAAGGCAAGGAATGAGCCCCTTACTCCTGATTCTAATCTCTGTGCTCAGCAGTCACTAAATCTGGGAGGTGGTACAGTGCAGCCTCAGCTGCCTGGACAGATTAGGTAGGTGAGAAGGCCTCAGGGGCTGCCTTCTGCCTATGGCATCTTCTTAGTGCCACCCCTGCCCACCCACCTGGCTTTATCCACATCCTCCTGCCCATTTGGCCTCAATTTGAATCTGTCTGAGGGCCCCACACTTAACACCAGCTCCCCCCAGAATCCCCTCTCTCCTCTGGGCCATCTGTTGAAATCCAAATTTAGAATCTGCTTTTGGGGAGCAGAGGGAAGCTTCAGCAAATCCAAACAAGCCAATCTCTGGCCTGTCCCCTATCTGAGGGATTTTTCAAGTGGTCATCCAAGGCCAGTGTCAGGGTGCTCATCCCAACTCTGTTCCAGGACTCAGTCTCTCCCCAGAGACTGCCTGGAGAGGCTCCAGCTGCCGAGCTCCCTTGCCTGCTCAGCGACTCACTTCCAGCATTTCTCCTCTCTCCTACATCATCAATCTCTTCCTCTCTACTGGAGTCTTTCCATCAGCACAAACACATGCTGTTATTTCTCCATCTTAAAAAAAACAAAACAAAACCCTCACTAGAATCCACACTCTTCCAGCTACAGCCCCGCTAGGTCTCCCTCTATCTGCTCCTATTACACCACATACCTTGAGTCAACTATACCCAGTCTCCAGTTCCTTCTTTCCTGTTCTCTCTCTTTTTTTTTTTTTTTTGATACGGAGTCTTGCTCTGCCACCTGGTTTTTTTTTTGTGGCGCGATCTCTGCTCACTGCAACCTCTGCCTCCTGGGTTCAAGTGATTCTCCTGCCTCAGCCTCCCAAGTAGCTGGGACTACAGGCACGCACAACCATTCCCAGATAATTTTTATATTTTTAGTAGAAACAGGGTTTCACCATGTTGGCCAGGATGGTCTCAATCTCTTGACCTTGTGATCTGCCCGCCTTGGCCTTCCAAAGTGCAGGGATTACAAGCGTGAGCCACCATGGCTGGCCTCCCATTCTCTCTTAAATTCACTCCAATTAGCCTTTTCTTCCCTGCTTTCCATCCATATTGATTTGATCAAGGTCAACAATAACCAGCAATGACCTTCATATGGATCAGCACCCAATATAGTTAATCACTGCATCCTGAAAACATGCTGTCCACTTGGTTTTCCAAACACACTCAAACTTAGTTCTCCCCCTACCTCACTGGCTGTTTCTCATTGGCCTCCCTTGCTGGTAATCCCTATGACCCTGACCTCTTAACACTGTAACCCTCCAGGACTTGTTATGGAAACTTCTGCATTTATGTTCACTCCCTAGCTGTTCTCATCCACTCTCGTGGTTTTAAATACATTGGCTCAGACTTCTTCCATAAACTTTAGACCAGTGTTGCCAATTTCATTGCAATTTGAGATAGGGTCTATTTGTCCAGGCTGGTCGTGAATTCTTGGTCTCAAATGATCCTCCCACCTCAGCCTTCAAAATAGTTGGAAACACAGGCACACGCCATCATGTCCAGTGTCAGTGCAGTGTCTTCACTTGAATGTTTTTTGTTTGTTTGTTTAAGATGGAGTCTCACTTCTGTTGCCCAAGCTGGAGTGCAGTGGTGCAATCTCGGCTCACTGCAACCTCTACTTCCTGGGTTCAAGCAGTTCTCTGCCTCAGCCTCCCGAGTAGCTAGGATTACAGCTGCCCACCACCATGCCTGGCTAATTTTTGTATTTTTAGTAGAGATGAGGTTTTACCATCTTGGCCAGGCTGATCTTGAACTCCTGGCCTCATGATCCCCCTGCCTTGACCTCCCAAAGTTTTGGGATTATAGGTATGAGCCACTGCACCCAGCCCAACTTGAATGTTTGACAGGCATATCAACAGAATATATCCATTTCAAACAGAATATGTCTGGGATGTTCCTCCCCCTATATAATGGCATGGGTCACTCACTTTCCTCAAATCTCTGCATCAATATCATGTTACTGGAAAAGCCTCTTTAGGCTGGGCACAGTGGCTCATGCCTGTAGCATTTTGGGAGGCTGAAGCAGGCGGATCACCTGAAGTCAGGAGTTCAAGACCAGCCCGACCAACATGGAGAAACCCTGTCTCTACTAAAAATACAAAATTAGCCAGGCGTGGTAGCACATGCCTGTAATCCCAGCTATTTGGGAGGCTGAGGCAGGAGAATCATTTGAACCCAGGAGCCAGAGGTTGCAGTGAGCCAAGATTGTGCCATTGCACTCCAGCTTGGGCAACAAGAGCAAAACTCTATCTCACAAAAAAAAAAAAAAAGAAAAGAAAAGCCTCTCTAAGAACATGCCCACTATAAAATAGTAAATCTCCTCTCCCCTCTCAACTATCTTCCCTTTCCCAAATTGTTCTCTGTAGCAGTCATCACCATCTGAAGTGTACTTCAGTACACTTTATATTTACATGATAGGTATATTTGATGGTTCTCTGTTTTATCCTTTCCAACATTCCCAGCTGTGTCCCCAGAACAGTGCCTGGCCTAGAGCAGTTGCTCAATAAATAAATGAACCCAAGAGCCCTGCTCCTATCAGAACTAGAATTATTCCTTCCCTGCACTTTGCTTCACTACCTAGACCTCATCTTCTCCGTCTCTACTCCCTTCTACCCTGCCTAATGACCAGCTGCTTGAAAAGACTTCAGGTCTCAGGCTTTACTCCCTTTAACTAACTACACTTTTCTGGACTCCTCACCCTTTACAGGCTTCTACCTGGGCCACTCCCCTCCATCTCACCTTTCATTCAACATACCTCCTCGAAATTACCAGAAAACGCGTTCCTTTCGTGTCTCGGGTTCTTCCGCCAAGAATGTCCTTGCAATATATTTCTGGAGCAAACTCTTAAGCATTCTTCAAGTCTCACTTTAGGCCTCACCTCCTCCAGGAAGCCTTCCCCGCGTCTAGAGTCCCACTGCTTCGGCGACTTTTTTACTCAGAGCTGTCACTGTCGGATCCTAGGTCCGTGTCCTCCCACCATCCCCTGAACTCCCCGAAGGCAGGAACCGGGTCTGATTCACCCTAGTGTACGAAGCACCCAGCACTAGGTGCATAATTAAAGGATGGATGGGGGAGGAGCCCCCGACTACTAAAGGCGGGGTCTGGTGACAAATGAGAGGGTGTGGCCTGTGCCGATAAGAAGCCCCGGGAGAGGATAAGGCGAAGAGCCAATGGGAAACCAGAAATCGAGGAAGGGCGTGACATGCAGCCAATAAGCGGCGTAAGATAAGGCGAAGGGCGTGCCCAATGGAGGGTGGGGCCAGGAGACAATGGAGTGAAGGATTCTCCCGGAGATCAGGAAAGGTCGCGTCGCGCGCCTCCTCCCGGCCTTTGTGGGGGTTCTGTCCGCGTGCCGCGCCCCCACCTGTTCGCTCCTCTTCTTGCCGCCCGCAGCCCCCGCTCTGCTACACCGGCCACCGACCACCCAGCCGCCGGGAGCCAACGCCGATGACGCACACCCTCGGGCGCGCGCACGCTCTTAGGAAGGCTGGGGGCTTCGCGTCAGTCTCCGCGCCGGCGCGTCCCCGAGGCCACTGGGGGCGGGGCCAGGCCGGGGCGAGGGGGCGTGTTCGTGGTCCTGGGCCCGCCCCCTTCCGAAGGCCCCCTTGGGTTTCTTGGATTCAAAGGCTCACAGGCTGCCAGGGCGGCCGAGACTTCCGCTCACTGCCTGGGTGCCGAGACGTAGAGCCTAGTCCGCGGCCTCGGGAAACGCAGTCCGCACAGAGGGCCAATGCCTGCCTAGAAGGGGCGCAGCTCGTGTACCAGTACGGGAGCCAGGATACCTTGGGCGTGTCATTGTGCAAGGATTCCCCCAACCTTCGCGGGCACTTTTATTCGACCCCTTCTCCAACACACACAGACGCGGGTCCAGGAGCCGTGGTTTATTCTGCGGACAGCGGGGCTCAGGCGCAGAACCCCGAGCGCAGGCAGGAGGCCGACTCAGGCGCTGGTGCAGGCACAAGACTGAAGAGGGCGCGGCGGTCAGCGCAGGGCGAGGGCGGCGGCCCAGCCTTAAGGAAGCTGAGCGCGGCCAGGCGCTGCTCTTGGGACAAGCCCCCGCGCAGGTCCAAGAGGGCGGAGACGTGGTCCTCGCTGTAGGGGCAACAGGGGCACATCAGCCCGGCCCTTGTCCCCCTTCCGGCTTCTCCTTCCTCCCCGACCCCCGTCCGCACCTCACATCGGGAAATTGTTGCCGCAGGCAAGCCACCTCGAGGCCCAGAAGCGCGGGGTCGTGGAGGTTCAGCAGCTTCCTCAGGGCGAGCAGCACCGGCGCGCAGTGCGCGCTCTCCTCCAGGCCCTAAGCACGTCGGGGTAGGGTTTCAGCCGGCCCTGGTCTCCCACCCAACCACTGAGACTCTCCCCGTCTGCCCGCCCAAGAAGCTCTCACCAAACCGAGGAAAAGCTGCTGAAGCTGAGCAGCATCGTGCTCCAGGCGCTCGGCCGCCTGGGTCCTCTCGTCGGCTCCGCGGCACACCAGGCGGCCTTGCATCAGCGCGCTCAGGTACTGAAGCACCACGGCGCGCTCGGCCTCAGCCAGCAGCACCTGCGGGAGGTAATCAGGCGGGTGCAGGTTGCCTCTCTTACCCGCACCACTCCTTCTCCAGCCTTTTCCCCCAACGCACCTGAACCGTGGGGTTCCGCACGCGCCAGAAGTCCCGACAGAAGCGCTCTGTCCGTTTGCACACACTTTCTAGTAGCTCAGGGCTCGACAGCCACCGGCGCGAGGGCAAAGTCGCGAACAAGGGCTGGGGAAATGATCCAGACCTGGCATTTCCGCGGAGACTCCTGTACTTACGCTGTACCTCCACCTCTGCACCTCCTGCTCCGATGCCGACCTGAAGAATGCCTCACCTGGAGCTCCGCCAGCAGCGCCTCCAACACCAAGCGGCAGATCCTCCTCTGCAAATCGTCCAGCGCAGCTTCCACTGGAGCCAAGGCCCCTGAAGCCGCCCCGTCCAGCTGCAGGACAGACACTGAGGAGCTGGACCGAGCAAAGCTACGGCTTCAGGACCAAGGCCAAGGCCCGCATGGCCCTAGATGGTCCAACCCCTCGGGCGCCACCTTGTGGGGTAAGTGTTTGGCGGGAGGGAGCGAGAACGGCTCCCTGCACTTCTAGTCTCAGGCAAGGACCAGGGCTGGGAGGCGGGCGCTCCGCGAGCTACAAAGGACACAGCCCAGTGGGACCTGACTGTAATTCGCGGTGCGACCTTGAGCAAAACATTCTTTCGGTTTCTATTTCCTCATTTCCTCACTATCCTAGTGGGGAGGGAGTAAAAATCATCACTAATTTGTCCTCCTTGACCCCACCAAAAAGAACACACTACCCAAGAGGGAGTGTGTGTGTGTGTGTGTGTGTGTGTGTGTGCACTCAACTGTAACCCCAGGCATTACTGGCACAGAGTCGGGCCTTGATAAATATTTGCTGGATGAATGAACAATTGACACTGTGCCAGGCAGGCACTGTGCATGTTACCTCATGTGATTCTCAGAATATTCCATTAGTACCCACATAATATTGAGAAAAGTGAGATTCAGAGAGATTAGGTAACTCATCCCAGGTCACACAGCTAGAAATCAGCAGAACTAAAATTGGAACCCCCCAGGTGATGTGAGTCCAAACTCCCTACTGTCCTAGTGTGGGCTGGGTCCATGCAAAATAGATACTCTATAGGGGGTTAGGGAAGATGGGGCTCCCTGGGGGCCTTCTGGTACCTGAGTGCTGACTGGTGGTTGAGGGTGGCCAGTAAGTAGGGCACGTAATGAGGGGCCACTGCTTCCCCCCTGAGGTGGTCTCGGGAGAATCGGATCAGTGCATCACTGAAGCTGCAATGGGCAGAGGCGGCTCCTGGACTTGCTGCTATGCTGGCACCCCCACAACCCTAGTCCTTGGTACTCCTGTCCCACCTCCAAGATACCCAAGTATTTGATTGACAGAACTCTTTCCCTGTGCTGTGTCTTATTCACCCAGACCCCCTTTGGGCTGCCTGGGGAGCAGGGACAGGGATCAGGAATGGGTGAGTGCCTCTGCAGACCTCCTCAGGAATACGCCCAGTTCTGACAGTGCCATGCCTTGCACCCGCCGTTGCAGTGACTCACTGACCGGGCTGGCCACACGAATGTTCTCCTCCAGGATCTGCAGGCAGAAATGAGCAGCCATTGGCAAAGCCTCCTCTCCCTTGCTCCATGGAGACTGCTGCCTTCTGGCCACTTCCCACCTACCTGCATCACAATGGCTGGCAATGGTGAGTAATAGGAGCCCGATGAGTCTGTGTTGGGCTCCTGCTTCCAGCCCCACTCAGCTACCTCCTCATCCAGTGCATTCTGCAGCCACTGGGCCACATTTGCCTGGGGGAAGGGGCCAGGGGCAAAGGAATGTAGCAGGACTCTGATCCTGCCAGAGATGGGTACACATTCAACTCTGCAGATCAAGGCCCACAGCAGATAAGTAGGGCTTCTCTGGACCTGTGCCCCAACTATTCACCTGGACGTTGGCCACAAATGTTGCCTCCAGCTGCTCAATGTTCTCCACGGTCAGGAGAGGCTCCAGCTGGGATACATCAGCCTCAGGCCCCAACTCTAGGCTCCCCATCATTTCCTGCCTGGAGATGGATGGCCTGGTGTCACACCAAGCCCCAGCCTTTGATCCCCCACGTCCCGCTGCCCCAAGGGCACTGACCCTAGGTACACATGCAGTGCCCAGTGCAGCAAGGTGAAGGCATCAGCAGCTCCCAGCTCAGGCCCTGTAAGGAGGTGCTGCAGGCTGCGGTGCAGGCCACTGTGCAGGGTGTAGGCCCATAGCTGGACCACATTGTAGTGTGGTGGGCAGCAAGGCGCTACTAGTGCCTCAGCTGTGGCCAACTCAACTGGCAGGGCCACTCGCAGAGCCTCCAGCCACTCTGCTAGGGCCCCTGGCGCGGGCAGCACAGGTGACCCGAAGTGGGCCCGCTCCAGACCCTCCTGCAGTGCCCGCAGACAGCGCTGCCGCCAGTCCCGGGGGGCCTGGCCTAGGGGAGGTTTTCGTCCAGTCTCTACCTCCGCCACACGCACAGCAGCCACCAGAAGGGCTGGGTCCTCCCGTGCCAGCTTCCCTGCAGTCCCTGCAGCTGCTTCCACAGCCTGGCCCAGTGCCTCAGCCAGAAGGTCCAGCCCCTGGAAGACTGGCAACTCCAGGACTCCCAGGAGTGCCCATGTATCCTCTCGCAGCTGTTCCAGCTCCCGAAGGCTCACATATGCCTCCAAGAACTGTTGGGCATCAATCAGGATCTCTGTGTGGGCCACTGCGGCTGGCACTGATGAGGATGAAAAGGAGACAGCCTTGGGTCTCAGCCTTCCCAACACCTCAATGTCTACAGCAGGGGATACTAAGGCCCAGGGCTGGGGTGATATATAAAATATTTAATAATCAGTAAAGTAAGCTGGGCACAGTGGCTCACACCTGTAATCCCAGCACTTCGGGAAGCTGAGGTGGGCAGATCACTTGAGGTCAGGAGTTTGACACCAGCCTGGCCAACATAGTGAAATCCCATCTCTACTAAAAATCCAAAAATTAGCCAGGTGCGGTGGCAGGTGCCTGTAATCCCAGCTACTCAGGAGGCTGAGGCAGGAGAAGCACTTGAACCTGGGAGGTGGAGGTTGCAGTAAGCCGAGATTGCACCACCGCACTCCAGCCTGGGTGACAGAGTGAGACTCTGTCTCAAAAACAAAACAAAATAAAAAACAAACAAAAGGGCCTGGCAAGGTGGCTTATGCCTGTAATCCCAACACTTTGGGAGGCTGAGGCGGGCAGATCACTTGAGGTAGGGAGTTCGAGACCAGCCTGACCAACATGGAGAAACCCTATCTCTACTAAAAATACAAAATTAGCTGGGTGTGGTGGTGCATGCCTGTAATCCCAGCTACTCAGGAGGCTGAGGCAGGAGAATTGCTTGAACCTGGGAGGCAGAGGCTGCAGTGAGCTGAGATCGCAACATTGCACTCCAACCTGGGCAACAAGAGCGAAACTCTGTCTCAAAAAAATAATAACAATAATAATAGGCCGGGCACAGTGGCTCGTGCTTGTAATCCCAGCACTTTGGGAGGCCAAGGAGGGCAGATCACAAGGTCAGGAAATCGAGACTGTCCTGTCCAACATGGTGAAACCCTGTCTTTAATAAATACACAAAAATTCGCCGGGCGTGGTGACACACACCTGTAGTCCCAGCGACTCGGGAGGCTGTGGCAGGAGAATTGCTTGAACCCAGGAGGTAGAGGTTGCAGTGAGCCGAGATCCAGCCACTGCTCTCCAGCCTGGCGACAGAGCGAGACTCCCTCTCAAAATAAAAACTAAAACTAAAAAAAAAAAAAAAGACACATAAACAAAAAACCACAAATAAAAAAATAACCAGTAGAGTACTGGCCAATCTGAGGATCTTGGCAATGTCCTAGAGGCCAGGTGGGCCAGAGGGCAATGCGTGAGCTCATGGAACACGAAAAAGCTGAGGATGCTGGAGGGAGGGCAGGGGAAATCGAGGGGCCCTGCCAGTAGTCACTCAGCCACTCTGTTAAGGAAGAGTTTCAATATATTGGTAAGCAGGTGGCCAGAGTCACGTGACTGGGTGTCTGTCCCAACTCAGGCATCCCACGCTTGGGAACCCCAGGATGAGCCGATTTGCACCCTGCCTCATAGGCCATGGGCAGCCTGGGCTACTCTCTGGAAGGTCCCTGGTGCGCCGCTCTATATGGTTCCCCATCTAGTGCCCCAGCCCTTTGGTCAGGGATGGGTGTTTGTGGACTGACTGTTGGAGACTGAGGACCAGGATCCCTGCATCTCACCTGCCCGTAGCCGAGGCAGCAACTGAGACAGGGCCTGCAGTTGCTTGTGCTGGGCAACCTGCTCCCGTAGGGGCTGTAGGGGCTGTGAGGCCTGGGACACACCCTGGAGCAACCCACAAGCCTGGCTCAGGGCCTCCCGGGTTTCCTGCACGGACTCAAGGGCCCGGGCCAGCTGCCACACACCCGTCTGCACGCCTTCCAGGTATGACTGCATCACTGACTGTGGAGAGATGGAGCCAGTGAGGCCTGGCCAACCCTGCAGCACAGTCCCAGCACCCACCCCACCCTGCTCCATGCCTACCTTGAGGCGTGCTTCCAGGGAGCAGGTACGCTGCACCTCTCGGCTGCGGTACTGGCCTAGCCTGGCCAGCTGCTCCGGCTGGTAGAAGATGCCCGAGGCCCACTTGAGCGCTGCACCCCGGGCTAGCCGCTCTGCCCGCTCCTGCTCCGGCCACTCAGGCCCTGGGCAGGAAGAGCCTGGGTAGCCATGTCAGTCAGGGAGGGGGAGGGCCCAATGCCCCTAGTCCCATCTTTCTTTTCTATTTATTTATTTTTTTTTGAGGCAGAGTCTCGTTCTGTTGCCCAGGCTGGAGTGCAATGGGGTGATCTCAGCTCACTGCAACCTCCGCCTCCAGGGTTCAAGTGATTCTCCAGCCTCAGCCTCCCGAGGGGCTGGGATTATAGGCGTGTGCCACCATGCCCAGCTAGCTTTTGTATTTTTAGTAGAGACGGGTTTCACTATGCTGGCCAAGTTAGTCTTGAACTCCTGACCTCAGGTCATCCACCCATCTCGGCCTTCCAAATTGCTGGGATTACAGGTGTGAGCCACCATACCCATCCAGTCCCATCTTTGTTGCCATCATTCCTCCCCCAGCCCACTTAGAAGGTTCATACCAGGGGACAACGTGGGCTGCATTTCATCCTTGGCTGCTGAGTCCATTGCGGGCCTGGTGGAGCCGGGGCTGAGGTGGGCCCGGGGCAAGCAGGCAGAGTAGATGCCCCTCTGAGCTGCTGCCTCTGTCTAGGCCCTTCTGAGAAGGAGGAAGGAGGTTCTTCCTGGTCCTCTCAGGAAATGAGAGGGAGGAGGTGTGATGCAGTGGGCACCTGGGAGGCTTTGCCTGCTAGGTTTCCCAGTTATGCCCCTGAAGATGCCAAGTGAGACAGGGTGGGCACAGGTCTCAACTGGACCCTGGTCCTGCTCTGAGCTGCACAGGACAATTTGGTACAGAACTTACCAGATTTGATCAGGCGTCCAGTTCGCCCTCCACAAATGATCTTGACCTTGAGAACAGCCCTCTTCCCCCAATGGAGCTGGGCATGCCTGCCACTCGTCAGGGCCTGGGTGACTCCAGCTGACTCCAGCGTGCAGCTGAATTCCTCTCCCCAAGGAAGTCTCTCCCACTCCCCAGCCCAGAAGCCCTTTTTTCCCACCAAGGCTCCTCCCTCCCCAAGGCCACAGACAGAAAGGAAGGAAGCTGAGTCTCTGGCATTTTATTCCCAACAGGAAAAAGCATTTGCATGGAGGGTGGGGAGGGCTGGGCGCCACTTCCCTGAGCGGGGGNGGGGGTGGGGGGGGTGGGGGAGGGGGTGGGTGGGGGAGGGGGTGGATGGGCGGGATGTACTTGTGATCAACAAGTCTTGACCAGCCCTCCCAGAACCTCTTAGCTCAGAACAGGAGACAGGGATTTGCTAGACTTGGCCTCAACCTGGGGTGGTGGGCAGTGTGCAGATATGAATGTAGATGACGTCAACATCACAGGATGGAAACTGTGTTGACCTGACTCTGAGGAGGGTGTGTACCTCTGCGGAGAAGTGAGAGGTGGCAGGCTGTTGTTAAGAGGGGTGCGGCCAGGGGTGGCAGGAGAGGGTCATGAAAAGTGTGTTTATCTTTTTTGTTTGACAGGGTCTCGATCTGTTACCAAGGCTGGAGTACAGTGTCACCATCATAGCTCACTGCAGCCTCCTGGGCTCAAGCGATCTGTCTGCCTCAGCCTCCCAAAGTGTTGGGATTACAGGTATGAGTCACCACAACTGGGCAGCTATGTTTATCTTGAGAATTACAGGGACCCAGGAAAGGGACTACAAGGTGGTAATAATTTAGTGGATGTTCAGTCCACCACCCAAATCCACCTTTCAGGATAGAGGCACTCATTCTCCAAATGTGAGTGTAGGCTGCTGAGGTTACACCACTGAGTCTCTCAGTCAATATTGGGCTGCAAAGGCATTGGTACTATCTTGTGAACATGAACCCTTCAGTAGTGCTACCCCAATTTCAGAGGTCCTAGTAGAATAGGCTGAGGCCTATAATATAATTGCATTTGCCCAATTCTGCTTGTTTTACTCCCTTAAAGATGTGGATCCTGGCCAGGTGCGATGGCTCACGCCTGTAATCTCAGCATTGTGGGAGGCTGAGGTGGGAGGATAGCTTGAGCCCACCAGTTCGAGACTAACCTGGGCCATATAGTGAGCCCCTCATCTCTACAAAAACTAAAAATAACGGCCAGGTGCAGAAGCTCACACCTGTAATCCCAGCACTTTGGGAGTCCAAAGTGGGCGGATCACGAGGTCAGGAGTTCGAAACCAGCCTGACCAACGTGGTGAAACCCGGTCTCTACTAAAAAATACGAAAGTTAGCTGGGTGTGGTGACAGGTGCCTGTAATCCCAGCTACTCAAGAGGCTGAGGCAGGAGAATTGCTTGAATCCAGGAGGCGGAGGTAGCAGTGAGCGGATTGTGCCATTGCACTCCAGCCTAGGCAACAGAGTGAGACTCTGACTGAAAAACAAAAACAAAATAAACGAGCCAGATGTGGTGGTGCATGCCTGTGGTCCCAGCTACTTGGGAGGTTGGGGTGGGAGAATTGCTTAAGCCCAGGAAGCTGAGACTGCATTGATCCTGCCACTGCACTCCAGCCTGGGCAACAAACAAATTGAGACCCACTTCAAAAAAAAGGTGTGGATCACCAACAAACTTGCTGCAAAATGAGTCCCATTTCCCAGAGAACCTGACCTGAAAGAAACAACAATGTTAAAAATAACAAAATGGCCAGGGGGCGAGGTGGCTCACACCTGTAATCCCAGCGCTTTGGCAGGCCGAGGTGGGTGGATCACCTGAGGTCAGGAGTTTGAGTGAGATCTGCCTGACTAACATGGAGAAATTGCGTCTCGACTAAAAATACAAAATTAGCAGGGTGTGGTGGCGTGGGCCTGTAACCCAGCTACTTGGGAGGCTGAGGCAGGAGAATCGCTTCAACTCGGGAGGCAGAGGTTTCGATGAGCCGAGATTGTGCCATTGTGCTCCAGCTTGGGTGACAGGAGCGAAGATCCATTTAAAACAAACAAACAAACAAACAAAACCAACTATATATATATATGAATAGGCAGGGCGCAGTGGCTCACGCCTGTAATCCCAACACTTTGGGAGTCTGAGGCGGGCGGATCACGAGGTCAAGAGATCAAGACCATCCTGGCCAAAATGGTGAAACCCTGCCTCTACTAAAATTACAAAAATTAGCTGGGCGTGGTGGCGCGTGCATTTAGTCCCAACTACTCGGGAGGCTGAGGCAGAAGAATCACTTGAACCCGGGAGGCGGAGGTTGCAGTGAGCCGATATTGCCCCATTGCACTCCAGCCTGGTGACAGAGCGAGACTGCATCTCTAAATAAATAAATAGGAGAACAAAAAAAAGGAACAGGCTTGAGGGAACAGATTGGATTAGTTAGGTAGTGTGGTCTCCTCTCCCGAGATAGGGACTTCAGAGAGTTGGTGATGTTGGGGCAAATTGGCAAGGAAAGTTCCGATGGCGCCCCTTTCTCTACTGCCAGGGCTGCCAACTGACACCCTCCTCATTCCTCCCCAACTTCATCCGCAACTCCAGATATACCCAAGTAGTTTTCGTCTTATTCGGCGGCTGGACATTTGCTAATGGTCCCTGAACTTTTGCGGCTGCGCCTGCAGACAAAAATAGCGACGCGTTCCCTGGAGGGGGCATGCGGCGGAAGCGGAAGAAGCGACTGGCTCCGGCGGCCGGGAGGGCAGGAACGGAAGCGGAAGTGGCGGCGGCGCCGGCCTGGCCTGGCCTCGCTGAGGGGAGGCGGCGGGCGGGCGAGATGGCGGAGGCCGGGCCGCAGGCGCCGCCGCCCCCGGGCACTCCAAGCCGACACGAAAAGAGCCTGGGACTACTCACCACCAAGTTCGTGTCGCTTCTGCAGGAGGCCAAGGACGGCGTGCTTGACCTCAAGCTGGTGCGGCCCGGGCTAAGGGACGACAAGGAGGGGTGGTGGACAAGGCCTGAGCTGGTAGCGGGAACCCCGGGGGCGGCCCGGCCGGGTCCTCCGAGAGCCGCCCGCCATTGTGTGCTTTCTCAGAGGAGAGAGGCCGGGGGATATTTCATTCATTCAGCCGAGGCCATTGAGCGACAGCTGTGGGCCAGGCTCGGGGCTGCAGGTGTTTGTCCTCGTGGCCCTTCATGGCTGGCTGGGAGAATAGCTTCAGAACACCAGTTCAGGGCTGTGCGCCAGGTCTCTTCTCACACTGCGGTCCTGAGCTGCAGTAGCACCTGAGAGGCACTACAGGGTTGGAACCCAGGTTACTCCCTTCCCAGACCACGTCTCTGGGTGACTGGGGGTACACCCGAGAGTGGAGCTGATCATTCTCTGTTCTGTCTGCCAGGCAGCTGACACCCTAGCTGTACGCCAGAAGCGCCGGATTTATGACATTACCAATGTTTTGGAAGGTATCGGGCTGATCGAGAAAAAGTCCAAGAACAGCATCCAGTGGAAGTGAGTGGGGATAGTGGGAGGGTAGTAGAGTCTCCCACCCAGAAGTGTCAGGGGTGTGGGGTGGAGGATGCGGAAGAAGGCAGGGGCCGTGGGACCCAGAGTTCTCAGCAGTTCCTCTCGGCCCCACTCCCTGGGCTCAGGGGTGTGGGGCCTGGCTGCAATACCCGGGAGATTGCCGACAAGCTGATTGAGCTCAAGGCAGAGATCGAGGAGCTGCAACAGCGGGAGCAAGAACTAGACCAGCACAAGGTGTGGGTGCAGCAGAGCATCCGGAATGTCACAGAGGACGTGCAGAACAGCTGATATCCTCCTGGCGGTCTCTGCTGTGGCGAGTGGGCAAGGGGCCCTCTGGTTCAACTTGCCCTGGGCCCTCTCCCTCTTGGGAGCTTGTCCTGTGGCCCCTGGCCATGTCCCCAGCCTCAGCTCCCTCCTCAGAGCCCCTTCCCTTCCAGTCTTAGCCTGTAATCCCTCCTCGGGTGAACCCCAGTCCCCAGAACTTTCTCTGACAGCATATGTGTCAGACCTTGGCTAAAGAGTTGGGTCTTCTCTGTAGTCTGCCGTTTCTCACCATAGGGCATCAGCCATTCTCCTTAACCCTCACACTTTGGCCTACGTCACTCATGAGGACATCTGCAGATGCTTTGCTGGTGAGCAGAGCCTGGGTAGGGACAAGGGGGTGGGCTGGGCTCAGCCAAAGCCCTGAGCACCGGGCTCAGTGTCTCAGGAGAGTTTCGTCTCTCAAGAGGGTTTCTGGGTCCTGCTCAGAGAGGACCCAGGCAGGGTAAGTCTTCCGTCTGAGGGGCACTGGGACCCTGTGGAGGTCAGCTATACTGAGAGGGTACAGGAATTCTGGATTGAGTCCCTGGGTTTGTTCTCATCTGCACTTTTACCTGGATTTGGCTTCTTGGGCATGATAGAGGCACAAGGGGGAAGAGGGGGAGAGAGGATATGTGTGTATTTGCTTGTGTGCAGACTCCTACACGCTTGTATGGAGGGTATGAGGGTGCCCACTTCCAATCTGTTATTTAGTTGTATTGTGAATGCAGGATCAGTTCTTTTTTTTTTAAAGAGACGAGGTCTTGCTATGTTGCCCAGGCTGGTCTTGAACTCCTGAGCTCAAGCTGTTTAACTGGCTTGACCCCCTAAAGTGCTGGGATTATAGGCCTGAGCCACTGTGCCCCACTGACGTGTTTCTTCTCCATCTTGTATCCCCAAGGCTGGTCATGGGAAAGGGATGTTGGCCTTGGCTAGAACACCTTCACCTAGGGATCAGCCATTGGTGGAGTGAGGTGCCTGTGGCCAGTGATCTTTCACTCCACATACTTGAATTCAGATTTCCTGGTTACTGACCCTCAGAGAAGAGCTTTAGTTCTGCCCAGCCATTGTAGGGGATGGGTGAGACCCACTGACTAGTCCCTCAGAGACCATGATCTCCTGCCTTGCTCCAAAAGGCAGGCACCTCTGTTCCCAGCTCAGATTTAGCCTATGGGCTCTGACCCATTCTCTGTCATTCTAGGAGATACCCTCTTGGCCATCCGGGCCCCATCAGGCACCAGCCTGGAGGTGCCCATCCCAGAGGTGCGTGCTTAGCCTAGGCAGGCGGGGTCAGCTGAGGGCGGGTGCTGGCTGTGGAGTCTGATAAGTCCCGGGTGGGGCAGGTAGGGGGAGGCCTGGAGTTTGGGGTTATCTGGGAGGATGGGCAGCCTGGGTGGGAGAGGATACTGTGGTCTTGACTCAAGAATTGGGCAGGAGTCAGGACCACAAGCCTGCTTCCAATTCTACCCATCTCCCATCCCTTGCCACCCATCTCTAGGGTCTCAATGGGCAGAAGAAGTACCAGATTCACCTGAAGAGTGTTAGTGGCCCCATTGAGGTTCTGCTGGTGAATAAGGAGGCATGGAGCTCACCCCCTGTGGCTGTGCCTGTGCCACCACCTGAAGATCTGCTCCAGAGCCCACCTGCTGTTTCTACGCCTCCACCTCTGTCCAAGCCTGCCCTTGCTCAGTCCCAGGAAGCCTCACGTCCAAATAGTCCTCAGCTCACTCCCACTCCTGTCCCTGGTAGCACAGAAGTCCAGGGGATGGCCAGCCCAGCAGCTGAGATCACAGGTGAGGCACCATGGGAGCTTGTGACGGCGGCCCAAGAGGCAGTAGCTCTGTGTTGTGGAATGCCACACAAAGAGTTGGAAGAGACTCTTCAGGTTAGGGACTGTCCTTTTCCTGACCTTTATCTAGCCTTCCCTTGCTATGGTAACAAATGAGCCTTTTTTTGTTTGTTTGAGATGGAGCCTTGCTGTGTCACCCAGGCTGGAGTGCAATGCCAGGCAGGAGTGCAATGGTCCTATCTTGGCTCATGCAACCTCCACCTCCTGAGCTCAAGCAGTTCTCCTGCCTTAGCCTCCCGAGTAGCCAGGATTACAGGTGACCACCATCACACCCGGCTAATTCTTGTACTTTTAGTAGAGAAGGGGTTTTACCACGTTGGCCAGGCTGGTTTTGAACTCCTGACCTCAAATGATCCACCTACCTTGGCCTCCCAAAGTGCTGGAATTATAGACATGAACCACCAAGCCCACCTGCGTGGGGCTCTTTTTTTTTTTTAAGATGGAGTCTCGTTCTGTCGCCCAGGCTGGAGTGCAGTGGCATGATCCTGGCTCACTGCAACCTCTGCCTCCTGAGTTCAAGTGATTTTCCTGCCTCAGTCTCCTGAATAGCTGGGATTACAGGTGCATGCCACTATGCCTGGCTAATTGAATGGGCCTTTCTTTTCTTTTTGAGATGGAGTCTTGCTCTGTCACCCAGGCTGGAGTGCAATGGCTCGATCTCGACTTACCACAACCTCTGCCTCCTGGGTTCAAGCGATTCTCCTGCCTCAGCCTCCTGAGTAGCTAGGATTAGACGCACGTGCCACCATGCCTGGCCAATTTTTTGTATTTTTAGTAGAGATGGGGTTTTACCATGTTGGCCAGGTTGGTCCTGAACTCCTGACCTCGTGATCTGCTCACCTCAGCTTCCCAAAGTGCTGGAATTACAGGTGTGAGCCACTGCACCTGGCTGAATGGGACTTTTTTTTTTTTTTTTTTTTTTTGAGACGGAGTTTCGCTCTTGTTACCCAGGCTGGAGTGCAATGGCGCGATCTCGGCTCACCGCAACCTCCACCTCCTGGGTTCAGGCAATTCTCCTGCCTCAGCCTCCTGAGTAGCTGGGATTACAGGCATGCGCCACCATGCCCAGCTAATTTTTTGTATTTTTAGTAGAGACAGGGTTTCACCATGTTGACCAGGATGGTCTCGATCTCTTGACCTTGTGATTCACCCGCCTCGGCCTCCCAAAGGGCTGGGTTTACAGGCTTGAGCCACCGTGAATGGGACTTTTTTAACGGGGAACCTCTGACTGTGGGAAAGGGACATTGTTGGTGGCAGTCCCCCCACCTCCATTGCCCTGGTAGCCCATCTTGAAGTAGGGTCACAGCAGACATGTTGTCGATGAGTCTCTTTCCGTAGGTCTGGTGCCCGTCTCCTATAGCGACTGATTTCCAGGTTGCCTCCTCTGGGGCAACTGGTAATGCCTAATTCTCCATGAGTCTGAGAACCAGGCTTGTGGTCCTCCTGGCTGTGGGGCCAGCCAGGTTCAATAACCTCTTCCTGACCTTGTGTGACTGGGTTCAGGGGCTGTTGTTGCAGTGAGTGGCGGCCCTGGAACTGATAGCAAAGACAGTGCTGAGCTCAGTTCACTCCCACTGGGCCTGACAGCACTGGATACCCGGCCACTGCAGTCTTCTGCCTTGCTGGACAGCAGCAGCAGCAGTAGCAGTAACAGCAGCAGCAGTAGCAGTAACAGCAGCAGTTCATCTGGACCCAATCCTTCTACCTCCTTTGAGCCCATCAAGGCAGACCCCACAGGCGGTGAGTACCTGCCTCCCAGGGGCAGAGAGAGTCCAGTCTCAGTCCAGTCCTAGGTCAGAAACACAACTGGGGATGGAACCTAGCTCTCCTGTCAACCTTGCCGGACCAGAACTCTCTGCCAGCACCTCTGGGGCAGTGCTGATGTCCTCTCTAGCACCCTGTCCTGGGCTAGCACAGAACTCCCTGCCCTCTCTTCAGCCCTTCCTGCCACCCCTTGGAGCACCATTCTCATTTCACTAATTGACACTTCTCTCTACCACTTTCTTTCATCTTCTCTGTCTCTTTTCTCTCTGCACTCCTTGAAAAAGCAATCTCCATTCCACATCTTGATCTCCTAGTCACCTTTCAGGTTGTAGCAGTCACTCTGTAGTCCCAGTGTTATAGCAGTGCCACCTTTTTATATTTATTTATTTATTTATTTATTTATTTATTTTTGAGATGGAGTTTCGCTCTTGTTGCCCAGGCTATAGGGCAATGGTGTGACCTCGGCTCACTGCAACCTCCGCCTCCTGGGTTCAAGCAATTCTCCTGCCTCAGCCTCCTGAGTAGCTGGGATTATAGGCATGCGTCACCACACCCAGCTAATTTTGTATTTTTAGTAAAGATGGGATTTCTTGATTTTGGTCAGGCTGGTCTTGAACTCTTGACCTCAGACCCACCTCATAGGTGTGAGCCACCACACCCAGCCAGTGGTGTCACTTGAGAAGCTGCCGAAGGCTTACCAAGCCCAGCAGCCCTCCAGCGTGTTTTGCCTGGTGCTCTCTTGGTCCATGTCAATGTTCTTTTTTCCTTAGGCTTTAATTATGTCAGCTCTTGGCTCTCCTACCTCACTGGCTTCTTGTTGAACTCTTCCTGGCACATCCTTAAACATAGGTGCTTTCGAGGGCTCTGTCCCATTCCACTCCCGGAGAGGGCTGCAGCTCTGGGTGAATGAATCCCCAACCACTGCCTGGCCTAGATCTTTTCCCAGTCTGCACACTTTGGTGTCCAGCTGCCATCCATTGTACGTCCAGTGGACACTTTATTCCCGCCTGTCCTTGACTGAACTCAGTTTCCTTCTGAAGCTTGCTTTCCACCTCTGCGCACCCTACCGTTGGCTCTAGTTGTTCAGGCTTGACCCTTGGCTCTCTAATTCCGTCTCCTTCTCCCTCCTCCTTCTGCTGCTTGCCCCATGTCAGCTCAGCAAGGTCTGTTCCAGATGTCCCCTCCTATTCTCTGGTATCCTCAGCACTCAGGACAACCCCTAGCCACCTCTGTTCTGGATTCTTCAGGATCTTTCTCTTTACCCTGACAGAATGATCTTTCTGAAATGCAGGCCTGACAGAGAAATGTGGCATTTCTGTGTTTGCAAAAGTACCTTTAATGGCTCCTTGAGGGCCACCAGATAAGATCTGAGCTCCTGAGCCTGGCATGTGAAATCCCTCATGGTCCTCTCTAGTTGCATTTTCTTCTGCTTCCCCTGTGTCCACGGGACTTCACTACAAATCCCCTGGCCAGAGATTTGTAATGATGTCATCACCCTGTAGCACCACCACCTCTGCTGGCTGACCTGACACAAGGTCTGGTCTCTGAGTCTTGCACAGATCAGGTGCTCAGCAAGGATGGGACAAATGGAGTATCTTCTATCAGATAGGGTGTACATGCTGAGCCCAGAAAGGGAAGGGAGTCTGTTGCTTTTCTGTGTCCTTTCCGATTAGAAAAGCTGTACCAATCACTTGCAGTGGGCCTTTGATACCCTGGACTCAGCACTAAGGAATTCCAGTTTAGCAAGTGAGGCCAACAGTGCCAGGTTGGCCTAGGCAGGGACTACGTCTCCTCAGCTGTGTGGAGCCTCAGGGTGGGTGGCGTAGGATTGGAGGAAGGCAGGGGGATGTAGTGGGACCAAGCTGGACCTCTGTGCCCTGAGTATGGCTTTCTTGTTTTTCAGTTTTGGAACTCCCCAAAGAGCTGTCAGAAATCCCTCACCCCAAAAGAGGCAGCAGCCCACACCCACCCCTGGCCCTAGGAGCAAAGAACACAACGCGATGGCCACCACAGCAGCTGAGATCACAGGGGCAGGACCTGCAGGGAGTGCTGACCCTAAAACGGACAAAAAAGAAAGTGCCGAACACACGGCACGCCCACCCGGCCCGACACCGCGGGAGACCCAGACACGGCAACCGGAAGCCTAGCAACACAGCACCAGCAACACCAACAGTAAAAGAACCAAGACATCCGGAACCAATCCATCTACCCACAAGGAGCCCAGCAAGGCAAACCCCAAAGGCGTATGGGAACGCCCCAAACAGCTGCCAGAAAGCGGGGGGCCCACACGAGAGGGCAGGAGCCCAGACCTACGCCAGAACCTAATGTCCTCAGAAGTGTTTGCCCCCCTGCTCCGTCTTTCTCCACCCCCGGGAGACCACGATTACATCTACAACCTGGATGAGAGTGAAGGTGTCTGTGACCTCTTTGATGTGCCTGTTCTCAACCTCTGATTGACAGGGACATGCCCTGTGTGGCTGGGACCCAGACTGACTTGGGGGTTGCCTGGGGACCTCCCCAACCTGACCCCTACACAGCTTGAGAGCCACAGACACCTGGCTTCTCCAGCCTCCCCTCACTGCACAGTTCTGGCCACAGCTCCCGCTCCTACGCTGGCACTTCTACTGTGCTCGCAGAGCAGGGGAATGGAGCTCAGCCCCCACCACTGTGGAGCCAAAGTGTTTGCTTCTCCTTTTCTGCGGTCTTCCCAAGCCCAGGCTCAGCTGCCACCCAGTGGCAAGTGGCACAGAACTGAAGAGCCGTCATCGCCACGCCCCTCCCCCCCATCCCCGTAGGGCAGCTTGTCCAGCCTCACTATCTTGCTCACGTGCCAGCTCCTTCCCCTAGGAGGGAAGGGTTGGGTGGAGCTGGGCACATGCCAGCACCATCCCTAGCTTCTTTCACTGTCTCCTACCCCTGACCCTCCAGCACCTCCTGGCCCTCTCACGTGCCCCCTTCTGGGCCTTTAGCCCTAGAACCTGCAGGTGGTGTGGGTGGCTACAAAGAAGGAACAGAGGTCTCTGGTGAGGAGTCTGGGTGGTCCAGCCCTGAGGATTGGCTGGACCTCCTGCTGCCCCATAACCTCCTCTTCATTTCTGCTTATTCATTTACCGTCATTTAGAGCCATTTGCGGAGATTTAGAAAGATTTACAGTAACGAATGGATTCCTATATAAAGATTATTTTTATACTTTTTGCAGCAAAAGGAAATTGTAATATTTGTACAGTGTCCAAGTGAATAAAAACCATGCCTAAGGCTAGCTCTGATGTGGTTCTTTTGGGACTCCTTAGGACTGTGGATTGGCGGTGGGACTGGGTGGGTCATCTTGCTGGAACTGGAGGTGGGAAGGCCTCCAGCAGCCTACCCTCCCCGCCCCAACCTGACGCACCTTGGTATAGGGCGCGGCCACCTCCGCGGGGCGTGGCAGACGGAGCCGTCCTACCTTCCTACTCCACCCCCTCCCACTCCAACCCGGAACTCGCCTCGCTCCTTTGGGAAGGCCGCGTTGCCCGGCCTTGAGCCGCAGCCTGGGCCGTGATTGCGGAACACCGGGGTCAGGTATCGGAAAGGGGGACGAGCTTCTCGTCCCCAGACCAGGTGCGCCCTCGGCCACAGGTGCACGGTCTACGGAAAGTGCGGGCACCCACACCTCGGCTGGACCATGGCGCCTCCGCGGAACGTGGTGAAGATTGCTGTCCAGATGCGTGACGCCATCCCGCAGCTCATCCAGCTGGACCAGGTCACCCGGCCAGTCCCGCCTCTATCTGCCCCGCCGTCCCACCTCCCCGTCGCCCCCTGGCCCTCAGGGCCGTCCACCCTACCCTTCCTCCCAGGCTCCTCCCCATTTCTCCGTGCCCCCCCCATTCCTCCCTGCCCCGGCCGCCGGAGTGACCGCTCCACTTGCAGGCGAAGCCCCTGGCCACTGTGCTGAAGGAGGTGTGCGACGCGTGAGTACTGCCGGCCCAGGGCCTGCGAAGGGCGGTAGGGCAGGAGGGGCGGCGCCCCCTGCTGGCCTCGCTGAGTCTCGTGCCCCGCAGGTGGAGCCTGACGCACTCTGAGCGCTATGCCCTGCAGTTTGCGGATGGGCACAGGAGATACATCACTGAAAATGTGAGTCCCCTCTCCCTCCGCCCTCCGACCCCTCTAACCCACCTGGCCCTGATGTTTCTGGCTCTTCATCCCACTAGTGGAATGTGATCTTTTGCCGCCCTGACACCCCAGTTGATCAGTCCTCGGAGCCCTCCCTGACCTCGCTGCTTTTTCTGCTGTCTTCTCCAGAACCGCGTGGAGATCAAGAATGGCAGCATCCTGTGCCTCAGCACCGCCCCAGTACTGTCCCTCTCGGCCAGTCCTCCCCTTCCCTGCCCCTCTGCCCCAGGTCCACAGGCCCCCATCCCAGCCCCATCTCATACCACCTAGTGGACACCCAGGGCCGCACACTTCCAGGTCCCACCCTTACCTTGCCCAGCCTCTTCACTGCTGCTCCTGCTCCGCCCCTGCCAGGATCTTGAGGCTGAGCAGCTGTTGGGTGGGCTGCAGAGTGAGAGTCGTGAAGGGCGCCGGGAAGCCCTGAGGTGCCTCATCCCGCTGGCCTCGGACATGACCTTTGCCAGGGAAGTCATCAGCCGTAATGGTCTCGAGAGACTAGGCACCATCATTGAGGATGGGGATGAGTGAGCACAGGGATGTGTGGGCTGGGGGAGATGGTGGGGCTTTCTGGCCCTGGGCTGGTCCTGCTCAGCCCCAGATGTCCCCCCCAGTCTAGGGGAGGTGCTGGCCCTCAGCCTGAGGGCCTTCTCGGAGCTCATGGAGCACGGCGTGGTGTCCTGGGAGACGCTGACCATCCCCTTTGTGAGGAAGGTGGGTGAGCTTTCGTAGGACAGCAGGTGGGAGCAGTGGGGCAGTGGTAGACCCAGCCTTCCATGGGGGTGAGGTGGTGACACCCCTACCCCTTACAGGTGGTGTGCTATGTGAACATGAACCTCATGGATGCCTCCGTGCCGCCCCTGGCCCTTGGGCTGCTGGAGAGTGTGACCTTGAGCAGCCCAGTCCTGGGCCAGCTGGTCAAGAGCGAGGTGCCCCTGGATAGGCTACTGGTGCACCTACAGGTGTAAGCCTCTGGGACTGGGGTCCAGATGCGGGGAGCAGGGCTGGACCCTAAATGTTCTGCTGAGCCCTCTTCTTGCCATAGGATGAACCAGCAGCTGCAAACCAAGGCCATGGCCCTGCTGACAGCCTTGCTGCAGGGGGCCAGCCCTGTGGAACGCAAGGTGAGTGTTGATCGGTGGCTGGATGGGGGCAGCACCCGGTGGGCACTGCCCACCCTGGGGAGAAATCATCTAAGTCCTCTTTCCATCCCCTCAGCACATGCTTGACTACCTCTGGCAGAAAAACCTTCGCCAGTTCATCTACAAGGTAGGAAGTGGTGGGCCAGGGAGACTACTCCACTCCTCCCCCCCATGAGTCCTCACTCACACCAGAGACTGGCTTTCCTACAGAACATCATCCACAGTGTGGTACCAATGGGTGATGAGATGGCTCATCACCTGTACGTACTGCAGTCCCTCACGCTGGGGCTGCTGGAGGTGCGCATGCGGACACCCCTGGACCCCTACAGCCAGGTACGTCTTTGGTGAGGACAAGGCAGGGGGTGGCTTGGAGCTTGGCCTTGAATCTATAATCATGATCCCCTCCCCAACCACCTGCACTGACCCCAGGAGCAGCGGGAGCAGCTGCAGGTTCTACGCCAGGCTGCCTTTGAGGCAGAGGGGGAGTCTTTGGGCGCTGGGCTGAGTGCTGACCGGCGACGTTCCCTCTGTGCCCGAGAGTTCCGCAAACTAGGCTTCTCTGTGAGTGTCTCCCTACCTAACTCCCCACCCCTGCCTCAGCCCAGGGCTGTTGCTCTAGAGGGCTGTGGCCCTTCTTGAACAGCCTGTGCCCCCTTCACCCAGAACAGCAACCCAGCACAGGACCTGGAACGCGTGCCCCCTGGTCTGCTGGCCCTGGACAACATGTTGTACTTCTCCAGAAATTCACCTAGCGCATACAGCCGGGTCGGTGACAGGGCAGAGAGTGGCAGCATCCCCCAGGCAGGGTCCCCATGGGCTTAGCCATGACTCCTCGCCCCATTCTCTGCCCCTGCCAGTTTGTGTTGGAGAACAGCAGCCGCGAGGACAAGCACGAGTGCCCCTTTGCCCGGGGCAGCATCCAGCTGACGGTGCTGCTGTGTGAACTGCTGCACGTTGGGGAGCCCTGTGAGTGGCCTGGACAGGGCACAGTGTGGCCAGGGGCAGGGGACGGAAGGGCAGAGAGGGCCAGGGGCTGCATGCACTTTCTCCCTGAGCCCCTCCTGCCCCCCCGCTCCAGGCTCCGAGACAGCCCAAGACTTCTCACCCATGTTCTTTGGCCAAGACCAGAGCTTCCATGAGCTCTTCTGTGTGGGCATCCAGCTGCTGAATAAGACCTGGAAGGAAATGCGGGCTACACAGGAGGACTTCGACAAGGTAGGTGGGGTGGGAGCTGGGAGTCCTGGGCCAGGGCAAGGGGTTGATCTGGGTACAGAGCTCAGGCCCTGAGCTGAGCTCGGGTGGCCCCAGGTCATGCAGGTGGTGCGGGAGCAGCTGGCCCGAACGCTGGCCTTGAAGCCCACCTCCCTGGAGCTCTTCCGAACCAAGGTGAATGCACTCACTTATGGGGAGGTGCTGCGGCTGCGGCAGTCTGAACGGCTGCACCAGGAGGGCACGCTGGCTCCCCCTATACTGTGAGTTTGGGGTGATGGATCCCCACTCCTAGCCCCACCTTCCCTGGTGCCCCCTGGGCTACTCCCCAGGTCGGATGTGCTCAGTGACACCCCTCTACCAGGGAGCTGCGGGAGAAGCTGAAGCCAGAGCTCATGGGCCTGATCCGCCAGCAGCGCTTGCTCCGCCTCTGTGAGGGGACACTGTTCCGCAAGATCAGCAGCCGGCGGCGCCAGGGTCTCTGAGTGGGCAAGCGCTGGGATCGGGTGGTAGGCAGTGGGCAGAGGGTGGCTGGCTTTGGGTCAGGACCTCTCAGTGCTCCGGCCCTCTTCCCTTTCTCCACATAGACAAGCTGTGGTTCTGCTGCCTATCCCACAATCACAAGGTGCTACAGTATGGAGACATGGAGGAGGGCACCAGCCCGCCTGCCCTGGAGAGTCTGCCTGAGCAACGTAAGGCGGGCACGGGTGGGAGCCCAACACCTGCTCTCCCCAGACCACCCTGAGCCCTGAGGCTGCCTGGGCCACAGTGCTCAGCCCAGCCTTCTTCCTATAGTCCCTGTGGCCGACATGAGGGCGCTCCTGACAGGCAAGGACTGCCCCCATGTCCGGGAGAAGGGCTCTGGGAAGCAGAATAAGGTGGGTGCAGCAGGCCAGGGGGCTCCTTCCTGCCCGCCCCTGCCTGCCCTGTCCTCTGCTGAGTGTCCCTCTCCCTTGCTTCCCCAGGACCTCTATGAGTTGGCCTTCTCGGTCAGCTATGACCACGGGGAGGAGGAGGCATACCTCAACTTCATTGCCTCCTCCAAGCGGGAGGTGAGTGTCCATCAGGCTGAGGTTGGCAGGTGGGCAGGGGAGGCAGATGGGCAGGCCCTCACAGCTCTGTGTTGTCCCCAGTTCTACCTGTGGACGGACGGGTTGAACGCCCTGCTGGGCAGTCCCATGGGCAGTGAGCAGACACGGCTGGACCTGGAGCAGTTGCTGAGCATGGAGACCAAGCTGCGTCTGTTGGAGCTGGAGAATGTGCCCATCCCCGAGCGGCCACCCCCTGTGCCCCCACCCCCCACCAACTTCAACTTCTGCTATGACTGCAGCATCGCTGAACCTTGACAGTGTGGCTGGCCACGAGCCACAGCTGCAGCCATTGCGGCAGCCATGAAGGGTGGAGGGTAGAGGAGTGATGCACCCTGACCAGCAGGTTTGCTGCAGAAATAAAGTCTGCTTGGCTCTTGGGCTATGTTGAGCCAGCTCTGAACCTTGTGGCCTGAGCCTGTGACAGTGACAGTCTTCCCCTTCTACCTTCAAACTTAGCTGGTGGATAAGATGGGGCATCAGGCCCAGGCCACAAACTTCGACAGTTAACAGTTGAGGTGCTGATGTTCTGAAGGGGGTGGGGACAGGCTGGGACCACTGCCCTCCTCCAAGATGAATCCTCAGCTTCCCTCCATGCTGGGCCTGTGGGAAGGGCTGGCCTGTGGTCTGAGGGCACCTGCCAAGGGAGAGCTGGGCTGCCGGCCTGCTGAGGGAGAAGTGGCAGGGCAGGAGGCACTGCCCCAATAGACGCCTTCCTGCACAGCGTTAACAGTGGCCTAGTCTGGGAGCCATCTCCAGAAGGCTCCTGACAGTCTGACCCCAGTCCTCAAGCTTGCATGGCTCTGCCTGGTGTCCTTTGTAAGACTTGGAGGTCTCTGGTGAGAGGCATGAAGGGAGAGAGGTGAAGCCAGGCCTACTTTCTGCAGAAGGGCAGGGTCAAGATTCCCAAGGGCATCCCCAGGCCAGTGGGAGGATGTGGGCTGATTCTGACAAGAGCTATTTCTGTGCAGGAAGCCCTGCTTCTGATTAAAACCTAACTCAGGGCTGGGCTTGGTGGCTCACGCCTGTAATTCCAGCACTGTGGGAGGCCAAGGCAGGCAGATCACCTGAGGTCAGGAGTTGGAGACCAGCCTGGCCAACACGGTGAAACCCTGTCACTACTAAAAACACAAAAATTAGCCAGGTATGGTGGCTCACACCTGTAATCCCAGCTAGTTGGGAGGCTGAGGCATGAGAAATGCCTGAACCCAGAGGCTGAGGTTGCATTGAGCTGAGATCGTACCACTGCATTCCAGCCTGGGCAATAGAACAAGACTCCATCTAAAAAAAAAAAAAGACCTATCTCAGAGCCATGGGTGGGGTGGGGGCCATAGACAGGCCAGAGTCCCTGGGGGCAGAAGCAGGTTTGGTCACAGAGGCAGAGGCTGTGGTCACAGACCCCATGCCCTTGAGGAAAGAAGAGCTCATCAGTCCGTGGAGCTCACAGGGCAGGCTGAAGCCACTGCCCCTCAGACTTCTCCCTGCCACTCACCTCTTCTCTTCCTAATGCCTCTAATATCATTTTTTGTTTTTGTTTTTTGAGATGGAGTTTCGCTCTTGTTGCCCAGGCTGGAGTGCAATGGCACAATCTCGGCTCACTGCAACCTCCACCTCCCAGGTTCAAACCATTCTCCTGCCTCAACCTCCCAAGTACCTGGGATTACAGGCGTGTGCCACCATGCCCAGCTAATTTTTTGGATTTAGTAGAGATGGGATTTCTCCATGTTGGTCAGGCTGGTCTCTAACTCCTGAGCTCAGGTGATCCACCTGCCTCAGCCTCCCAAAGTGCTGGGATTACGGCTCCAATACTGCTTTTAACCATCAACCTGGCTGACTGTGAGAACTGATGAGATGGCACTTCCTTTGGAGAATGTGCCAGAGGGCACTTGCTCCCCCTTCCTCAGCTAAGCTTCAGCTCCTTGGGCATCCAGGGCCCACCATACCCATGCCTAAGGACTTCCCACCACACTTGGAGTGGTCGGCCTTGAGTTCTAGGTAGAAATGGGAGGCAGGGATCCCCGATGCTGTCAGCCTCCCTGCAACTGTCAATTCTTCCTTCCTAATGTCTCCAGTCCCTTGTGCATGCCACCATCATAGTAACAGCCTCCTGACTTCCGGCCTCCCATCTTGCCCCTCCAACCCTCTTAACACCAGCTATCCCAACTGCTTTCTCCAACATAAGTCTTATCATACATACACAAACATCCCATATATTCCATATGTCCCTATCCGTGTCCATGGGTTAATGGCTACAGTTTCCATGACTAAGCCTGAGTTGAGCCAGATGAGTCGTAGACATGCTGCGGTTTAGCCCTTCCACCTGAGCACCTGTGGCTTGCAGGGTTCTTGGTGCTTGGTCCAAGCTGGCATCCTCCCTGCTTAGACCACCCCCTCAGTGCCAGCTCTGGCCTGCTCGGGTGTACCCTCACAGTGCCTTCTGTCTGGATCACCCTCTTCCTCCCTTCTCTCCAGTTTCACTGCCTGATTCCTTTCTGGACCCTCCAAGCCCAATTTGTTGCTCCCTGGGCTCTGGTCCCAGGTGCTTGTCCCTCTTCACACATGCTCTGCACGCTGGACTGTCCCTGCTAGCTGGCTTCTCTGCCTCCCCAGCTGGCTCTGTGCTGGGAGAGCTTTGGCTCCTCTGAATCCCCACATAACGCACAGTCCCTGCAGGCGCTAGGGTATTCCTGGCTCGCTGCTAGAACCAGTGACCAGGGATATGGATGAGGTGTGGGGACACCAAGCCCTTGGGGAAAGAGGAGCCCATTGGTCCCCAAAGCTGCCATGGAGAAGTCACCAGCACCATTGAGGAGCCTGGATTAGGTGACCTCTAGTGACCCTCTCACCCAGAAATGCTGGCCTCTTTCATTCTCTTCCTCTTATTTCCCCCTCAGGACAGCCTCACTGACTCAAGCATTATTCATCAGTTGTTCCTGGAGTCTGGCTGGGACAAGCACACAGTGTGTGCCTTTACTGCAGGGCACACCCAGGCCTGCGGGGTCTCCTACCACGTGGAGAAGCTGCTAGGACCTGGCTGTGTCAGGCCAGGGTGGGAGCCCCTGTGGGACTGTGGGCCAAGCCTGAGGAAGGAGCGTGCCTGGATGCTCTTGCCTGCTCCAGGGCCACTTCAGCTGAAGTGGGGAGGAGAGGGGCCCTTTAGTCTGAGAACCTAAGACAAGGTACTATCTGGAATGTTTAATCTTAGGGTTTACAACACAGACCTGGGCTCAGCTGCTGAAGCTCAGTGCACACTGGGGTGGGGCGGGGAAGAGTCCCACAGGAATAGGTGGAGCCAGGCCTTAGGTCTGAGAAGAGGGCAGGCAAGAGACATAGGGTCTGCTCCTCCTAGGACCAGACCCCACCCGCTGAGGGCCCGGCCTCCCAACCAGGGCCTGGCCAGAGAGCAGGAGCCTGTGGCAGCAACGTGTGGCTGGAAAGAGGCTGCTGCCAGGCTGTGCGGCAGAAAGTTCTCTGTGCTGCCCTGGATTGGCCCCACCCCCAGTCCTCAACGGAGGCAACCCGGGTCAAGGCCGGGGTTGGGGACAGGGGGAGTCAAGGAGGCTGAGCTGCAGGGCTAGTTACTCAGAGTGTTAGGGTCAGGTCAGCCCCTCCCACAAAGCGGGACTGGACGCAGGACACCTGGGGCATCTGGGCCTGGAAGCGCCTGACAGCGGCCATGTTGATGCCAGGACACATGGCCACATCCAACACCCGGAGCCGCCTGCACGCCTGTCCAATGGCATCCAGTGTCCTGTGGGGAGGCCACCAGATGAGTGCCTGGCCTGCCGTGGGACCCAGCCCAGCCCCTGCACCATGGCTCCATCTGCCCAGTGTCATTGGACACACTCACTGCTCTGTGAGCTGACTGCAGCTGGACAGGTTGAGGTGCTGCAGCCTTGGCCAGGAGCTGGCTGCCTGGGCCCAGCCCTCGTCACTGAGGTGGCTGCAGTGACTCAGTACCAGGCGCTCCAGGCTGGGACAGCCCCTGGCCACAGCCACCAAGCCCTTGTCTGTGAGTGCTGGCAACAGGCTCAGGGACAACTGCTTCAGTCGGGGGAACTGGAGCACCTGCGAGGATGCGGGGGAGGGGTAAATCCCACTGGAGCCCAGAGCCTTGGCCCTTCCAGATCCTCCCACCCCAGCCAGGGCATGACCAGAGGCAGCAGAAGCCAATGAAAAAGGAACTCCAAGGTCAACTTTTTTCCAAGCAAAAAGTGGTTTGTCCCAGGCCCCTGACTTTAGCCCTAAGATCCTCAGCCTACTCACAGCCCCAGTCCCACACCTTGGCTAAACTGGCATCAGTCAGCTTGCTGCAGGCTGTGAGGTCCAACTCCTGCAGGGCCCGCAGCATGAGCAGGGAGGGGCCCTGTGGCTCGGGATTGGGGTCCTTGGTGCCTGAGGCCTGATGCTCCAGCTCTGCATGTGGCTGTGGGAAGAAGCCCCTGCTTCTCAGGTTCTACCTGAGTTTGCCCTTAAATGCTCCTACAGAGAGACTTGGGAGGGGCAGGAGGGCAGCTGAGCCCAGGGGCCACCCCGCCCTCCAAGACCTCAAGGGTCCCGCACCTGGGTCCCGTGCAAAGGCTCCCCCAGCCCCAGAAGCCCCCAGTCACAGAGCTCCTTGCACCAAGCCAGGCGCAGGACTGAGAGGTGGGTGAGGTGCGTGAAGATGGCCTGCAGGGTCCGGTTGGTGAGGGCCACACAGGAGGACAAGTCTAGCACCCTGAGGCTTGGGCCCAGCGCTGGGATCATGGAGAGCACTGAGGCATCCTAGGAGGGAGGGAGGGAGGAGACAGGATGGAGCGGCAGCTAGTGCCTATGACACCTGGCCTTGCACTGGTAGCTAGGAAGGGTCTGTCCAAGGCTCCCAACCCACAGGCAGGAGGGAGCTACCAGAGGGTCCCAGGAAGGAAGCAACATGGCCCCCATGCTGGTGGTGAAAGGTGGGCATAGAAAGGGTAGTAGACAGGGAGTAGCCATGGGGGTTGCCACAGGGAAAAGACCTGGACTATGGCTGGGGCAGGAAGCATACAGGTGGCAAGGTCTAGGGTGACCCCCCTGCCTATGCTCCCAGCCCCTGCCAAAGGAGTGGATGAGGCCGCCTCAGACCACAGCTCACTAGACCAGCCAGTTGACTCTGCTGAGCCAATCGAGGTGGAACTGCCAGCTGCCAGGGCAGTTAGGGAAGGGGAGCAGGAGCTGGAGGCTAGTTTGTAGAGGGATACACAGAGGGGAGCTTCGAAGACACAAGAACGTGAGGCCTGGAGGCAGCAGCTGAGACATGCTTGGTGGCAACGGGAGGGAGTGGAGCCGGGAAGAGAGGTGCTTGGAGACGAACAAGATGGAGGGACGGTTTTATGTTGAAAATGCCCTGGTCAAATGGACAGGTTGAAGAAATAATCCACTAAAGAGGGATGGACTGACACTACCAGGATAGGGACGCCACCCAGAGGGACAGCGCTGAGCCCTGCTGAAGGGCCTGGAAATGACCCTGCTGCTCCGGTCATTTCCTTGGCCAGGAAATGACCCTGCTGCTCCTGTCGCATCACCCTGCAGGGCCCACTCCAGCGCCTTCCTCAGTGCTCCTTCCCTGCCTTCCTTGCCCATCACCCCCTTTCTTCAGCCCTCCTAGCTCCAGAACACTCGTCCTCAGCACTCCTCCCCAGACACAGCCGTCGCCACGCACTTGGCACGTGAGCTGTTGGCTGCCTCATGTGGGCTGGGCCACCCTGGCTGCTTAGACCTCCTAGGCCCAGAATGGGGGCTTTGGGGAGGTGTCCTGGCAGCAGCAGCTGTCTAAGCTCCTGTCCTCCTCCACATTGGGTCCCAAGTTCATTTCCAACTGCCAATTGTGGGCATGAACACTGGGGAGTCCTCCCTGGTGCCACAGGCTGCCCACTACCCCCACCACCCCAGTTCCCCCTCCTGCCATCCCCAGCCCTGGAAAGGAAGGAAGGGCATGATGGTGTGCTCACCTTCAGCGAAGAGCAGTGGGCCAGGCTCAGGGAGGCCAGCTGTGGTGGAGCCCCATGCACGGAGCCTAGGGCCCGGGCCAGTTCCCACCCTCTCACCAGGCAGCATTCGGCCATGTCGAGGCTCTGCAGCTCCCACAGGCCACCCAGGGCTGTACATCCTACATCTGTCAGCCGCTGCAGCTTCCCCAGGCTCAGGTGCCGCAGGTGCCGCAGGCCCCGGCTCACAGCCAAGAGTGCCCCATCAGTCAGTTCTGAGCAGCCGCTGAGGTCCAGGGAGGTAAGGCCTGGTTGCTGGAGGCACAGGGTGGCCACAGCCTCCGTGGAGAGGTTCCGGCAGCTTTGCAGGCTCAGCTCCTGCAGTTGCAGCCCAGCTACCTGGCCCAGGGCCCGAAGGGCCTCAGGTGGCAAGCCAGTGCCACTCAAGTCCAGGGCATGCAGCCTGCCAGCCCGCTCCTGCACAAATCGCAGCAGGTTGCGGAAGGAGAACTGAGAGGGAGAGGAGTCCTGGGGGCTGATGCAGCCTCGGGCTGGGTCTGGCTCGAAGGTGAGGTGGCAGTAGGCCAAGGAGAGGCGCTCCAGACTGGGGGCACAGCTGCTGAGCCGGTTGAAGCTGAGGTCAGCTAGGTCCCGCAGGCCAGCCAGGTTGAGCTCATGGAGGCCACTCAAGGTCTGCCGGATGCTGTGTGCCGTCTCGGGCTGAGCCAGCAGTGTGCCCGAGGTGAAGAGGCTATTGCAGCCACTGAGGTCAAGGATACGCAGGGTTGGGCAGCCCAGGATCAGGTCTACAAAGGCGGCCTCTGTGGGGCTGCCCCCACCCAGGGACAAGCTCTGCAGGTGCGGGCCCAGATGGTAGGCAACAGATTGTAGCACCTGGTGTGAAGCTGGAGAGCCATCCAGGTTGGTCAGGCTGATGCAGCAGATGCTCTTGAAGCCCAGGCTCTTGATGGTCGAGAGGGAGGCAGAGGACACGGGGATGTTGTATCGCACGTCTCTCTACAGAGCAGCAGCAAGCCTGGGGTAGCCCTCTGGCTTCAGAGGGTGCTGGGCATTGGGTTTGGTGACAAGTCACTGGCCAGAGGTTGGGGGCAGTTCAGGGAAGGGCCCTTCCACAATGGGGACCCACCATGGTGTGTGGTATCATGTGTGGTCAAGTGGGGTGCGGGTAGGAAGTGGGAGCTGGGGTTCAAAGGAGATGGCCATCAGAGGACGACGGGAAGGTTAGTGATGAACAGGATGGGATGCCAAGGGAGGGGCAGGGACAGAGTGGGGAGTTGGGATGTTGAGCACAGGAGGGCTGAGATAGGACCTCAGAAGGTCTTCCTAGAGGAAGCCCAGTGAAGTCCCCAGGGCGTGGGAGGGCAAAGCATGCTGGACCCCAACCTTTAGGACTTTCAGAAGGAGGCCCTGAGATCCATGGACTCAGCCTCCTACTCCAGGGATTTGGCATAAGCTAAGCAGCCAGCCTCTCCCACTTTCCAGAGAGCATAGCCTTCCGAACAGTGGAAGGCGGGAGAAGTGAGGTAGGTGTCACTCACCACCCTCTATGGCCCAGGAGCCAGAGGTCTGGGGCAGGCAGTTAGGCCTAAGTCCCCTGGTGGTCTCTGAGAGTCTGTCACATGAATGTTTGCAAAAATGTGTTCTGTGTGTAAGAAAAAAATGTGTGTGTGACAAATGTGTACGTGCATGTGTGTGTGTGTGTGTGCATGTGCATGTTTGTGTGTGCATGAACATGTGGCGCTGCCTGATATTGGGCCCTGGATGATCTAGAGTTCAAGATGTGTGATCCCTGCGGCACATATCCAGAGGGGACATACATGTCAAGGTAAGGATGCTGAAGCCTTCCATTTCTGTGGGTGGGAGCTAACAGGACACACCTCACCCTTCCCAAGGAAGTTGAGCTGGCTTTGAGTAGAGGAACAGGGGCATGAGAATGGAGAGTGCACAGCTGGAGTCAGGTGGGACCCAAAAGAAAAACTCAAGGCTACATGGTGGGAATAAGTTGGCTTGTGCAGGCATTTAGAAGCTCGGAGCTAAGGAGATATCTTTAAAGAACTTTTCCTGATATTGCAGTGGAGTGAGCCAAAGGGAAATCGGTATGTGTGGAACAGATCTTTGGGGAGAGGGAGAAGAGGGCTGGCTTCTAAAATCCTTGCCCCATCTCCCTACCTCTTGTCCAGGTTGCAGGCATGTGGTACTCAAAGAAGCCTCCTGTTTGAATCAACATGCAAGAAAGGAAGCTCCCCTAAACCGGTCTTGTCAGTAACTGCAAAAACAAGCTGCTATTCTTGTTGGTACCCACAGACCATCATAAAAAGGGAATCCAAGCCAGGCATAGCGGTGCATGCCTATAATCCCAGCACTTTGGGAGACTGAGGCAGGTGAATCACTTGAGGGCAGGAGTTTGAGACCAGTCTGGCCAACATGGTGAAATCCCATCTCTACTAAAAATACAGAAATTAGCTGGGTGTGGTGATGCATGCTTGTTATTCCAGCTACTTGGGAGGCTGAAGCAGGAGGATCACTTGAATGTGGGAGGAGGAGGTTGCAGTGAGCCGAGATTGCACTGCTACACTCCTGCCTGGGCAACAGAGCAAGACTTCATCTCAAAAACAAAAACAAAAACAAAACAAAAATGGAATGCAAAAGGTAGAAGTTGACTCACAGGATGTGCTCCTGCAAGATACTTATCAACAGGATTCTCCCAGGAGGCACAGGACTCATTCCCAGGTGTGGAGAAACCAATCTGGCAGAGATAAGCGGCACCCATGGCTGTCATGACGGGAAGGAGCAGTGTAAGAGAAAGAAACCAGCTCCTGGCCTCTTTCACAGGAACCAGGGGTTAGCCATGTTCCCCTTCCAGCCCCTACTTCTGGAACACGGTCATTCCAGATGAGAGGGGCACTCACCACAGGTCCAATCATGGGCAGTGGGTCGGGGGTCTCAGGTGAAAGGGGGACTGGGAAGATCTCAGTGTGTGAAGATGAAAAGGGTGATGAAAGACCAGAGAGGAACGGAGGCCATGCCTTCAGCCATTCCCAAGCCCTGTAAGCTAGACAACTCCATTGGATGGAGATGAGAGGAAGCTGTGGCTGGGGCAGGTGGGGCACAGCTGGTTGTGAGGCAGCACCTGCTCCCCCCACTAATATCACTGAGGAACCCCTGAAAGTCTGCAGGCCCCAGCTCTGGTGACACAGCATCTTCAGGGGCTCAGCCTGACTTCCTTCCTTCCCTTCATTCTGGAGCCTGGCTGGCCAGGAGAGGTCTCTTCTCTCCCACTGCCTCCTTATGAACCAGGTCAACAAAAGACCAAGGGAAGATTCTGGCAGTGTCCCCAGGGCTCAAGTCCAGGACTGGCTCTTGGCAGCAGAGCCACCTGATAAAGAAGCAGGCCTGGCTTAAAGGACTTCCAGCTCTGGGAGTACAGAAGAGGCTTGAGACCATGTTCAGGTGGGATGGGGGCAGCCTCTAAGCCACCTCCCAGGTGGTCTACCCTGCTCCTGAGGTCCCCAGGGCTTAAAACTGCAGGAGTTGGCCGGGCACAGTGGCTCACACCTATAATCCCAGCACTTTGGGAGGCTGAGGCAGGCAGATCATGAGGTCAGGAGTTTGAGACCATCCTGACCAATATGGTGAAACCCCATCTCTACTAAAAATACAAAAAAATCACCTGGGCATGGTGGCAGGCACCTGTAATCCCAGCTACTCTGGAGGCTAAGGCAGGAGAATCTCCTGAACCTAAGAGGAGGAGGTTGCAGTAAGCCAAGATCGCGCCATGGTACTGCACTGCAGCCTGGGCAACAGAGTGAGACTCCATCTCAAAAGAAAAAAAAAAAAGAGTATTCACAAAATCATTTGGGAAATGCCCTGAACCTGCTACAAGTGATGCATGTACCTTGACTGTGAGAGGCCAGGGTTTTGTTTTACCTAGTGAGTACCTAGTGTTGTACCTGAACTGAGACTGCAAGCCTGTGTACACACTTGGAAAGCCACGTGACAGAGAAAATGGCCCTCTGCCCTGCCTGGTACAGGACTCCAAAGCTACCATGCCTGTTCTCCAGGAGGCCATTGGGAAAATGTATGTCCTGGCACGTGGGGCATTGGTCTCTAGAGAGGAGTTAGACTGGTGGGTCATTCAGAGGCTGCTCCAGGACTTCATAAGTCCCTCAGGCATGGAGGAGGGAAAGAGCTGTCTTCAGCTATTGCTTCACAGGGACCAATCAGCAGCAGGCAACTAGGGCTCCCCACAAGAACAGGCATAGCCGGTGCATGTGGGGGCTCTACCTTTGCCAGCATCCTTATTTGAGAAAGTTGGGATTAAGGGAACAGGAGGGACTGGTGAGAGAGAATAAGTCACCAAGACCAGCATCCTAGCCCAGTTTGGTGAGACACTGGCTCCAGCTTGGCCTTGGTAAGCCAGTGTCTTCCACAGCATCTAACTGGCACCTAACTGGCACTGCCTTGGTGTCCACCTGCCCGTGCCTGAGCCCTGGGAGATGGTTCTTGACCGCAGGGTCCCGCAGATGCTCTCTGGCACATGCTGGTGATGCCAGGTACCTGTGCTCCCAGGCCTCCCAGTGCTCCCAGCTCAGGCGGGGCTCAGTTCTGCAGAGGCACCAAATGGGTCTTTGTCAACATTCCTTTCTTCTTTTTGTTATTTTTGGTTA
>NW_016107433.1:554837-557882 GCF_001604975.1 Cebus imitator
GCCACCATGCCCAGCTAATTTTTTGTATTTTTAGTAGAGATGGGGTTTCACCATGTTGACCAGGATGGTCTTGATCTCTTGACCTCGTGATCCACCCGCCTGGGCCTCCCACAGTGCTGGGATTACAGGCTTGAGCCACCGCGCCCGGCCCCCAAGGCTCTTTTATCTGTCTCTGTCAATATTCTATCTGGAGCACACGGTTAGCTAGAGCAGCTCCAGCTCTAAAACACTGACTCTGGCTTCCTTCTCCTTCCACCAGTCCTCACCCTTACTCCAATCCTATCTGTACCCCAGGGCTTGGCTGCCCCCTCAGCCTCCTCTGACTGCCCCATCTTTGCTGGGCTCCATGAGGCTTTGCCCTGTAACAACCTTTCCTCAGGATCCTTGGTGCCCTTGCCTTAGTCATGCTGCTGTGCCCATTCTCCTGGCCCAGCCAGAGCTGGTGAGACCAACTGCGTCCTCTGAGTCTGTACCAGGGATACAGAACTCCACCCAGGAAGTCATGGCCTCCCTGTTCCCTTCCCACCCCCCACAAGATTTCTCTGCATGCCCCCTACCTCCCCAGCTCCTGGCCTAACAGATATACCCCTCCCTTATCCAGGATTCTCAGAGATGACCATCAAGTGGGAAGTTCCTCCCTTTCCTCCGTTCATGTTCACTAGCTGCCTCCAGGCAGGGCCCATCCATCTGAACCTTCCTCCTTCTCCTGCTCTTTTGCTTCCAGGAGACCCCTTCTCCTGGCCTCCTTCTCCTCCGAGAACCCTGATGTTTATGCCTTGCCACTGCTCCTCCTTCAGAGGCCACAAATCTCCCAGAGTGTTAAAGTGCAAGTAAAAGCCTCCCTATATCCTGTACTCCCTCCTCTTGCCTCTCTTCTCTCTCTCCTCCCTCTACAGCCATGCTTCTTGGAAGCACACAGGCATAGGCATGCCTGCTGTCCAGCCACTCTGTACCCCTCACCCCTCCACGCTGGCCCCCACAGGATCACACATTCCTGGCAATGGCTCCCCTCCAGCAAGGTCACCAACATGTGGGGGCTTTGCCTCAGACCTCCCACAAAGGTTCTCTCTGCCATGCCACCTGCTCTGCCTGGCCAGCAGCCACTCCCCTTGATGCCATTTCCCACTGGGGTTCTACAACTCTGACCTCCTGGCTTTCCTCCTACCTTATAGCCTGCTCCCCATCAGGCTCTTGTGGGGTCAAGAAAGAAGAGAGATCCAGTCCATAGATGAGGAGGTTCCCCATGGTTTGTTCCACCCAACAACACACACACACACACACACACACACACACACACACAAAATCTTTGCACCCCCAAGTGTACCCTGGCCAACTGCATTTTGCCCCATGGGGCCATCATTCCAACTACTGTCTTTCTGATCCACATCACTGTCCTGAACACTCAGACCCTGAGAGTCAAGTGCTTGATTGACCTCTCTCCAGAAAGCACGATGCGACACTCCAAATCTGAATTCATCATCTCATCCTACAACTCTGCTCCTTCTAGACTCCTTCCCACCCTCTACGAAGCCACCCAAGTGGGAAATCTGGGAGTGATCCTAGAATCATCCCTCACTACCCACATCCACAACGACCCAAGTTCCTTCTGCTCTGTTTCCCTGATACGGTGAAACCTGTCCCTGTGCTCCAACCTCACTGCTTCTGCCCTAGCTGAGGTCTCCTTACTGTATGCCAGTAGCCTTATAGCTGCTTCCCCAAGCTCAGATGACGGCAGCTTCCTCCTTATCATGTCCTGGCCTCCAGTTTCTCTGGCATCAGTCTCTCTTGGGTTTTGTCACTGGCTGATCCTTCCAAAAGGTGATTCTGCCTGTGCTCTCCAGACCCTCTGCCAGTTCTGGGACACAGGCTAAGCTTCCTAGGCTGGCATTCAAGCCCTTCTAGGACCCAGGCGTGCTTCTTCAGCCAAGCTCTTCCCATGCCTGTTCCCTTTCCTCCCAACCCTGGCTCTGAGGCTGCCACTTCTGATCATTGTCCTGCAACCACACACCTCTGCTCAGCTGCTTTTTCTGTTCTATGGGTTCCCACCCCTTACCTGCTCCTATTGGTCTATTTGGCAAATGTTTATTCCTCTCTCCAGTCTCAGGCCAAACATCTCCTTCCCCATGGGGTCTTTTCTGATTTTTTCTCTGCATCCCTCATGCACCTCACAGACTTGGAATGCAGTACTCTAGCCTCTTTTTGCTTATCTGTGCTCACCACACACTCCCAAGCTCTGTGTCTTTCTCCCTTCTGCCTCCCCAGCGCCCAGCACAGTGCCTGGCACAACAGAAACATTTGAGTAAGGCTGCCCACAGCCTCTCCATGTGTCTCTAGTAATTTTCTGTCTTCCTTCTGTCCTGTGACTGTTTCTTTTCTTTTCTTTTTTTGAGACAGAATTTTGCTCTTGTTGCCTAGGCTGGAGGGCAATAGCATGATCTCAGCTTACTGCAACCTCTATTTCCCAGGTTCAAGCGATTCTCCTGTCTCAGCTTCCAGAGTAGCTGGAACTACAGGCGCCTGCCACCATACCCAGCTAATTTTTGTATTTTAGTAGAGATGGGGTTTCACTATGTTACCCAGGCTGGTCTTGAACTCCTGACCTCGTGATCCGCCTGCCTTGGTCTCCCAAAGTGCTGAGATTAGAGGCATGAGCCACTGCACCCGGCCCCTGTGACTGTTTCAACCCTCTCTGCTGAAGACCTAGCCTCTGTCTCTTTTCACTCTCCTGGCCTCCAAATCCACCGAACAAAGGCGCTGTTGAGGAAGGAGATGCTTCTGGGGAATTTCTCTGCAAATAGCTCCATGTTTCCACCCTCACCTCTCTGCTTCCTCAGGAAGAGGTGACATCCTTTTTTTTTTTTTTTTTTTTTTTACCAAACTAATGCTGAAAAACAAAAAAGAAAAACACAAAACACACACACACAAAAGGAAGAGGTGATATCCTCTCCATCCTATCCCAGATGAAGCTTGCTATGTGGCAGCCTATCTCTACCCCCACCTCAGGTGGCATCTTCCATGCCTGACCTCTCTCCTCCCCCAACCTTC
>NW_016107433.1:558424-560408 GCF_001604975.1 Cebus imitator
CTACTCAGGAGGCTGAGGCAGGAGAATTGCCTGAACCCAGGAGGCGGAGGTTGCGGTGAGCCGAGATCGCGCCATTGCACTCCAGCCTGGGTAACAAGAGCGAAACTCCGTCTCAAAAACAAAACAAAACAAAGCAAAAAATAAAATAAAATAAAAAATATTTATTTACTTTATTTTTTTTTTGAGATGGAGTTTTGCTCCTGTTGCCCACGCTGGAGTGCAATGGTGCAATCTTGGCTTACTACAATCTTCGCCTCCCAGGTTCAAGCAATTCTCCTGCCTCAGCCTCCTGAGTAGCTGGGATTAGAGGCGCCTACCACCACACCCAGCTAATTTGGTATTTTTAGTAGACATAGGGTTTCTCCATGTTGGTCAGGCTGGTCTCAAACTCCCGACCTCAGATGATCTGCCTGCTTCGGCCTCCCAAAGTTCTAGGATTATAGGCATGAGCCATCATGCCTGGCCTGCCCTACTTATTTCCTTCTTTCCATGGAGAAATCTCTTTTTTTACAATTTTTTATTTTTTTTAAAGACAGGGGTTTCACCATGTTGGTCAGGCTGGTCGTGAACTCTTGACCTCAGGTGATCCGCCCGCCTTGGCCTCCAAAGTGCTTGGATTACAGGCGTGAGCCACCATGCCCAGCCTCCATGGAGAAATTTCTTGCCAGTGAGGTCTTGCTCTACATTTCCTACTTCTCTAATTCACTCCTCAATCCACCTGGCTTTTTTTCCCAGATGTCAAATATCGCTGAAGTCATTGGGCCTCCTTGGATAGCATATCTTATGGACATTATTTGTTCTTCACTTTGCTGGGCTTTTTGTGGGATCTGACATTGTTAATCATCCATTTAATCCTTTACTTATGTATGTATTTATTTTTTTTAGAGACGGGGTCTTGCTATGTTGCCCAGACTGGAGTGCAGTAACTATTCACAGGTGCAATCCCACTACTGATCAGCACGGGAGTTCTGACCTTTATGTATTTTTTTTTTTTTTTTGAGACTAAGTCTCTCTCTGTTGCCCAGGCTGGAGTACAGTGGCATGATCTCGGCCCACTGCAATCTCTGCCTCCCAGATTCAAGTGATGCTCCTGCCTCAGCCTCCTGAGTAGCTGGGACTACAGGTGTGAGCCACTATGCCCGGTCTCATTCAATCCCTTAAATGCTCGCCTGCCTTTGATGTCTGTGTCCTCCTCTCACTGGGATCTCCTCATCCCCATCTTTAGGTGTCTCCTTTCGGTGCCCTTACACTGGTGTCCTCCCCTGGGGCTTCTCTGTGGCCTGCTGCTCCTATGGCTCTGCATGTTCTCCCTGGGGGAAGTTACTCAGATTTGTGGCTTCAACTGCCACCCATTCTTCAATGACACCCAAATCTATATTTATTATCCAGACATTTCTCTTGAATTCCTCAACCAGAAATGCAACTACTAGGTGGATCTCAACATCTAGATTCTCACACTTCAGCATGTTCAAAATCAAATTCCTTTGGACAATGAGATCAATAACACTGTATACATAATTCAACAACAGAACCTACTTACATACCCACATTTAATATGGGACAGAGGATTCCAACCCAATAGGGAAGGAGAAGATTAGATGTAAATGGTGTTCAGGCTCTTTGAAAATTAATCAGTTTAGCTTCTTACCTCATAACATAAATCTAAATAAATTTTACCATTGAAAACATTAACACAAAAATTCAAACCAGAAAGCAGAAGAAACAACTTTGCTGTAAACCTAAAACTGCTCTAAGTAATAAAGTCTACTTAAGAAAAACAGAAGGAAAAAAAAGAAAAACAGAAGAGAAGGGTGAAAGGGCAAGGAATCATTAAGTTTAGAAAACAATGAAGGAAGTAAAAAAGAAAAGGATGTTTAGAATCAACAACACAGAATTTTTTTTTTTTTTAATATAAAGACGGGGCTTCTCCATGTTGGTCAGGCTGGTCTTGAACTCCCGACCTCAGGTGATCCACCCACCTTGG
>NW_016107433.1:561999-571989 GCF_001604975.1 Cebus imitator
ACTAAAAATACAAAAAATTAGCTGGGCATGGTGGCACGTGCCTGTAATCCCAGCTACTCGGGAGGCTGAGGCAGGAGAATTGCCTGAACCCAGGAGGCGGAGGCTGCTGTGAGCCGAGATCGCGCCATTGCGCTCCAGCCTGGGTAACAAGAGCGAAACTCCGTCTCAAAAAAAAAATAAAAAATAAAAAATAAAATAAACAAAAGGGGAAAATACAAAAGTTGAGCTAATGAGAAAAACAGTGCAACTTCACTAACAAATCAAAATTAAAACAATAAGCCATCATTGCCTGCCTTTCAAACTAGCCCAGATGTCTGCATTCCCCTCCTGGCTGGCCTCCTCCCTATGCTGTCTCACTCTCCCAGTCCAGTTTGCACTGCAGAGTTCTAATACAAATCACACTGTGTCACTCACCTACCTAATAGTCTCCTCAATGGTCATCAGGAGAAAAACAAGCTCTGTTGCCTGGTACATCTGCCAGCTTGCTGCCTGACACCGTTCTAGGCTCATCTCCTGCCATGTCTCAGTTTCAGCCACACAGAACTTGTGCGATTGTTTCCAAAAGTATTCCACACCATGGTGCCTTCACTTGTGCTATTACTCATCCCATTAGCCCAACCTTTCTTCTCATCCTATTCCTTCAGGAAGCCTTCCCTGACACCACCAGTCTCCTCCGGATGTCCTTCTTTATGTCCCCGTCGAACTCTTGCCCCAGTGTCATAGCGCTGAGCACACGATAGCATGATCATTCATATTACTTGTCTTTCTCCTTCAAGTAATGTGAGCTCCTTAGGGAACTGTGTCTTTTTATCTATATAGCCCCAGCACTGTACCCAGAGCCAATTATGTATGAATGTATGTATTTATACGTATATGTATGAGAATATATGGATGGATGGGTGGATGAATAGATGGATGGAGATACATGAGCAGGGTCACGAGTAAGCTGAAGTAAGAAAAAACTGAGGAAGGGACAGGGGAGGGTGGGTGCCTTACCTCCCGAAGGGCATTCTGGGCTGCACGGTACCAAGCCCAACTCACGAGGGAGGCCTCTTTCTGATCTGACAGAGGCAGGAAGCTCAGAATATATGTGAGCATCTGAGGGAAAAAGACAGGGCATTGGGGGCTGTTAGAGCTGGAAGGTCTTTGGAACCAACTCCAGCTGACAGTACCATGGGTCTGAGGGCACCAGAGCACTGACTTCTTTATCTTGGATGTGAAGCTTCACGAAGCATTCATTTCCTTGCTCCAGGCTTCAGGTATCTTTACTGTGAACAGACCTTTCCTGAGCTGGATACAGGCTTGCACTGAGTGATAAGAATCAAACTTCCTGCCTAGCTGGGTAGAAAAAGCCTGGGCATTGAGGCCAGATAAACCTAGTTCACATCTCTACCCTGCCAACTGACCTCTCTGAACTTTGTTTTCCTTATCTGGGGCAATGGCAGTTGTAGTGAGATCAAATGGGTTATTGTGAGAATTAAAGAACACAGCCAGCTGGGTGTGGTGGCTCACACCTGTAATCCCAGCACTTTGGGAGACTGAGGTGGGTGGATCACCTGAGTTCAGGAGGTCGAGAACCTCCAGCCTGATCAACATGGTGAAACCCCTTCTCTACTAAAAATACAAAAATTCATCAGGCGTGGTGACACATGCCTGTAATCCCAGCTACTTGGGAGGCTGAGGCAGGAGAATTGCTTGAACTTGGGAGGCAGAGGTTGCAGTGAGCCGAGATCGTGCCATTGCACTCCAGCCTGGGCAACAAGAGCGAAACTTCATCTTAGAAAAAAACAACAAAAAACGGAACATAGCCAAGTGTCTTGCATAGGACCTAGAGCACAGCAGGCCAGGTATGCTCCCTCTGATTCTCAGGAAATCATAGGTCCTCCTGCCCTCATGGCTCAGGCTCTGAGACCCTGCTCTTTTGCCATGTTCTCCACTGCCACCTTGCCCTCTCCACTGGTTGTTAAGATTTGATCCCAGCAAGACCTAGCCTGGGAAGCTCAGGCCCTTCCCCCCACCTAGGGTGTGGTGTGGGTCAAAGCCCTAAACAGAACTAGGGAAGGGGTTGCCACTGAGGCCTAGAATTATTTGATATTAACTATTATTTTCTTCTGGAATCTTCCTTCCTGCATCCCAATTGCCTCATTTTTGGATTCTTCTGTGGCTCCTAGGGCTCAGACCTGTGTCTTTTGGTTTTCTGTTTACCAACACAGGAATAACCAACAAGTCAATATTCCCATATTGTCTTATTATCTAAATGCTAATCCATATTGCCAACTGTCCATGCAAATGTTTAGCCATCGATCTAATCTCAACCAAAGCTCATATTCTACCCTCAGCCCAAAACAGCCCCTCCCAACTTCCCCTTCAATGCCAACAGTGCATCCACCTGCCGTAAACCTTCAGGGTTCACCAATACTCTCAGGACAGTCTCTACTCCTGGATCAGCACTGTCAGGTGTTCGTGCCTAATTGGACTTGCTGGTCCCTGAACACTTCGGACTATTCAAGCACTTCTGTCCCTTCCTCCCAGATACAGGTGTAATGCACAGGCTTTAGGCCAGCCTAACCTAGACTCATTCAAATTCCAGCTCCAATACTTCCTGTCATAGTGCTGTGTGACCTTAAATAAGGTATTTGACCTCTCTGAGTTTCAGTTTCCATATCTATAAAATAGGGATACTTAAAAAAAATCTAGATCATAGTCTTATGAGATTACATTTTACATATATATAGTGTGTTCGTGAAAAGTAGATGCTCCATAAATGGTTGCTGGATTGTTGTTAGTAAAATCTCTGCCTTTGCAACTTTCCCACCTCAGTAGTTCAGATTTCCACCACTTGAAACCTGGATTCCTTCCACAATCTCCCACCTGAACTCTCTGCCTCCAAGTTCATCCTTGCTAATACATTCTGCACACTGTTACAAGGTTAATTTTACCTATAAAACAGCTTTCAGTTTCAGCTCACCCCTGCCGTAAACCTTCAGGGTTCACCAATACTCTCAGGACAGTCTCTACTCCTGGATCAGCACTGTCAGGTGTTCGTGCCTAATTGGACTTGCTGGTCCCTGAACTTCCCCAATCCAGTCTCCCCACTGTCCTACAAACACAGCATATCTATTTCCTTTTGCCTATGCAGGCCTTTTCCCTGGGATGCCCTTCCTGAACCTTGACTTCACCAACCCATTGTAATCGCTCCTTCCCTTCTCAGATGCCAAGCATATAGGCGCAGTGCTCAGCCAGTACTTACTAGATTAAATTTAGGATGGACAGTCCAGTCCTCTACCTCTATTTTCACCAAGAGTTTGCTCAGGGAAGGGGTCAGGGAAATAAAATAGTCATTACTGAGAGGAGAATGACTGGGAGAATAGACTTCTGGACCAGGAAGGCTAGGCATGGGGAAGACAGTACTGATGGGAACTGGGACTAACCAAGCCCCAATCCCTTTGGGGAGGAAGGAAGCCTGTTTGAGCTGAGTTAAGATACTGGCCATTCTGTCTTTTGGGGCTAAGCAGCCAACCCAAGAACAAAGAGAGAGGGGAACAAACCTGTCATCCTTTGGGGTGAGTCGGGGAGGGATACTCATTGACCTAAGAAGGGGGTAGTCTTTCTAAAGGAACCAGAGGAGGCAGTGATAAGGATGGAGTGGCCATCCCATGAGCCCCATTTCAAGGGGGCTACTGGATATATGATTGGTCACTCATAGGATTTATGGGGATGGAATAGTTAGCCCTTGAAGCTAGGCAGGGAAGGGATGGCACTGCAAGCTCAACGGGGAGGGAACAGGCCTATTTTTGCTAAGTATAGGGAGCATCATTCCAGGACTGGTGACCTGTTTCCCATGGGCAGAGAGAGGGGTTTGCCAACCTCAGGACAAAAGATGGTGAAGCCATTCCAACAGGCCACTGGGGACAAAACCTGTTATCTTCCTGGCAGATGGGGGCAGAGTGGTCTTGTCCCTGGCTAAGAGGAAGGAGCAAACATCCTATGGAGTGAAAGAGGTAAGGGCGGCCATCACTCGGGGCCTGGGAATGCGGAACAGGCCTGTCCTAGCTAAAGGAACTCAGAGATCACTGCAGTTGATGGGGAGGAAGCAGTCTGTTTCTCACTGCCAGGGAGAGGGGGCGGCTGTCTCTGTCGGGGCGTAGGAAATGGAGAGATCATCCCAAGGGACCAATGGGGATAAGATCAGTTACCCTTCGGGACGATGAGATGGAGCGGACATCTTCCAGAAGTGAGGGGAGAGGAGACAGCCACCTCAAGGGAAGGAGATGGGCAGAGGGCCTGTTCTCGCTGAGGTAACAGGGCAGCCATCTCCTGGGGCCGATGGGGAAGGGCAGGACGGTCCCCCAAGCTAAGGGGACAGAGTGGCCCAAAGGCAGAGCCGTTACCCAGAGCTAGTAGGTCCCGGAATCTGCCGGGCGGGTCGTTTCCGCCAGGCTGGAGGGGCCGGGCTAGCTATCTGACAGCCCCTCCCCCAAAGCTCGGGACCCCGAGGGCGGGGCCTGTCCGGAGCTAGGCCTGAGGGCGGCTTCCTCTCACCTCCTGGGGCAGCGACTCCGCCATCGCATCCCTGCCTCCTCCGCCCCCCGCGCAATGCTTTCTGGGAAGTGTAGTCTCGCCCATCTGAGGCGGGGCTTAGGAAGGAAGTGAGTCCTATTTCCGTCCCAGAAGCTGACGACTTCGGTCTGCGCCGGAAGTATATGCGCTGCGGATGTGGTGCTTAGTGATTGCGGTTTCGGTCGCTCTCCCTTGTTTCCTGGGCTGGGTGTTTGCCTCGCACCATGGCGGTAAGAAGAGTGGGTAGGGCAGGGTCCTCACCAGCAAAGCTCTCCCGGGGCTGTGAGAGTGAAAACTAAGAAAGGACATTAAGGGATGTGGGGTGGGCCGGAGGGGGACGCCATCCCCTGACCAGACTGTAGTAGAGCGGGGCAGGGGGATGGCGGCGCAGGACCATACCAGTACTAGTGCCGGAGTAGGGTGGGCTTCGGTACCAGAGCAGGCCAGAAATCTCTGACCTGAGGTGGGCGTTAGCCCAGATCGGGCCTACGCCAGCGGAGGCATGAGAGAGGCACTCCGCTCAGGAGTACCTTTGGAAGAGTCGTTAGCCCACAGCCAGACTACCAGCGGAGCCAGAGGCGGTATTAGCTTAGGGTTGAATTGTTCCAGGGCAAGCGGGAGGCGATCCTAGCTGTGGGTGCTGGAGAGATGGTGTCAGCCCTAGACAGGGTGGACTGGAGGATGGGTGGACATTCCAGGGACTGTGCTAGGTTTCAGCACTACGGGAACCTGGCTGAGTTGCGGCTGGAGCTCTATAGCTAACCAGGCTGGTGGGGAGAATAAGGAGGACGGTGGCCTCCTGACTGCATCTCATCATCCCTCTTCAGCCCAAGGGCAAAGTGGGCACGAGAGGGAAGAAGCAGATATTTGAAGAGAACAGAGAGACCCTGAAATTCTACCTGCGGATCATACTAGGGGCCAATGTAAGTGCCTGCCTCCTTGCTTTTATGCCCACTTACAGTCCCCAGTCCTCAGCCCTGCTTGGTGAGGAGTACTGGTACCCGACAGAGCTCTAGAAGAGAGCCCCAGTCAGAAAGAAATGAGAGAAGATCTGGGCACAGAGAAAGTGCTGGCTAGTAAAACACAAAGGAAATGAATTCAGTCATAGCTGAATTTGAGAGCCCTTCCTACCTACAAGTACACAAAGGCTTCTTTCCTGGACTGAGTTGGGTGTCAGAGGAGAGTCTGGGTATTTGGGATTCAGGGAGCGGGACCCTTCCTTCAAGCCAGTAAGAACAACCTTGCTCCTCCCACAGCCTGGCCTAATCCTTGGTCAGAGTTGAGGGAGACCCGTGGTTTGAAGTTATCTTCTGACCCCAGCCTGATCCTGTGATTGCTTGCAGGCCATTTACTGCCTTGTGACCTTGGTCTTCTTTTACTCATCTGCCTCATTTTGGGCCTGGGTAAGTATTTACATCCTGGGAGGTGGGAGGTGGATGAGTGCATAGGGTTAGTGGCTGGCCTTTTATACCCTCATTCTTGCTCTGCAGTTGGCTCTGGGCTTTAGTCTGGCAATATATGGGGCCAGCTACCACTCTATGAGCTCGATGGCACGGGCAGCGTTCTCTGAGGATGGGGTCCTGATGGATGGTGGCATGGACCTCAACATGGAGCAGGGCATGGCAGAGTGAGTGTCCCCCACCGCCAGCCCAGGTGAGCGGCCCCAGGGCTGGGGCCCAGATAGCCCAAGAAGCACAGCTACTTGCAACTTGAAAAGGGTGGAAGGGAGTTGAACTGGGGCCCATCTGCTGTCTTTGGCAGCCTTCTTTCTATCCACAGGCACCTTAAGGATGTCATCCTGCTGACAGCCATCGTGCAGGTGCTCAGCTGCTTCTCTCTCTATGTCTGGTCCTTCTGGCTTCTGGTATGTGGGCTGGGAGCGCTCCCAAGAAACAGCATCTAACTCTTCCTATCTTTTATTCCCTGCACCTTGCTTCAAGTTACTGTTTCTCTTGTAGGCTCCAGGCCGGGCCCTTTACCTCCTGTGGGTGAATGTGCTAGGTCCTTGGTTCACTGCAGACAGTGGCACCCCAGTACCAGAGCACAATGAGAAACGGCAGCGCCGACAGGAGCGGCGGCAGATGAAGCGGTTATAGCCATTGACATTGTGGCCACAGGCCGCTGGCCCTGGGTGGCTGTGTCAGGCTACATGGCCCCTCTTGCCTGGAGCAATGAGGGCCTAGTCCAGGGGCCAAAAGCAAGTCTGAGGTATCGGGTATGCTTATACTGTGTAGGGTCATTGAATAAATGGCTTAGCATGTGGCTGACGGCTGTGTGGGTGATGAGGGATGAGGCAGGAAGAGCTAGTCCTATGGGATTTCCCCCCTGCTACAGACCTCGCCTGGTGGGGACCCTGAAAGAAAAAGGCTGTTGGATTCGCTAAGAAAATTTTATTTTGCTCCGTGAGTTCAAGGAGCCCACACACATGCACATGCATAATATGCGCATGCACGCTCGCACACACACTCTCACATGCACACACACACACACAGCTAATACTGCTGAAGGCATGGCTCCTGGTTACAGAGTTCTGGGGCCAGAATTCTGCCCTGGGCCCTCCTCACTCTGTCATCTCTTGCACTGCAGTCTAGGGTCCAGATAGATTTCCAGGATGCAGCACATTCACACCTCCAGGCCAGAACCCTTGCTCAGTCCCAGTGCCTGCACCAGGTCATCTCCGAGCCCACTCTTCAACGTCCGTCTCACTGCAGGGACAAAACAGGATTGGAGGGGGTTGATGGGGTTCAGGTGGGCAGTGGGGTTGTGGGGGGTTACTTACAAGATTTGCGGTTGCCACGGGAACGCTTGCGTTCCCTAGCAGCTAAGGCACGAGGACCGCTCTTGGTCACAGACTGCACCAGCAGGTCCATGATCTCATCTGATGTATCACTGGGTAAACTGGAGCCTGGAGGTTCTTCTGGGGGTACAGCGGAAGGCCCCACTGTGGGCATGATTGGGGAGCTGCTCTGGACCATGCCTGAGGGAGGCAAGATAGGGAGGTCAGGCCAAGGTGGTCCTGGAGCCCAATCCCCCAGCAGCTGTGGGTCTCACCTCTGCTGCGGCGATTGTGTGTGGTGTCCTCAGGCCTGCTAGTCAGCAGACTCTTCATACTAGCATGACTGTCAGCGTCTCCCCGGCCTGGCCCACTGCTCACAGCCACTGGGACAGAGGGGTTGCTGGGGGCTTCTCCAGCCACACCTGAAAACTTCTCTGTCTGGAGAGGGAAGAAAGGTGAGCTGGAAGGAGCGAAGGAAACCATGGGGGTGGCAGTCAAGACTAAGACCTGGAAGGGCATCCACCTCGGTGATCATGCGTCCTCGGGTCTTGTTGCGCTCACGGTACGTGGCCCGCTTCTGCTGCTGCTGTAGCACTCGTTCCCGGCAAGTCCGATACTCAAGTGCAAACTCCCGCAGTGTGTGGCAGAACTGCGTGATGCGCACTTCACGGGCTGCCTGTGGGGTGTAGCCCAGGTAGAGCAGGAAGGCATGGAACCTAGGCAGGTGGGAGTAGGTAGGGAAGGTGAGTCCTGCTTGTTGTCTGAGGGAGGGTGGTGGTGATCCTGCCCCTCTTGGGCCCATACCCCTACCTATTGCAGACACGGCGGTGCACTATCTTCAGCATGGCAACACGGCGGGCACACTGGGCCAGGAAGTGGGTAAGGCGGGCACGCAGGGCTGGGGCCAGCTCATGCTTGGCCAAGCTCCGCAGGCTCTCCTCAGCTGCCCGGCTTCGGCGCTCCAGCTGCCCAAGGCTTTCAGTCAGCTGCTCAAAGTCCACCTGGGAGAACAAGGGGGTGTGCACTGTCTCCCCACACCTGGTAGACGAGACACTGCCCGAGGCTGCCTTTGGGCCAGACGGGCCAGCTTGGGCTCTAAGGAGACATCCAAAAACTCATAGATATCCAAAAACTCACAGACTCTTGCATTACAAGAGATAGACAAGTCAATTTGATATGATGAGGGACAGAAGGTTTCTTGGGGGAAGTGGCAGTTAGAAACAGACCCAAAGACTGAGGAGGTGTGGCCAGGCTAATAGAGGAAAGAACATGTTTGGCAGAGGGCATAGCTCACACTAAGGTGGCTGGACCAAACCCTGGCACAGCAGCCCAAATAGGGAGGAGGAGGAGGAGCCAGGCCCAGGAAGCAGCGCTCCCTCATGCCTCCTCTGGCCTTGGTTGATTCTGGCAGGTGCTAACCTTGGCACAGCGGGTCAAGGCAGGGATTTCTGAGTAGAGGTCAGAGGATTCAGGCTGAGTCTGGAGCACTAGGGAGCAGAGATGGTGTAGCAGTGACTGCCGGCGCACGGTGTCCTTCACCTCTGACACCTTCTCCAGGTAGCTCAGCTCAAAGCCGCTGCTCTGAAAGGACCCTTTCTGAGCCTGGGCCTGGTTGGCTCCAGAGCTCTGACTCCCCAGTCCCCATGTACTTTACTCACCTGAGAGCCATTGAGGAAGTTGCCCACAGCTAGGAGGGTAGCCAGGATGCAGCGGAAGGTGGCATTCTGTACCAACTGTTCCATACCCACTTTTAGGTCAAACAGTGGCTCAGCAATTTCCTGGTATGGGGGACCAGGGATTCTCAGACTACATGGTCATGATGCTTACCTGTACCTACTGTCTATCCCACTCCAAGACCCAGGTACCCGCTCCATGCTGTCATAGTCCAGCTTGAAGGCCCAGAGTTGTAGACGACCAGCGAGGCCACTAATGGAGGCAAGAGTCATCAGGAAGTTCTCGGCTGGGCCCAGGGGTATGTCAGGGTTGGCCAGCTGGGCTTCCTCGATCTTCTGCTGTTCCTCCTCCGTGGGCATCATGGTCAGTAGCTTCTGAGGATGTAGCCAGAGCCTGACATGGCCCCCTCAGTGCAGGCCTGAGGCCTCAGGCATTGGTCTTCACCCCTCCCTCAGTCATCTAGGGGAGGTCCCAAAGTCTGGGGACTACCCTGCAGAAATGCCAAGCCCATGCCCACCACTGGAGGGACAGGAAATGCCCACCTACCAAGGAGAGGGCCAGACCTCCCACCCACCAAGGGACATAGCTGGGTGTCCCCACCTCGATGCCATCCTTGCTGACAGCAAACTCATCAAAGTTGAGCAGGGCAGCCTTAATGACATGCACAGGTGGCAATGTGGTTAGGCCAATATTGATGGCATTGCTGCGCTTGGGGTCCAGCACTGTGGTCATTGTCCGACGGCCCTCACCAGCTTTCTGCATGGTTGGGGGAAGGGCAATGTAAGACTGAGGAAGGGACTAGCTGGGACAGTAATATAAGCGGGCACTCCAAGGCCCTCCTCTAAGTAGCCAGATGATGGGCCAGGCGCGGTGGTTCACGCCTGTAATCCCAGCACTTTGGGAGGCATAGGTGGATCACTTGAGGCCAGGAGTTCGAGACCAACTTGGCCAACATGGTGAAACCCCATCTCTAAAAAAAA
>NW_016107433.1:571999-607285 GCF_001604975.1 Cebus imitator
AAAAAAAAAAAAAAAAAAAAAAAAAAAAAATAGCCAAATGATCCCACAACTGACTGGCAACCTGGGATGTATAAGACATTGGGATGAGTTTAGATTCTTTTGAGACAAGGTCTTGCTCTGCCACCCAGGCTAAAGTGCAGTGGTGCCATCATAGCCCATTGCAGTTTATCTTCTGAGATCTTCCTGCCTCAGCCTCTCAAGTAGCTGGGATTCCAGGCACGAGCTACCAAGCCCGGCTAATTTTTATATTTTTAGTAGAGATGGCTTTTCACCATGTTAGCCAGGCTGGTCTCCAACTCCTGGTCTCAAGTGATCTGCCTGCCTTGGCCTCCCAAAGTGCTGGGATTACAGGAGTAAGCTACTGTGCCTGGCCAATTTTGTGTTTTAACATTTATTTATTTATTTATTTATTTGAGTTCGGGGCTTGCTCTGTCACCCAAGCTGGAGTGCAGTGGCACAATCTCGGCTCACTGCAACCTCCACCTCCTGGGTTCAATTGATTCTTCCGCCTCAGCCTCCCAAGTAGCTGGGATACAGGCACCCATCACCATACCTGGCTCATTTTATATTTTTAGTAGAGACGGGGTTTTGCCAATTTGACCAGGCTGGTCTCAAACTCCTGACCTCAAATGATGCACCCACCTCAGCTTCTCAAAGTCCTGGGATTACAGGCATGAGCCTCTGCACTTGGCCCAACTTTTAATAGAGATAAGGGCTCATTATGTTGCCCAGGCTGGTCTCAAACTCCGGGATTACAGGCATGAGCCACCATGCCCAGGCAACTGGATTCTAGTTGGGGCACTGCTGATCCCTTGTTAGGAGACTTTGGACAATTCCCTACTCCTTTCTTTGCCTTGGTTTCCCCATGTGGGAAGTGAGTGACTAGCTCCAACAGGTCAGATCCTTGAGCTCTGATTCCCTGCCACCTCCATTGGGGCTACCATGCAGATCCGTAGATGTACCTTGGAGGGCAGCACGTCTTTGGCACGGGACTCAAAGAGGTGTTCTAGCCGGGCCGTATCCACTGAGACGGGCTCCAGTGAAGCCCAGAGGGTGGCGCAGGGCCCAAAGCGGCTTGCAGAGACTCCATGGCCCCCAGCCAGCTTTAGCTCATGCCAGAAAAGTTTTACTGTTTTCCTCTTGGTGGGGAGGGCTGCACTGTCAGGCACTGAAGGGGGAAGAGTCGCAGCCAGAGGTGGCGGTGGTGGGAAGGGGCCTTTGATGGGTGGGGGAGGTAGAGGTGGGGGAGGTGGGGGGACTCCAGAGAACAGGGGCAGTGGGGGTGGGGGAGGTGGGACCCCTTTCCCAACTTCCACAGACTCTACATTCAGCATGTCCTGATCTTCGTCCTCCCCCAGATCTGAGAAGTCCAGGTCCCCAATGCAGAGCTTGGGTGCACGGGTAGGGAGCTCCCAGGTGGGCTCAGCCTTGGGGCTTGATGACATCAGTGGCTCCTTGGGCTCTGGCTCAAGGCTTCGCTGGGTCTGGAGCAGGACACGGGGGGCAGGGCTATGGGGTGTTCTGGGTACAAGGGCTGTCTCTGGGGAGTCCCAGAGTTCCTGGGCATCTAAAGAAAGGGAAGCAGCTGTCAGTGCCATGCCCTCTGTGGGGCAACAGAGCAACAGGCAGACTCTGCCCACCCACCCACCTACTCACCTGAGTGTCCATCTGCCTCATCAGGCATGGCCCCAGCCAATGTCTCTGCCCAGCCCTGGGCCAGCGCAACCTGCTTCTCTGTTTCTGCTGCCGCCACATTCTCCAGGAACCGGGTTCTGAGGGGAGTGCTTGTCAGTGACTGTCTGACACACCCCAGCCCAGGTGCACATGCCTTGCTGAGCCCCTGGACACCACACCCAGTTGCAGGCACACACACACGGGGAACAGTCCATGCGCTGAGCAGACCAGAACCGCCCCACAAGGCCAGCCTCTCCTCAGTCCTCCACATGTGGGGAGGATTACTACCAACCCAGCATTCCCAGGTGAAAATAGAGGGAGAATTAACATCTAACTCGGAACTTCGTTCATGTTCACTGTCCTGAATTTTTTTTGTTTGTTTTTTAGAGACAGCGTCTCATTCTGTCAGTCACCCAGGATGGAGTACAGTGGTGTAATCATAGCTCACCGCAGCCTCAACCTCCTGGGCCTGAGCCTCAGCCTCCCAAGTAGCTGGGACTACAGGCATGTGCCACCATGCCCAGTTAATTTTTGTTTTTGTGGAAACAGGGTCTCACTTTGTTGCTTAGGCTGGTCTTGAACTCCTGGCCTCAAGCAATCCTTTCAACTCAGCCTCCTGAAGTGCTGGGATTACAGGCAACAATGAGGTACTCAGCCAAATTCTTAAAAATTTCTCTGTAGAGACAAGGTCTTGCTATGTTGCCCAGGCTAGTGTCTTGAGGCTAGACAAGGACTCTTAGAGCAGGGGAAGGGGACAGCTGTCCCAATGGCTATATCAGGCTGTCCCTCCTCTGGCATGTCTGGTAGCTTCTGGGAGCCTATGTCCAGGAAAGGGCCTGGTAAACAGGCCAGGCGCAGTGGCTCATGCCTGTAATCCCCGCGCTTTGGGAGGCAGAGGTGTGTGGATCACTTGAACTCAGGAGCTGGAAACCAGCCTGGCTAACATGGTGAAATCCTGTGTCTACTAAAAATACAAAAATTACCCAGGCGCCATGGTGCAGGCCTGTAATCCCAGCTACTTGGGAGGCTGAGGCAGGAGAATTGCTTGAACCTGGGAGGCGGAGGTTGCTGTTAGCTGATACTGTGCCATTGTACTCTAGTCTTGGAGACAGGGCAAGACTCTGTCTCAAAAAAAAAATAAGTTCATGGTAAACATTGAACACTCAGTTTATGCTAAAATAATGGGTGCAATCCAGTATCTCTTTTCTGGCCCCTCCAGCCTCTGTCGGCTTTCAGTCCCTGCCTTTCCCTCAGTCTTAGGTAACCCCTCCACCCTCACACCACACAGCACCCTAGGTCTCCTCCCTGTCCATTCCTGAGCTGAGGACATGGCAGAATGAGCCCCATATTGGGCATCCACATCCCCATCTCTGGCTGCTAAGGTGTCACTACTGAAGCACAGGGACCACCGTGGCCCCAGTGAATTGCTTCCCAGTGTTTAGCTTTTGGGTTACCAAGGTGGCATATGTCTAGGAGAGGATAGGCCTGAGAGTCCCCCAGCTCTGGCTGCATCAGGCATGTGGAACCCCAGCTGGGGAAGCAATGCTGAAGCCCTGAGCACATGGCAGGCCTGGCAGGCTGGCCTCTGTACTTACTCCAGCCTGGCCTGCCCAGGAGGGGACTGGGGGACGGGTGGGCTCTCAGGGGCCCTGGGTAGGGGGGATGAGAGGAAGAGATGGTAACTGTGGTGCCAGCTCCATGGTTGCTCATACCCACACAGAGCTGGGCAGTGATATTGGTGTTCCTTCCCAGCTGCAGTGGGAAGGGGGGAAGGCATGACATGAGGATACTGGAAGTGGAGGGGAGAGACTGACGTGAAGCAGGACAGGGTGCAGGAAGAGACAGTGGCAGCAGAACAAGGGAGTGACAGACAGATAGGGGATAGGAGACATGACCAGAGGCAAAGACAGGCAGAATGTCAGGAGACAAAGGAAGCCATGGAAGGAGGAGATCCAGTCAGAGCAGAGCCCCACCCGCTGGCAGTCACTTACCAAACAGGAGCAGTTTGGTGAAGTCTGGAAAGAGAGACAGAAAGCACGAGTTTGGGCAGAGGAGGTTGAGGGCCCATGGAGGGGTGCAAAGCAGAGGGACAGTGGGAGAGGGGACTCCAGGGTGGCCTCTGTCTCCCTACTTACTTGTAGATGCTCCTGTCGCTGGAGGTGTCAGCCGAGGGTGCCAGAGAGATAGTAGGGAAAAGGTTCACTGAAGCTTGGAGGCCAGAGGGAGGGCTCATCGGGCTGGAGGTGGGGCTGGTGGAAGAGGTGGGGCCTACTGGTGAGGCGGGACCTGTGGAGCTGGAGGCAGGGGCTGTCAGTGGGGTAAGGCCTGAGGAGCTGGAGGTGGGGCCTGTCAGTGGGGCAGGGCCTGAGGGGTGGGGGTCAGGGCCTGTCAGCTGACAGGGCCCTGCCTAGTAGATCCACCGTTCCCCATCTACCGAGGCTCATACTTACCCAGGTTCTGGGGCACGCACAGGGCAGCCCCCGCCTTCCAGAGATCGGCGGCTCCTCTTGCCCTCCTCAGAAGAAGGCTTTCGTCGTTCCCGCCGCCCACCCATGCCTGGGGCTTCCTCGATGTCTCCATCTTCCAATTTCAGGGCGTTCTAGCAGTGGTGGACCATGATGTAAGCAAGTGGTTAACGTGCATGCAGGTGGGGTGAGGTGCTGGGGACTGCACTTCTCTCTTCCCTCCTTCCAGTCCCCCTCAGAGCCTAGGGTCCGGCCCACCTCATAGAGCACAAGCTGTGTGCGCAGGTCGACGTCAGTGCCTGCAGTGCCCAGGTGGCGCTGGACCAGTGCTTCCATGCCCTGCTGCTCCAGTGCATCCGTCACATCGTAGAAGGAGTCCTGGTCTGGAAGCGCTGCCAGTGTCTGGAGGGCGGAGATAAGAAGGCAAGGCTGAGGTTGGTGGGGAGGTCAGGAACCCGAGCAGCCCAGAGCTGGCACCCAGTTCTTGACCACACCTTGTTGATGAGGGTGACCGTGTACACCAAAAGCTCAGGGTCAGTGCCATTCTTCTCTAACAGGATGGACACCAGATTGGCCCAAGGAGGAGCACCTGCCACACAGAAAGTGTCATGGGGGGACAGGTAGGAGAGAGGGCTGTGAGTGGTGGGGGAGGAAGGGACAGTCTCTGACCGGTGGCGCTGGCCACAGAGTTGACTGCACGGATGAACAGCGGGGCGTTGTTTTCCGAGTATTCTACAAACACCAACAGCAGCTTCAGGGCTGTCTTCACCACCAAGCGGGACTGAGGGGAGAGGTCAGCACATATAAGTGGGGCTTAGGCCAGACCTGTGCCAGCTCCTGCTGGAGAAGGGGAAGGGCTGTTGGGGCTGGACCCAGAGAGGAGAATCTAGACAGAATGACTCTGCTCCAGGCCCAGGCACTGAAGTGCCTTCTAGGCTTAAAGAGGCCTCAGACTCACTCACTCCCAGCCTACTTTGCGGAACAGGAAACTGAGGCCCAGAGAGAAGCAATAGGCAAAGGGTATAAGGCCGGGTGGAGAGCCACTTACCAGGCTGGCACACAGTGTGTACAGCCACTGAATAGTCTCACTGTGGGCCACCACCCCCAGCATTCCATCCACAAAGAGCATCAGCTGGCCAAGTGCTGGGGACACAGGGATGAGCAGAGTCAGTGAGGGTCGCTGGAGCAGAGGTCATGGGGGAGGGGTGGGGCTGACCTCGAAGGATGTAGCTCTGGTAGTTGTGGTCGGCAGCAGCACCCACACGGATCAGGCAGCTCAGCCCCTCTGAATGCACAAATTCAGGCACTAGGTCTTGGTCCTCCTGGGGGCACCATGGGAGAGTTTAGCAAGGCTTGGACTGTACACCCACCCCTAGCCCACTGTGGGGCCTCACCTGGAAGATCTGTTTCAGTGAGAAGAGGGAGCGGCGGAGCTCTGGACCACTGGAGCCATACAGCTTTTCTGCAAAAGGTAGGGCATGAAACCCTCTAGGGTACACAGACTCACTGTCTTCCTCTATTGGGACACAGCCACAACTTCCACCAAAGAATAGTCATATATATAAACAGTCACATATATGAATATGTATACATACATACATATATATATACACACACACACATATATATATTTTTGTCTAAGAGGGTCTCACTCTGTCACCCAGGCTGGAGTGCAGTGGCACAGTCATAGCTTTACTGCAGCCTCAAACTCCTAGCCTCAAGCAATCCCTCCCACCTTGACCTCCCAAAGCAATGGCATTGCAAGTACCTGGTCTGTACTAACATTCTTGAACCCCCCTCCACTCCCACCCTGGCCCTGGAAGAAGAGGTCAGGATAGGGAAAGGAAGAAGCACATCCAGCTGAACCTGCTCCGCCCACTGTTCAGCACAGGCTTGAAAGTGAGCCAACTGGGCTATGGGGAGGAGGTGCTGCTGGACACGGATGCCCTCACACACTCACCCAAGATGGCGTTGACCCTCACAGAGAGCTGGGTCCGAAGAATCAGCGTGGGCTTCCGCCCTTTGCTGGAATCAAGGATCCCTGTCAGCAGCTCCCAGCCTATCCCTCAGCATCCCTCCCCACAAACCAATGGAGCCAAAGACCTCCCCATGCCAACCCCAGCCCAACTCTTTCCTCCCCAGCTGCTCCACCAAGGACCCAAGGGTTGGCCAGACAAGAAGGTTGGTGCAAACATATGTTTCTCAGGTATGTGGGAGAGCCCCTGACTCCCATCTTGGGCAGCAGGTAACACTGGCCAGGCTTTAGATTTCCCTTGGCCAGTTCCCTGTGGCAGGAGGTGACCCATGGCACAGTTCCCTGGGGCAGGAGGTGACCCATGGCCCAGGCTAGCGATCAAGTGTCTCAGCTGCTGACATTTGAGCCAGCCCCTGGCAAGGGTGGGTATAACCTTACCTCCCTGGCCCCATCAGTTCTGACCTGATCTCTTCATAGAAGCCCTCCAGCATCTCCCGCTGCTCTTCCAGGGACAGCTCAGGGTCCAGGTAGTATCCAGAGGGAGACACTTGCAGAGCACAGTCCTCCAGCTGGGGACAAAAGGGACAGCTTGAGACTGAGGAAAAGGTGGCAGGAAAATGTATGAAGACCCCTGACCTCTTACCTCCCAGTTTGGGGGTGGCAGAGAGACACAGGGTCTGCACTACAGCCGTGCATTCCTTCAGCAGTTGTTTTTCTTTTCTTTTCTTTTCTTTTTTTTTTGGGGATGGAGTTTCGCTCTTGTTACCCAAGCTGGAGTGCAATGGCGCGATCTCGGCTCACCGCAACCTCCGCCTCCTGGGTTCAGGCAATTCTCCTGCCTCAGCCTCCTGAGTAGCTGGGATTACAGGCATGCACCACCATGCCCAGCTAATTTTTTGTATTTTTAGTAGAGACAGGGTTTCACCATGTTGACCAGGATGGTCTCGATCTCTTGACCTCGTGATCCACCTGCCTCTGCCTCCCAAAGTGCTGGGATTACAGGCTTGAGCCACCGCGCCCGGCCAGCAGTTGTTTTTCAAATGCCTACTATGTGCAAAGCCCATTTGTCTCAGGCATCAGGCCTTCTTGCCCTTTGTCTCTGCCATTTCCTCTCCTGGCTGACACCTACCTACTCTTTAGGTTGCTGTGCAACCCACTCCACCCTGTGTGTGTGCTATCCTCGGAGACCTTCCACACAACATTCTAATATCCGAGCCACTGGTCTCCTTCCCTTCTAGCTGTGTTCTCTGCATTCAGGCACTCCATCTGTCTTGCTCCCTGCTGTATCTGTAGAGCCTGGCATAGCACCTGACACGTGGTAACCACTCACTAAGGCTTGTTGAGCTAATGAACACAGATGAGGAAGGGGAATTAAGAGAAGATGGGAGGAAGTTCCTGCCTTCGAGGAAGCTCACAGCCTTGTGGGGTGAAAAGCTGTAGTCACAAAGCATTAACCCCCAGAGAGAAAGTGTTAAGAGGCTGGGAGGTGCAAACCCATCTGGGAGAGTGTGTCTGTGTGTGTCTCAGTGAGTAAGAGGGTGAAGAACAGGGTCTGATCTATAGACTCCCCAGTCCCACCAGATTTCCGGGTCTTTGCCTTCCCCAAAGTGGGCTTCAGTTACAATGGTCCTAGCTGGACTTCAGAGAACCCCCACAAGAGGGCCTGTTAAAAAACAAACTTAAGGCTGGGCATGCTGGCTCACACCTGTAATCTCAGCACTTTGTGATGCCAAGGCAGGCGAATCACTTGAGGTCGGGAGTTCGAGACCAGCCTGGCCAACATGGTGAAATTCCATCTCTACAAAATACAAAAATTAGTCGGGCATGATGGCGGGTGCATGTAATCCCAGCTACTAGGGAGGCTGAAGCTGGGGAACTGCTTGAACCTGGAAGGCGGAGGTTACAGTGAGCTGAGACCACACCATTGCACTCCAGCCTGGGTGACAGAGACTCCCTCTCAAAAACAAAACAAAACAAAACAAAACAAAACAAAACAAAACAAAACAATTTAGAGTCTGACTCAGTCTACAGTAGGACCCTGAGTCCAGCCTTTTTAACAGGCAGGCACATGCTCCAACCACATGTCCATCTCCCATGTTTCCCTCCCTGAGCCTGGCTCTCCTCCCCTGCCACAGGGCATGGTACTGGAGAAGTGCCTGTAGAGAAGCCTGAGGGAGGTGACTCCTGAGTCAGAGTGTGGCACTCTGCCTCTCCCAGATACCTCCCCCATTGCACAGTGCAGGTATGCAGGCTCAGCAAAGTCCCCTTGACTTAAGTGGCTCTGGCCCTTGAGATTTCTTGGCCCAGAGAGCCCACCTCTGAAGAGGCAGGGGGTATTCCAGTCTCCATCTTACTGGGCATGTCAATTTCAACATTTGTCCTGCTGTTTGGTCAGCCCTGCCCTGTTCTGGACCCTGCCCAAGGGCTTCCAACTGGCCTTGGTCCCCTGGGGAAAAGGGAGGCCAGCTCCTGCCCCAGCTCCCGCCTCTGTTTAGCACCCCTTGCTCCTGCCTCAGAGCCTGACCTGGCTCCTTCCCCACAGTTTAGCCTGTGGGGCCCTTGGGTGATCCCCACACCCCCTCGCCTGGGACCTGGGACATAGGACAAACACTCCAGCCTGTTCTCTGTCCCACTTCCTGCCTGGCTGCATGCCCTCCCCAGGGTGCCTTGGGCGGGCCTGGCCGCTTTCCCCTCTCTGGGAGCAGAGTCATCTTCTCCAGAGCCTACTGGGAGCAGGCCTGAGAAGGGGCAGCAAGGCCTGAGGGCTGGGGTGTCTTGTCCAGGGCCAGCTCAGCTGAGGGCAGCCCACATTCCTCCTGATCTCTCTTCCCACACAGTGACTCAGCAGCCTACCACCCCACCCCCATTCAGGCACAGCCATTATCTCCCTCCCTTGGCCTGGAGGATTCTGGAACCCTAGAGGAAGATACCTCCCCCAGAGCCACCCCCGTCAGGGATTCCCCCCCAAATCACACACGTATAGAACAGCTCATTCATTTGAACATTCATGAACCCGCTGGTTTCAGATGCAGAGGACCTAGCAGGAATCAGACACTGCCTTTGCCTTCCCTTCCTTCCTTGTAGCCCAGTGGGGAAGACAGACAGACTTAACTCAGAAAACACAAAATCACAACTTCCAAGGGTGCTAAGAAAGGGGAGGGGAGATCATGTTACACCTGATAACTGCTTACATACCCAGGTATAAGGTCGGCTTTGAAGTGGCCAACAGTTCAAACACGGGCTGAAGCAGCACAGCCCCAGAAAGGTCAGGCCCACCACACTGTCCTGTGCTCTTGCATGCTCTAATCCCAAGGGAGCAGAGAATGGCCCCTTTCCTTCCAGGAGAACTGGGACACCTGCATCCATTTGGGGCAGGGTCCTGAAGGGTAAGTGGTCCACCCCTTTTTTTTTTTTTTTGAGATGGAATCTCAGTCTGTCTCCCAGGCTGGAGTGCAGTATGGCAAGATCTCAGCTCACTGCAACCTCCTCCTCCCAGGTTCAGGTGATTTTCCTACCTCAGCCTCCCAAGTACCTGGCATTACAGGCGTCCACCACCATGCCTGGCTAATTTTTGTATTTTTAGTAGGGATGGGGTTTCAGCATGTTGCCCAGGCTGGTTTTTGAACTCCTGACCTCAAGTGATCCACCAGCCTCTGCCTCTCAAAAGTGCTGGGATTACAGGTGTGAGCCACTGCACTCAGCCAATTGTCCCCCTTCTCTAGTCTTCTTAGCTGAGCAGGTTCAACCCTGTCGTCGTGGCAGTGTTCTCCTCAGCCACTTCGCCTGTCCAATCCTACCAGGGCCCCATTTCTGGGGAGGAGGTCCAGGAAAACAGGCAGTCTAGTGCCTTCCAGGATAGAGTCTCCCCACCCCCAGCTGTCAGTCCTGTGTGGAAGTTGGGGGTGGTAGGCTAGAGTCAGGCAAGCAGCAAAGAGCTGGAGACTTCCTGCCAGCAGGATGGTACTTGTCCCTCATACCCCTGGCCCCTTCCTGGGGTCACCCTTCTGAGAAAGCCAAACTTCTGGGCCTTGTTTCTCACACCCTGGGGCTGGGCCAGGCTTGAGTAAGCCCAAACCCTGGTCCTTGCTGACAGGGCTTAAAGTCAGCATGTAGTATGGACCCACATCCCTGACACCTTCCTGGCTCTTGTCTTCCTCACTTCTCTGGTCTCTGTCTTGGGGTAGGGTCCTTCCCTCATTCTTCCCAGGCTCAGCTTCTCACTTTGGCCTCCAGCCCACTGTTCTCTTGACTCTCCAGGCCCAGGCTTTTCTGGCAGCCCAAAACCAACTGGTTACATATGGTTTTATATGCAAGATCAAGCTCAGGGGAACATGGCATCTACTTCTCTCTCGTTCTAAATATGTATCTATATCTATATTATAGACATCTATCTATAATATAGATGTCTATAGGTATTGATAACCTAGATCTAGCAATTATATATATCTATTATCTAATATACATATATATTTTCCCCTTTTGTTTTTTGGACTATCTTACCCGATATTTTTAATAACAGTGTAATCAGGTAAGACTGAACATACTAGAGCAGGGTACAGGGAAGATGGAAAAGGGGTGGGATTATAGGCTGAAGGGCTTCTGTTTTAAAAAATAATTGGTTAACTGCCTCTTTTGTCTCCTTTCCTATAAACACAGGACCCAGTGTTCTAAAGACCCTCCTTTCCTGTTATCGTGGGTCTCCAACTAGAGAGTGACTTCCTGAATGAGATGACATGGATGGCCCTTGGGGAGGGAAATCCACTTTTGTTATCTTTTCATTATGCTTCCTCTGTGGCACTGGGCTGCCTCTTTCTTTCTTTCTTTCTTAGGGTCTATATTGCCCACACTGTTCTTGAACACCTGGCCTCAAGCAGTCCTCTGGCCTTAGCTTCCCAAAGTGCTGAGATTACAGGCATGAGCCATGAGAAGCCCAGCCTGAGCCGTCTATTTAATTTGATTCTACCAATAATCCTTTTACAGATAGGGAAACCAAGAATGAGAAAATTAGCACATTGCCCCAGGCTGCATAGCCAGGAGCCATGGCTAATTGATGCCATCTTGGGCGGATGGGCCCTGGAAGTGCTCCAGGGAACCCTAGAGGGGAGGTGGAGTGAGGGCTGGGACCCGCAGGATTGCCAAGAGCTGAAGACATCCTCTTAGCTTTCTGGACTCCAAACTGGCCCTCCCAGTTCCAGCAAGGGAACACTAGTAGACACACATACCTCATACAAGCTAGGATAATAGTATCTACCTCTGCCAAGACCTAAGTGCCAGGGTCCCTCACCAGGCTGCAGCTTAGCCACTCTGTTCCAGAATAACCAGCAGATTGGATGGACCAGCCCCCAGAGGAGGCCAGGAGACCAGGGCTCATTCCCACACTCCAGTTTTCTACAGTCTCCCAGACTCCTGAGATGTAAAAAGGCTAGATGGGTTGGGGTAGGGTCAGGAAACATTTCAGGACAGTGCCACCACTGTCCTGCTCTGATTTTTAGCCACAGCTAGGAAAACAAAGTTGCTCATAATGACCAGATTTCTAAGGCCATCCCCACTGCCAGGGGGAGAGGGCTTGCCTGGCTTTGCAGCAGGGTCAGGGAAGCACCCCAGGCCCCCTTACCCAGAGCTCAGGGAGAAAGTCAGTGCTATACGCGGTGTGGTGAGGGCCTTGGGTATCAGAGAGAGGCTCCTGAGACACTTCCCAGAAGGGAGAGGGTAGGACTGGGAAGCTCTGGATTAGGAGATGAGATACAGGGCCAGAGGGACACATTCTCCCCTGGGGCAAAGGCAGGTCCCTGGGCTGGGGGAATATTTTGCATGGAGGGGAGGAAGGCACTCCTGAGTTCCCCCTCAACACTAGGTCTGGCCCAAGGCACTGTCAGGCTTCCCTCCACCAACCAGGGCCAGGAGATGAGTCAGAGGCTGTGGCCAGGAGCTTCCTCCTAGACTAGGAGGAAATGAGCAAGGCTTTCTCAGACCTGAAAACTCTTTAAAAAGGAAGCCCCCAGGAGAACTCTAGGGGCTGGGCTTGGTCCAAAAGGGTATGCAGGTGGAGCCCCAGGGAGAAAGCAGGCTGGCCTCGGTACATCCCCAGGGAGGGGGGTCATCTGCTGGGATGATCAGGGCCAGTGCCCAGGGCCAGTACTCAGAGGAAGACAGAGGCCACTTGGCTGTGTCCTGTCCTCTGCTGTGTCCTGTCCTCTGTCCTATCCTACTGTACATAGGATAAAGCAATGAGTAGAGAACACCCTCCTTTTATTTCTGCCCTACAGCTTGGGACAGGGATGCCTGGGCTTCTGGGCCACCTTTCCCCTCTAGAGGGCCAGCAAGACAGTGTCATGTCTGTGCCTCTGGGGCACCCACTTATAGGACTATGGGAGGAACCAGTTGTTGACATTTCCTGCAAGGAGGGGCCCTGCTCCCCCTCGCTCAGCTCTCTGATGTCCCTGCCCCTGCCCTATTCTTGGCCCCTCTTCCTCCAGTCTTCTATTCTGGGGCTGCGGTCACAGTTTATATTTGGGTTGAGCACATCACAGTGCATCTGACCATTCCTGGCAGAGCTGCTAGCCCCAGGGAGTCCTGGCTCTGGGTATTGTGGTAACCTAGTGTACTGCCACCTCCATATCCCTGTGGGGGAGGGGAGGCAGTCCTCAGGTACTCCAGGTGGGAGAACATGAAACTGGGGACACCAGGAAGGACTGCATTGGGGATGGGAAACTTATATTCTCCATTGGAGCTCTGTAGTGTCCTCAGCAAAGGAGCAGGGAACAGAGGGCAGAGCACCTTGTGGGGTCAGGTGGGGAAATGGGTCCCATGAGATGAGATGGAAGGGGTGGTTCTGAGCCTCTTTCTTGCAGCTGACCTCCCAGGCCTGCCCCCAGTTGGGAAGCGGGGCATCAAGGGGCTGGGCACGGCGGCTCATGCCTGTAATCCCAGCACTTGGGGAGGCCAAGGCAGGCAGATCACCTGAGATCAGGAGTTTGAGACCAGCCTGGCCAACATGACGAAACCCTGTCTCTATTAAAAATAAAAAAATTAGCTGGGCGTGGTGACGCACGCCTGTAAACCCAGCTGTTCAGGAGGCTGAGGCAGAATTGCTAGAATCCGGGAGGCGGAGGTTGCAGTGAGCCAAGATGGCTCCACTGCACTCCAGCCTGGGCACAGAGCCAGAATCCATCTTAAAAAGAAAAAGTGTGTGTGTGTGTGGGGGGGGTGTCAGGGTTAGGTCCAATCCTTGAGTGGCAGGATAAGAGGAATACTACCTTTTCTCTAGTGACCCACCCTTATTTCAGGACCAGGACTTTAGGAGCCTGGAAGGGGGAACCAGTCACAATTCAGCACTCCTGTCTTCCCAGCCCCCAGCCTGAATGGGAGGTGGCCTTCAGCTGCACACGCTTCTTCCAAGGACACCTCAGTTTGCCCCTCTGAATAGGGCAGGACAAGTGGGCTCTGCGTCAAAACTCAGGCGGTAGGCAGTGTGCTGCATCCTTTGGCCTTGAAGCCGGGTGGGGGGCCACTCCCCAGGCCAAAAGTCTCACCCCTTCCGCTAGCGCTCAGAGGCGGGGCCGGCCTCAGGGCGAGCGAGGAATGCGGGCTGGGGGCCCGGGGCACATTCCAAGGGAGACCCTGGGCCCAAGGGGCAAGTTTACGCAACGCGGCGCCCAACTGAGGCTGGGAGCAGGGGAGGGCAGCCACACCGACTCCCTCCTCTCTTCCCCAGCACTCGAGGCGGCCGGACTGGCGGGGAGCCTGGGGGTGGTAGTAGTGCGCCTCCCAGAGTCCTGGCCCGGAAACAGCGTGCCGGAAAGGGCTGCTTGCGGGGGGCTGAGGGCGGTGAGAGGGAGGGGAGAAGAGGTAGGCTGGCCATCTGGAAAAGGGCCTCCTCCCGCACAGTGCACAAGTCGGCTTCGGGGCGGCGGCAAAGTAGAGCAGGCCGGCGGTTTAAAATTAGCCTGGCCCTCCCTCTCACTTCCAGGAGCAGGCCGATGGGCGGCGAGTGTCGGGGGATGGGGAGCGGGAGCGGTGACTCAAAGGGCTTTTCCACCCGTGCAGCCTCCTGCGCTCTGCGAATCCCAGGCCAGACCGCTTCCCGGGGACTCCCCTCACCCCGTGAAGTCTCTCCTCGGCCGGCACTCCCTTGTTCCCACTGACCTACAGGGTCAAGCCCCAATCCAGCTTCATGACACCGCGGGAAACCTCTGCCACCTCTAGTAGCCAGCCCCGGGCCCGCCTCTCCTCGGGGTCCCGCCCCCACCTCACCTGAAGCAGGTGGAAGCTGGTCCCTCCTCAGCTCCGCCTCCAGGGTCCACTACGGCCCAAACAGTTACCGTCACCCTGACCAGGGAAGCCACCCTGGCAAACGGATGGCGAGTGGAACTCGAGCACCTCCCCGGGTGCGCCTAATTCGAAGGGAGGCCAGAATGCCGGGGACAAGTTTCTAGCACCCCTCTTCAGTTTCCCCTCAACTTGAGAGGGGACTCCCCCGCAGGAGGGACAGCGTGGACCCTGGGACGCCAGTCCAAGACTTTTCGGGAGAGCACTTGCTCCAGCCTTTTCCCGAAGTGTACCTCCCACCAGCTTTCATAGCGCCCACCCTAAACCCTCTATTGCCCCAACCTTTCTCCAGCCCCCCTCACCTTGAGCGGCGCCCCTAGCAGGCGGTGCAGCGCGGGTATCTGCGCGCCCAGGGGCAGCGCCCCGTCCAGGGTGCAGGTGGGGGCCCGGCGCGGCTCCGGGAAGTTGGCACACGCGAAGGGGTCGGTGTCTTCCAGGTACTGCACCCTCACGGTCACCACTGATACCCGCTCCCCGTCCCCGCTGTCGTCCCCGCCCGCCATGGCTTTGCCGCCGGCTCGCGCGGCGAACCTCGGAATCCCGGCCCCACAGCAGCTTCTGCTCCAGCACACTGTAGCTCTGCTGTTCAGGCTGGGCCAGACCGGACGCGGCTGGAGGGGCGGGGCCAGACGGAGGCTGGGCCGAGGAAGGGGGTGGAGCCAAGATTGGTCCCCGATTGCGCGCGTGGAGGTAACCACTGCCGGAGGCGGGGCTGGCGCTAGCCACTCACAGGACCCAGCGGGAATGCCGTTAGTTCACTGGCCAGGAGGGCGGGAAAAGCCGAGCTCGCGCCCCGCCTTCGAGAAGGAACCGAGGGCGGGAGGCTTTCTTCGGTCTGGGGGTAGTGAGGCTGTGTTCTCTTTGAGGGGTGTTAGGACAGATGGGGGAGAAGTTTCTTTAGATAGTGGCCGGCCAGGTCTCTCTCAGTTGAGAGATAAGATGATCCTCATTCCTTCCATTTGAGGGATGAGTGCTTCCTCATTTGGGGAAAACAGTGAGGGGGTCCCTTCAATTTTGAGCAAGAAGTGAGAATAGATTCCACTCAGTTTGAAGGAAGAGATGGGATCAGTTCCCTTTAGTTGTGGGAGGAAGAGGGAAGGATGCCCTTCAGTTTTCTGGGAAAAGATTGGGATGAGTCAGTTTGAGGGGGCAGATAGAACACGTTCCCTTCAGATTTGGAGAAAAAGTGGGATGGGTGCCCCTCAGCTTCAATGAAAAGTGAAGACAGTCCTCCTCTGGTGCGAGATGAGCCGAATGCCCCTCAGATTTGGAAAAGGCTGGGTGCATCCCGCCTAGTTTGAAGGGAATCAGTAGGCTGGGTTTGCCGTAGGTTCCTGTCAGCTTCATGGGAGAAATGAGACAGTTCCCTGTAGTGTGATTGAAAGGGAGAGCCAGGTGCCTCTCGGTTTGGGAGATGAACAGCCTTCCTCTTCTCCTGGAATGAGCTGGGCCGGTCTGGGCCCTGGGGTTTCTGGGGACGTCGGGGGCAGCGTTGTCCATCACTGCTTTGAGGGAACGTACAGTGCGCGTGCGCAGCTCAGGTCCGGGTTGGGGCCGGCGGAGGGTCCCGGGCTTGGGAGCTCGGCGCCGACCGCGGTGGAGCACGGTCCCCTGCAGTCTGCACCCGGCCGCACCTGGGCCCCAGAAGAGGGCTGCTGGTCGCCCCGCAGCGCTGGCGGAGGAGGAGCCGTGCCCCTCCCGTCCTGACCGCGCCCCCCGGCGGACCATCGCCCTTCCAGCTGCGGGCTGCCCCGGGGAGTCGTGACCGCGCACCGTTCTGAATCCGGTGGCGGCGGTATTGGAGGAGCAGACTCGGAGGAGTAGGTTGTGGAAGTTGGGGGAGAGCTGCACTGGGGGATTTCCGGAGCTGGAACTGATTTAGGGAGGAAGGAGGAGGGGGTCCTAGACTACGGGCGTCCGGGGCAGGGTCTCCGAGCCCGGACCCGGCTTGGGGGCGTCGCAGCCGGGATTGGGGGGAGCGGGGCCCACGTGCCTGTGACGCGGGGGCGCCCGGTAGGTGGCGGCGGCGACGCGGGGCCGGCGGCCGTGCGGTGCCGGGAGGGCGGCTGGGCAGGAGACAGGATGCTGCGCGCCGCACTGTCCCTGCTCGCGCTGCCCCTGGCGGGGGCGGCCGAACAGCCCACCCAGAAGCCGGAGTCCCTGGGCGAGCCTCTCCCAGGCTTGGAGCTCTTCCGCTGGCAGTGGCACGAGGTCGAGGCGCCCTACCTGGTAGCCCTGTGGATCCTGGTGGCCAGCCTGGCCAAAATCGGTGAGTGCGTGTGTGCGTGCGCCAGGCCAACGGCCCGCGGCGGACCCGCCCCCAACACCCCCACCTCCTCAGTCCTTAGATTGGGGCTGGCTTCTTGCATAGTGCCGGGACTCAGGTTTGGATTCCACAAATCCGGGCTCTCGCCCAGTTCCTGCGTTGCCTCTTGTGGGTCCCTGGTCCCTGTCTTCTCCCGTGGGAGCACTGAGGATTTGCCTTTCTGAAGGGCTGTCCCCTGCTCTCCCCAACTCCATCTTTAGGCTCCTTTGCCCTCTCTGCTCCCCTCTTCCCCTTGCAGTAGGCCCTCCTCGGTCTGGTCTCTCCCCCACCAATCCTCGGCCTCCCAGAAACCTCTGTCGGCAGTGAGGACATGTGGGGACATCCCACGAACACAGGTATCCTGGTTCTAAAGAAGCAGCCTTCCCTGGAGACCACGTCCGAGTGTCCATTCCCTTGGGAAACTACACCACAGCCACTTCTCCTCTGCTCCCCACTTAAAGCTGCTGCCTTCTCGTGCCTGTGTGTGGGAACCCCCCACCCCTTCAGGTCCACATTCTTCCCACTTCAGGGTATAACAAACTTCCATGTATGGGGGCTCCCTGTGTGCTGCCTACCCTAGAAGCTTTCATACATCCGACTTCTTCAGCCCTGACAGCATTGAAGGCTGTGCTTCAGACTTCTTTTTCCCGGAATAGAGCTGCTTTTCCTTGCCTCTGCTCCTTCCTCCTCCTTTCTGAGCAGCCAGTGGTCCCTCCTCCCACCAGAGACCCTCCCCCTTCTCCCTGTTGTGCAGGCTCTGCTGTGGGGGTGACTAATTATAGCTGAGCGTTGCTACTCTCTCCCAATGGATGCTGGCACAGCCTGTACTCCAATCTCACCAATACAGCCTTCATGGAGGAATCACCCAGAGCCTAGAATTTGCCCCCTGTTCTCTCACAGGGACATTGCTGGGGGGTGAGGGGGCTGGGCAGGAACAGAACTCTCCACTCTGCTGTGGCAGCCTGAGATTAATAATGGAAAGTGGGACTCCGGGGAGCCTGGTTCTGTGATGGGACTTGGATCAAAGGGCTGGGGTTAATGCATAAAGAGATGCAGATGAAATACAATCCCTGAAGGAGAGGAGTGGGAGACCAAAGTCGGGACAAGTATGGAGAGATCTATGACCACGCTTACCTTAGAGGCCCAGCAGCAATGAGAGTAAGAGTGAAAGGAGCCTCAGATTTGGAGCCAACAATTGGGTTTGCTGAGAAGTCTGAGTTGCACAAGAGTTCCTGTCTTAGGGCTTATAGCAACAACTGCAGTTTTCCCCATAAATCATCTTTCTTTTTCTAGTTTGGATGACATCTCCTATGGAAGTAGAGAAGACAGCCTCCTTCTCACAAGCCAAAGAAACTCCTAAAAGTGGGGGGAAAGGCAGAACATTCAGGAACACCTTCCCTCAGCTTCATTGCTAGGAGACTTTTTCCCTTTTATTAAACAAATATTTACATTGAGCTCACTATGTGCCAGGCACTGTTCTAGGCCCTTTGGGTACAGCTTTCAAAGGGCACTGTCTTGGCATAGGGTCTCACACAGGCTAATTTAGAGGCCTCCTTCCCCAGCACACCAGGGATTGTGTAGAGAGAGAGGTGTTCACTTGTGGTCTGAGAACTTAAAGGAGAGCCAAAGAGTTTCTTTTAGAGGACAAAAGTATGAATGGCAATAGTGCTAGAAACCCTTTCTTCTCCCCTCCTAGAGACAGAACTGTTCTATTAACATTTGGTGAGAACCTACTACGTGTCTGACATTATGCTAGACATATTGCATACTTTATGTCATCTTATCCTCACCCTTGATGCTGGGTATTTTTCCTATATTACAAAAGAAGTAAATGAAATTCAAGTAAGTTAAATAATTTGCCTGAGAACACACAGAATGTGCTAAGGCCTGGAAGAAGACCTGGAGATCTCCTGACTGCTAAAACTAAAGTTTTACACAGTCCTGAGTGAGTCCATATAATGGAAAGCATACTGGGCTAGGAATACAAGCCTCCTAGGAGGTATAATATACATTCTGGTCTAGTTAAGGAGTGAGGACTTATAAATAGGTAAATTTATTGAGTGCTTACTGTAAAGTAGTGTGCTAAGTGCTTTTCAGTAGACTGTCTTTTTTTTTTTTTTTTTTTTTTTTTGAGACAGAGTCTTGCTCTGTCACCAGGCTGGAGTACAGTGGCGTGATCTTGGCTCACTGCAACCTCTGTCTCCTGGGTTCAAGTGATTCTCCTGCCTCAGTCTCCCAAGTAGCTGGGACTACAGGTGTGCACCACCACTCCCAGCTAATTTTTGTATTTTTAGTAGAGAAGGGGTTTCACCATGTTGGCCAGGATGGTCTCTATCTTTTGGCCTCATGATCTGCCTGCCTTGGCCTCCCAAAGTGCTGGTCACGCCACCTGGCCTTTTTTTTTTTTTTCTTAAGACAGAGTCTCACTCTGTTGCCCAGGCTGGAGTGCAGTGGCATGATCTTGGCTCACTGCAACCTCTACCTCCCAAATTTAAGTGATGCTCCTGCCTCAGCCTCCTGAGTAGCTGGGACTAGAGGCACCCGCCACCACGCCCGGCTAATTTTTGTATTTTTAGTAGAGACAGGGTTTCGCCATGTTGACCAGGCTGATCTGGAACTCATGACCTCAGGTGATCTGCCTACCTTGGCCTCCCAAAGTGTTGGGATTATAGGCATGAGCCACCATGCCCAGCCTATAGATTATCTTTTTTAATGGTCCCAATAATCTTATGAGATCATTACTGTTTTTACTCCCATTTCGCTGATGAGAAAACTGAGAGTCAGAGAGGTGAAGTTATTTGCCCTAAGATTACAGAACTAGGCTTTGAATCCAAGCAGTCTGACTTCAAAGGTCCTGATTTTTACAGCTATTTTATATATAGAAAGATACTGGGTAGCATTTGCTGAGGTTCAAATAGTGGCTATGGATAAGGGAAGTCAGAGAAAGGTGAGGTTCCCTGAGGATGAAAGTAGAGAGGAAGGGACATTTCTAGAAGAGGAAGAGGAAAAAGCAGTAAAGACCTAGATTACCATGTTGTGACAGAAACACTAACAAACAGATGACTTTGACTGCAGAGGAGGGTTTGTAGCCCTGGAGACTGGAAATTCTAGAAGTCTTGCATATTTCTCCTCCCTTGGTCCCAGGGTCAGGAATCCTGACTTTGACTAACCTTCTAAGACTGGGAGGGTATACGCCTGGGTGTGGGAGGATATTCCATAAACTGATGCACCCTGCCCTCTTTTTGTATTGCAGTGTTTCACCTGTCTCGGAAAGTAACATCTCTGGTCCCTGAGAGCTGCCTGCTGATTTTGCTGGGCCTGGTGCTAGGGGGCATTGTTTTGGCTGTGGCCAAGAAAGCTGAGTACCAGCTGGAGCCGGGTACCTTCTTCCTCTTCCTGCTGCCTCCTATTGTGTTGGACTCGGGCTATTTCATGCCTAGCAGGCTGTTCTTTGACAACTTGGGTGCCATCCTCACCTATGCCGTGGTAGGCACACTCTGGAATGCCTTCACAACAGGTGCTGCCCTCTGGGGCTTGCAGCAGGCTGGACTTGTGGGTGAGTGACTCTAAGACCTGGGCTTTGCCAGACCCATTGCCCCCCTCCCCTGTCCTCCAGCTCTAGAGGTCCATGCTGGTGTGAGCCTTGCTCTGAAAGCTCTGTCGTAGGTCCCTCCCACTGGAGTGCAAGGCAGTGCTCCCAATGGGCTTCAGGCCTCATCTAAGTCTCTGCCAGTCTGGGCTTCTGCAGCATAACAGCTGAGCAAGAGCCTGGCTCCTAGCTGTGTGTAGGCTGCCAAGGCTGGGGAGCCTGCGTTACCACTCTGTTGCCTCCTGCCCTCTGTTACCACACTGCCACTTGCCAGCCCTGCTCCCCTGAGGCATAGCTGTGCACCATTTCGGCAAGGGCCTACTGTCCTGGCTCTGCCCAGACCAGGTCAGGGTGGTTTTCTGTTTTTATTATTATTTTTTCTTAACTACATATTGTCTATAAGAAATTCATTATTTAAAAAATAAATACCTATTATAAATGCATCAAATGCTGGTACTACACTGGGTTTTCTCTTCTGACTTATCTCATTGACTCTTCATAGCAACACTTTTGGGGTATAGTTTTTCACATTTAATGTATAAGGAGATAGAACCCCTTTTTTTGTTTGCTGTCAGGTCCAAGGTTAGCAGAAGAGGACCATTTTATTGTTGTTTGTTTTTTTGAGATTGAGTCTCACTCTTGCTCAGGCTGGAGTGCAATGTCATGATTGCTTACTGCAACCTCCACCTCCTGGGTTCAAGCGATTCTCCTGCCTTAGCCTCCCAAGTAGCTGGGATTACCAGCATGTGCCCACTCGTCCCACTAATTTTTGTATTTTCAGTAGAGACAGGGTATCACCATGTTGGCCAGGCTGGTCTTGAACTCCTGACCTCAGGTGATCTGCCCACCTCAGCCTCTCAAAGTGCTAGGATGAGAGGCATGAGCCACTGTGCCCGACCTCAGTTTTGTTTTACTGAGGCTCTTTGCCTCTAGGTTGCCCTCTCTTGTTACCTCATTCTTTATTTCCTAATCCAAGAAATTCATTCAACCCTGAAGGCTGATGATGCATACTTTTTCCAAGGTATTACAAGAAGATGTTTACAATTGCTATCTAGGACTCTCACCTGGTGTCCCTATTGAGGTAGCGCACTATTTAGGACAGGAAGGGAAGGGAGTACATCAGGTCATAATAACAGTAGTAATCCTAATAGATAATAATATCTTTTGGGTGCTTACTGTGTGTTAGGCATTGGCTAAATAAGGAAATTTTCGAGGTAGATATTGTTATTAGTCTCAGCTTAGACATGGGGAAACTGGGGCTCATAGAATTTATATGACATGTTCTAGTCCCACCTGAGGTGCTTTTCTTACTTTATTCAGTCCTCCACCCCTGCTGAGAACTGTGTTACATCCCTTTGGCTGGGAACCACAGGTATGGGAGAAAGCACTCTTTCATTATTCTCCCTAATAAAAATCCAGTTAGCAGCCAATTTCCATTTGCTAGTAGTTATTAGTACTGCTGCTACAGTGTTTTTTCCCTAATTCTATTTTATTTATTTATCTTTTTTGAGACTGAGTCTCACTCTGTCACCCAGGCTGGAGTGCAGTGGCACGATCTCAGCTCACTGCAACCTCTATCTCCCCAGTTCAAGCAATTCTCCTGCCTTAGCCTCCCAAGTAGCTGGGATTACAGGCACACACCACTGCACCCAGCTACTTTTTGTATTTTTAGTGGAGATGGGGTTTCACTATGTTGGCCGTGCTCATCTTGATCTCCTGACCTCAGGTGATCCAGCCCGCCTTGGCCTCCCAAAGTGCTGGGGCGCACCTGGCCTTTTGCTCTATTCTAAATGGCTGGGTTGAGTTTTGAAACAATCTTGTGAGGCAGGCAGATGAGGAGGCATGGCTAAGGTAGGTCATATCACAGTGACAGAACCAGCATCACACAGTTGGTAATTGGCAAAGCCAGGCCTTAGGCATAGGTAGCTTGACTGAAGTCTCCTGATCTGCAGGCCGATGCTGTCTTTGCCATCCCAAGTCCTCACTGGGCTTCCTCATTGAATCAGTGGGGGGTGGGGCCTGGGCTTGTTAAAGGGCATGCTGCAAGAGACTGGGTTGTCCTCAGTGACTGGACTGTCCTACACCTGTCGGTCGATAGCCCCTAGGGTGCAGGCTGGCTTATTGGACTTCCTGCTGTTTGGGAGCCTCATCTCGGCGGTGGACCCCGTGGCAGTGCTAGCTGTCTTTGAGGAGGTGCACGTCAATGAGACTCTCTTCATCATCGTCTTTGGCGAGTCCCTGCTCAACGATGCAGTCACCGTGGTGAGCATGCTCAGCTGGCTGCCATTCCCTGACCCCAGGCTGCATGTCTGACCAACTGGGGGTCTGCACAGACTCAGACCCGTCCCATGGGTCCCCTGGGGCAGATATATGCTGTCTGCTTTCACTGTCTCCCAGCAGTCCCAGTTGCTGCCTTCCCGCCTCGCTGCTGACTCTCCTCTTCTCACTCAGGTGCTGTACAAGGTCTGCAACTCCTTTGTGGAGATGGGCTCTGCCAACGTGCAGGCCACTGACTACCTGAAGGGAGTCGGTCAGTATTTCCCCGCTCCCAGCTGGCTTTGGAGGTCTGCCTTCCCTGGGTTGCTGAGGCCCTCCCACCCCATATCAGCACAGAGGAGGCTATTCGGGTTGCCTCATCTCCCCTCCTCTATAGAGAAAGGGGTCTGGGAGGGGCTTGCCAGGGATCCTGGCTCTGGGATTTTGAGCCCCTGGGAGTGTGGTGGGCATCATCCCTCACTCCCTGCCAGGGTAGGGTCCAGGCCAGGGGTCATGCTGACAACCCACTCCTCCCCCAGCCTCCCTGTTTGTGGTCAGTCTGGGCGGGGCAGCCGTGGGCTTAGTCTTTGCCTTCCTCCTGGCCCTGACCACACGCTTCACCAAGCGGGTCCGCATCATCGAGCCGCTGCTGGTCTTCCTCCTCGCCTATGCAGCCTACCTCACTGCTGAAATGGCCTCGCTCTCCGCCATTCTTGCGTGAGTTCTGGGGACCTTGCAGGCAGATAGCTGGGAGGGGGCACTGGAGTTGGTTTTCCCTCATAGGGACACAGGCAGGAACTTCAGGAGTCCTTAGGTTTCCCCTACCCTTTTTGGTAGTGGGAGCCTCAAACTCTCCTGGGGAGATAGTAAACCTCAGGTAATATTCCAGGAGTTGCCTCCAGAACTGTCCTCTGCCCCCAAAAACCCTCTGGGTGTAGGATGGGCCAGAAGTAAACTTTAAGGCCTGGGGCCACCAGCTCTGGAGGCCATAGCACTTCAGAAGCTGCATCAGAGAGCCTGCTAGTCAGAGCATGTTCCTCCCACCTTCCCCTCCAGGAGATATGGAGTAGGAAGCCTGGAGATCTGGACTCAAAGCCCAGCACTACCATTCAGTCTTCAGGCCTACCCGGGCTTCAGCTCTGAGAGTCTGACATCCTGTGATGGGCAATGCCTTCTCCTGCGGTATGCTCAAACCACAGAGGCTGAGCCCCCCTGGAACCCTTCCCCACTTTCCCTGTCTCTCTATCCTCTCCCAGGGTGACCATGTGTGGCCTGGGCTGTAAGAAGTATGTGGAGGCCAACATCTCCCATAAGTCACGCACGACTGTCAAATATACAATGAAGACTCTAGCCAGCTGTGCTGAGACTGTCATCTTCATGCTGCTTGGCATCTCAGCTGTGGACTCTTCTAAGTGGGCCTGGGATTCTGGGCTGGTGCTGGGCACCCTCATCTTCATCCTGTTCTTCCGAGCCCTCGGTATTGCTGACACCCTCTGCTTTCCCACTCTCCTTCCTGTCCCGCCCCTGCCTGCAGCTCATCTCCCCATCTGAGTCCGCATCCTTGTCAATTCCTAAGCCTCCTCTTGTTGCTCACCTGTCCCAGCCCCTGTTAGACCTCAGCCCAGATACTTGGTAATATCCACTCCTATGTCCTCCACTCCCAACGCTTTGCTCCCACTGGCCTCCCTCCCGCTGCAGGCGTAGTCCTGCAGACCTGGGTGCTGAATCAGTTCCGGCTAGTCCCTCTGGACAAGATTGACCAAGTGGTGATGTCTTATGGGGGCCTGCGGGGGGCTGTGGCCTTTGCTCTCGTCATCCTACTGGATAGGACCAAGGTCCCTGCCAAGGACTACTTTGTAGCCACCACTATTGTGGTGGTCTTCTTCACAGTCATCGTGCAGGTGGGAGTGCCCACAAGGCTGGGTAGGGAGAGGGTCGGGCAGGCCCTGGGGGAGTCTTGGAGCCTATGGGACAGGGCTCCTCTTCCCACTGAGAGATGGAGGGCCCCGACTTCCCAGATCTTGAGTGAAGTGGGGTGGGGGTACCAAAGCTGAGGCCTCATTATGGGGAGAGAAAGGAAGCAGGGAACTGAATAAGAATAGGGCAGGGCTCACTTCTTGCCTGTCCATAGGGCTTGACCATCAAGCCACTGGTCAAATGGCTGAAGGTGAAGAGGAGTGAGCATCATAAACCTACCCTGAACCAGGAGCTGCATGAGCACGTGGGTACCAGAACCCCAGCCCTCACCTGTCCCTCTCGACCATCTCCTATTTTGGGCAAAGTCCTGATCCAGTCCCCCTACCCACCCCCCCTTCTAGACTTTTGACCACATTCTGGCTGCAGTGGAGGACGTTGTGGGGCACCATGGCTACCACTACTGGAGGGACAGGTGAGGGAGCTGCCCCGAGGCTCCTTCAGCAGCAGCAGCTCCACCAGCCAGGGAAGCATGGGGGATGTGCCACACTTCTGAGAAGGGACAGAGCCAGGTTCAGGCTGGGTGACCTCTGCCTGAAGCCCTTCAGTGGCATCCCAGTGCTCTCAGGTTAAGACAAGGTTCCCCAGTGTGGCCTGCTTGGCCCTGCATGGTCTGGCAACTGCCAGACTCTAGCCTCATCATGCTCTGCTATCTTTCACTGTCTGCCTGCGAATTCCATGGACCCTACCTTAGAGCCTGAGGACTCACGATGCTCCCCCAGCCTGGCTACTGGGACCCTCTCTCTACTAGAACACTTCCTCACCTCCCTCTCACTTACTCAGCTTCAATTCATCCTTCACAACTCACTGTAGGCTTCAATTCCTTAGGGAGGCCTTCCCTGGCCTCCCTGACTAGGACATATCTGTGTCATATTCTCCAATTATCCTTTGTAGTTCTTGTCATGGTTGTAATTTTATAGTGATTTGGAATAATTTCAATTATGGTTAGCCTTTCCCATGACACTATAAATTCCATGAGGGCAGAGACTAGCCTTGAGATTCTCCCTGGCTGAGGCCCACATCTAAAAAGCCAAGCCAGTACTGATGGTGTCCTTGCCCCATCTGAGGAAGGGCCCCATGGCCAGACCTTGGGAATAGGACTCAGGGCCGGGAATGGGACTCAGGGCCGGGCCTGGCATCCTCTGTAGGTGGGAGCAGTTTGACAAGAAATACCTGAGTCAGCTGCTGATGCGACGGTCAGCCTACCGCATCCGGGACCAGATCTGGGATGTGTACTACAGACTCAACATCCGGGATGCCATCAGCTTTGTGGACCAGGTGGGCTAGCAGCTACCAGGTAGGCCGGTGGTGGGTGGGCAGGTGGGCAGCAGAGCAGGACAGAAAGGGGTGGCAAGCAGCCAGTCCTGAAGGGAGCTGGGAATTCCTGGCTGGCTCCATGGTCTGGTTAAGTGGCAGCTAGCTGCAGGAAGCAGCTGGGCCTGGTGCTGACATTCAGAGTCTGGCAGGCAGTCCAGAGAGGTGGGAAACAGCTGGATTCTGGAGTCAGCAGATGTGGCTCAACTGTTATCACTTCCAAATTTGTCACCTTGGGTAAGTCACACTCTCTGAGCCTGTTTCCTTAGCTGTAGGAAAGCAGGCATAAGAGGCTGGGCATGGTGGCTCATGCCTGTGATCTCAGCACTTTGGGAGCCCAAGGTGGGTGGATCACTTGAGGTCAGGAGTTTGAGACAAGCCTGGCCAATATGGTGAAACCCTGTCTTTACTGAAAATACAAAAACTAGCCAGGCATGCTGGTGTATACCTGTAATCCCAGCTACTCTGGAGGCTGAGGCAGGAGAATTGCTTAAATCCACAAAGCAGAGGTTGCAGCGAGCTGAGATCATGCTACTGCACTCCAGCCTGGGCGACAGAGTGAGACTCTCAGATATAAAAAATAAATAAATAGGCCAGGCGTGGTGGCTCACACCTGTAATCCTAGCACTTTGGGAGGCCAAGGTGGGCAGATCACGAGGTCAGGAGATCAAGACAAACTGGGCCAACATGGTGAAACCCCATCTCTACTGAAAATACAAAAAAAAAAATAGCTGGGTATGGTGGTGCACACCTGTAGTCCCAGCTACTTGGGAGGCTGAGGCAGAAGAATTGCTTGAACCCAGGAGGCAGAGACTGCAGTCAGCCGAGATCTCTCCACTGCACTACAGCCTGGGCTGCAGTGCGAGACTCCATCTCTAAATAAATAAATAAAAATAGAAAGTAGGCGTAAGAGTACCTATGCCACAGAATTTGTGGATTCAATATGTAAAGTGCCCAGCACAGTACCTGGCATGTCAAAAGAGTAAACTAAGTGTTCGTTATTATTATTTCCTGTATTGCCCCTGACTCCTGGGCCACCTTCCATCTGATTGCTGGCTAACCTTGGTCTTGACGCCTCTAGGGAGGCCACGTCTTGTCTTCCACAGGTCTCACTCTGCCCTCTATGCCCAGCCGCAATTCCATGGCAGAGACTTCTGTCACCAACCTGCTGTGAGTCCTTGAGCCCTTTCCCTTTCCTTATACTCATCTCCATTGGGCCCTCTCTCTGAATCCCTTCTGGGGAAGATTTGTCAGCACCTTTGTATCTGCCCTTCTTCTGGCCTATGCCATCTGCCCCCTCCCCAGCACGTGTCCCCTGTCTCCTGCAGGAGGGAGAGTGGCAGTGGAGCGTGTCTGGATCTGCAGGTGATTGACACGGTACGCAGCGGCCGGGATCGCGAGGATGCTGTGATGCATCATCTGCTCTGCGGAGGCCTCTACAAGCCACGCCGTAGGGTGAGAGCAGGCAGGCATCAGAATTTTGAGGGGGTGGAGGTGGTCTAGGGAGAGCTTAAGAGGCAATTGGCACCAGGTTGTTAGAGAGCTGCAGATGCCCAGCTAAAGAGTGTGGGTTTCAGCTGGGCGCAGTGGCTCACGCCTGTAATCCCAGCACTTTGGGAGGCCAAGGAGGGGGGAATCGCTTGAGGTCAGGAGTTTGAGATCAGCCTGGCCAACATGGTGAAAGTGAAACACCATAAAAAATTAGCTGGGTATGGTGGCACGTGCCTGTAATCCCAGCTACTTGGGAGGAGAGTCGCTTGAATCCAGGAGGCAGAGGTTGCAGTGAGCTGAGGTCACACCACTGCACTTCAGCCTGGGTGACAGAGTGAGACTCCATGTCAAAAAAAAAAAAAAAAAAAAGGGTGTGGGTTTCATCAGTAATAAAAAACCTCTTCTTTATTTTTATTTTTTGGAGAAAGGGTTGTCCTAATACAAGCACGTTTAAGAATACCTTCTCTGGTAGCAGAATGCAGATCAAATTGGAGGGGGTGAATTGAGAAGCTGGGAAAGCCAGTTGGGAAGCTGGAGTGAAATGTCATGGATTAGGGCTGGGTGGTGTGATTGGCCTTGATGGGGAGAGAAGACAGAGTACTGGGGGCCTTGAGGGTCACTGGAGAATGATGGGGTCACAGACAGAAGCAGGAGCACTGAGGAAGTCTCCTAGATCAGCTTAGCCTGTGGAAGGTGGGCATCTGTTTTAAAAAATGGAAGTTAGTCCAACGCAGATCATGAAGCTTTTCGGCTGGAAAGGCCAAGCCCATCCAGGAGAGAATCTGTTGCAACCCCACAAGAGGGCAGCAAGCCATTACCTTGCACCTTTCTAAAATGGGAAGCCAGACATCACCAGTTCTGGCAGTTTTAATAGTCAAAGCTCTTCCTACTGTGGAAACAGAATTGGCCTCCTTTAACTTGCACCCACTGGTCCTGATTTGACTCTTTGCAGCTCTGCAGAATAAATCTTCCAAGGTTTCAAGACAGTTCCATTTTACAGGCTCTCTTGCCTTCGGGCCAGCATCTCTTGCCTCCTGGTGTGTCTTCTCTGGACTTAAAAAACAGGACCCAGGTGCCGGGCGCGGTGGCTCAAGCCTGTAATCCCAGCACTTTGGGAGGCCGAGGCAGGTGGATCACAAGGTCAAGAGATCGAGACCATCCTGGTCAACATGGTGAAACCCCGTCTCTACTAAAAATACAAAAAATTAGCTGGGCATGGTGGCGCGTGCCTGTAATCCCAGCTACTCAGGAGGCTGAGGCAGGAGAATCGCCTGAACCCAGCAGGCGGAGGTTGCCGTGAGCCGAGATCGCGCCATTGCACTCCAGCCTGAGAAACAAGAGCGAAACTCCGTCTCAAAAAAAAAAAAAAAAAAACAGGACCCAGAATGGAAGTTGCTACTCTAGCTGTGGCTGGCCAGGGAAGGGCCTAGAAGCTCTCTCACCATTCTAGTTCTAGAACTTGCTATTTCTCTTCCCATAGCCCAAGATCCCTCCAGCCTTGGCTTACCACCCTGGGACCTCATATTGTCCTTAGAATCTGCTAAACTCCCAGGTTTGCCTCAGTTAATGGTTGTCAGAACCTGTCTCATCCCAACCTGTGGAGTTTTTAAAAAACCTTTTTCTTACTCAAAATTCCAGTAGAGAGAATAAAATAACTCATTTATCTATCAACCAGCTCTGAAAAATCAGTTCATGATTAATTCTATTACATTCTATAGCCCTACCACATCCCGCCCACACTTTATCTTAAAAAAAACTCCAGACATCCTATCACATCATCTCAAAATATTTCAGTATGTCTCTCTAAGTGGCAAGAACTCTTACATCCAGTCAGTATTCAATAAATATCTTTTTTCCAGCTGGATGCTCAAATCAGGATCCAAATTAAATCCATATTTAGCATTTGGGAAATATGTCTCTTCATTAAAAAAAAATCTATAATGGTTCTTTCTCCCTTCTTTATCTCCCTTGCTATTTATTTATTGAAGAAACTGGATACTTTGTCTTGGAGAATTGCACATTTTCTAGATTTTGCTGACTGTATTCGAGTGGTGTTGTTTCATGTTCCTCCATTCCCTATATTTCCTGGTTGTCAAATCTAGAGGCCTGATCAGATTCAGGGACATTCAATAGGTATGCTATATATTTTCTGTGGTGTCACATCAGGAAATACATGATGATTTGGTTTGGAGTGTGTGTGTGTGTGTGTGTGTGTGTGTGTGTGTGTGTGTGGTGTATATATAAGAATGGTCAGTGGGTTCAGTCCAATCAGTTTAGTCTGTTTTTTAAAAATCTGGAATAAGTTTGTGTATATCCTGTTAAATGTCATCTTATTTGCTTTAGCCCATCATCCCATTGTTTGGTTCCCATGTCTGCCACCAAATGTCTTCTTCTTAGATTCATATCATCTGAAAATTTGTTAAGCTTGTTAACTTTGTATTCATCCAAATCAACAAAAACATGTTGAACAGGATAGAGCTAAGGACAGAACCTTGTGGCATGCTACTAAAGACTTTCCTCCAGTCTGACATGGATCAAGCGTTTTCGGGGTATGGTAACTTAACCAGTTCTGAATCCACTTAGTATGATAACACAATCCACAATTTATCATGTTCTTCATAGAAATATCATTAGAGGGAGACAGAGATATCTAGTATGCAGTTAGAAAGATAAGATTATAGTTTAATAGATAAGGGCTGGAGAGAGATTTGGAAGCAATCTATATCAGGTTTTGTCACCTGGCTACCACAGAATCCGCTGGGGAACTTCCTGGTTTAACCTAAAGATTCTGATTCTGCAGTTTGGAGTGGAACTAAGAATCTGTATTATTATTATTTTTTTTTTGAGATGGAGTTTCGCTCTTGTTGCCCAGGCTGGAGTGCAATGGCGCAATCTCTGCTCACTGCATCCTCCGTCTCCCAGGTTCAAGTGATTCTTCTGCCTCAGCCTCCTGAGTAGCTGAGATTACAGGCATGCACCACTATGCCTGGCTAATTTTGTGTTTTTAGTAGAGACGGTTTCTCCTTGTTGGTCAGGCTGGTCTTGAACTCCTGACCTCAGGTGATCTGCCCGCCTCTGCCTCCCAAAGTGTTGGGATTACAGGTGTGAACCACTGAGCCTGACTGAATCTGTGTTCTTACTAAGTTGCCCAGGTGATTCAAATGCAGCTGGTCTGATGACTGATATTCAAGAACCACAGGTCTATATCACTGGGATAGCTGGGGCGGACAGAATGAGTAAGTTCTCTGGGGAGAGTGTTTCCTGGGGAGAGAGGAGGGCTAAAGATAACACTGAGGAATACACATGGGAGAAAAGGAAGGAGAGCCAAAGACAGGAACCCTTGGAGAAGCAGTGGCAGGTGGTCTCTCAGGCCTGGGGCAGAAAGAGGGCTAGATGCTGTGCAGAGGCAGAGCCCACCACACTGGTGACCAGCGAGAAGGCAGCATTGTGGAGTTGTGGACCCTGGGGTTGCATTTCTGGTATTTAAGGAAGTGGTAAGTAGGAGAGAAAGTGTCAGAATCAACTTATAAAAGTGTGGCAGCAAAAAGGAGACAATAGTGTTCATAGGGAGACGTTCTTTAATGAGGTAAGGGCAGGAGTTTGAAAACTGAGGGGAAGCAGCCAAGTGGTGAGGGAAGGGGTGAAGATACAGGAGAGTGGAGAAACAGGAGGAAGCAGGAACTGCTGGAGGCAGGAAGCGGGGAACTGAACCATGTGGAGGCCAGAGTTGGGCAGCAATGAGCCTTGTGAAGGAGATGGACCCCTTCATCCCAGGAGAGAGGGTGCCTCCTGGTGCATAGGTAGAGGAGGAGGGCAGATGGAAGACTTGAAGGGGGCTCTTATAACTGGTTCAGGGAAGCAGAAAATATGAGATAAAGGGACCAGACTTGGGATGTGAGGCAAAATAAGCTTATCTGGCAGGTGCTGGGCAGTATTTCAGTGGATTACCACTAGATGATGAAAAGGTGCTAAGCAGGGAGGGTAGAGGTAGAGGCAGTCTAGGTGAGTGTGTAGTGGGCTTGGTCTTTATGAGAGTTAAAAAGAGCATAGCCAGGTGCAGTGGCTCATGCCTGTAATCCCAGGACTTTGGGAGGCCAAGGTGGGCAGATCACCTGAGGTCAGGAGTTCAAGACGAGCTTGGCAATATGGTGAAACCCTATCTCTACTAAAAATACAAGAATTAGCTGGGTGTGGTGGCAGGTGCCTGTAATCCCAGCTACTCGGGAGACTGAGGCAGGAGAATTGTTTGAACCCCGGAGGCGGAGGTTGCAGTGAGCAGAGATTGTGCCACTGCATTCCAGCTTGGGTGACAACAGCAGAACTCCATCTCAAAAAAAAAAAAAAAAAGAGCAGATGATAGGGGTGAGCCTTAATTATTGGGACTGAGAAGGTCCAGGGTGTCAGGGGAGATAGTTAATGAAAGTTCAAAATGCAGCACAGGATATCATGGTGGTGGTTGTAGAAATGGCTAGATGGGAGAATCCAGCTGGAGAAAGGATCCTGTGTAGCCAGAAAGGAGCAGGGAGGCTGGGCATGTGGGCAAAGCTCAGATCAATGGAGGTAGAAAGAAGAAAATGTTCCCCATGTTGTCACAGTACTGGAACAAGACAGAGGGTCACCTTCAAATCAGAGAGAATCAGGAAAGGATGGCAAGGGATGGAGAAGGCCAGGTTTGGGGGAAGAAGTTCTGGGATAAAGGGAAGCTTCTCCCAGGGAATTGAGAACACAGAGTCTCTGGCTGGGTTCCTCTTGTATTTTGTTTTGTTTTGTTTTGTTTTTCAATCCATTGTTAATTCTGGAAAAGCTGGGCTGGCAGGACTTGTGTTGAATATGTTGGGGCTGTGGCCTGGGGTTCCTGTGGGAGGCCAAGGCATCTGGCCTTATAGCGAGGTGGGGCTGTCATTGCCAGTACAAAGCCAGCTGCAGTCGCCACTTCATCTCAGAGGATGCGCAGGAGCGGCAGGACAAGGAGGTCTTCCAGCAGAACATGAAGCGGCGGCTGGAGTCCTTTAAATCCACCAAGCACAACATCTGCTTCACCAAGAGCAAGCCACGACCCCGCAAGACTGGCCGTAGGAAGGCATGTCTTCTCTTAGGGACTCCTCTTTGGAGCTGGAGGCTGATAGCATGCAGTTTTGAGCTCCCAAGTGTTAGGATCCAGCTTAGGGGGACCCACAGTTGGATAGTCCTTAGGCACTTGATGACTGTAGCAGTTTGGGTTCCCTTTTAGATGTTCTTAGAGCCCCAGAGGGGTAAGGTGAGACCTTCAGAGGGGGAGCAGCCTCTTGGCCATGTGGTCACCTGCTGGGAGGCAGCAGGAGCTCCTACCAAAAATGAAAAAGACAGGAGAAAAGGAGATTGCTTTGAGGGGCAACTCCATGAGCCCCTAAGTCAGCCCAGGCTGATGCATCCAGATTTCTTTTTGGGGCATGGTTCACTCAGACTCTACAATTCTTGCCTGGTTGGCCAAGGGTTGTAGAACCAGTGGGACTGACACAAATTCCCTCCCCTGCTGGGTTAGGAAAACTTGTCCTCCTGTTGACCCCACTAAATGACAGGGTTGGGGTGGGGAGCTGGGGCCAGAGGCTCAGGTTTTCTTTCTTGGTCCTTAGAAGGATGGTGTGGCGAATGCTGAGGCTACAAATGGGAAACCTCGAGACCTGGGCTTTCAGGACACAGGCAAGCAGGGAGTAGGGTGGGATTGAGGATGGGAGGAAGGAGGGAAAGGGCTGGGGCTCACCAGCCAGAATCCTGGAGGACCTGCTCTAGGGTGCATTTTAAGCACCATGAGCTGGGGCTCTTCCCCCAGGGACTTGATTTCCAACTTGGAAATGTTCAAAGCAGTTATTAGACAATGAGTGACAGGAGGCATCTGATTGCTAACTAAGGGTTACAGGCCCCGAGGACTTGGAAAAGGTGTCATGGAGAAGGGGGAGTTTGGTCTGGGCCTTGGAGGATGGATGGACCCTGGGGCCCACTATACTATCTGCAAAGCCAGTTCTGTTTTGTTTTTTTTGAGATGGAGTCTTACTCCGGTGTCCAGGCTGGAGTGCAGTGGTGCCATCTTGGCTCACTGCAACCTCTGCCTCCCAGGTTCAAACAATTCTCCTACCTCAGCCTCCCAAGTAGCTGGGATTACAGGCGCATGCCACCATGCCTGGCTAATTTTTTTGTGTTTTTGGTAGAGACAGGGTTTCACCTTGTTGGCCTGGCTGGTCTTGAATGCCTGACCTCAGGTAATCCACCTGCCTCAGCCTCCCAAAGTGTTGGGATTACAGGCATGAGCTACTGAACCTGGCTACAAAGCCAGTTTTGTATGATCTGAATGTTAATGGGACTTCCAGCAATCCAAGTGCTCATGTTTCCAGTGGATCATGGGATTTGGAGCTGAAAAAAAAGGATGGGGGAGATGGAAAGTGTGGTCCTCATGGCTTCCTCTACAGACTTAGCTTCCTCTGGTTGCCTCCTTGGGCTCTGCAGTGTCATTTCTCTTTCTCCCAAGTCACCACCTCCTAGGCCAGTGCTTGAAACAGCCAGAGGAGAAAGTAGGTGTCTCTGCCAATGTGTGTTCTGCCTAGGGGGACGGAGCTGGCTTGGGGCTGTGTAGTCCCAAGAGGCAGCTGCCAGCCCAGGCCACCTGACTTTGCTCGTCTCTGTCCAGCTGCTGTGATATTAACCGTGGAGTCTGAGGAGGAGGAGGAGGACAGCGACAGTTCAGAGACAGAGAAGGAAGACGATGAGGGCATCATCTTTGTGGCTCGGGCCACCAGTGAGGTTCTCCAAGAGGGCAAGGTCTCAGGTAATGCCTTCCTCCCTGTTCCCCTTCCCTCTGGAGCAAGCTGATTTCCTTTCTCTTCACTCATGGCCTCTACTCCAGACAACTCCCTTTTTCTATTCACCAGTTTATGCACCAGCCAGCATTTGCAGAGCATCTTCTTCATATCAGATGCCTGACATAAATGATACTCAACCCTCACAACAACCAGGATGGGGAAATTGAGCTCATACAGCCTAAGGGACTCATGACTTGTCAAGCATCACATAGCAGAACCAGAATTTGAACCTGAGCCATCTGATTCCAAAGCCCACAGCCTTTTAAAATATTTTATTCTATTTTATTTTAGACAGAGTTTTGTTCTTGTCGCCCAGGCTGGAGTGCAGTGGTGTGATCTTGGCTCACTGCAGCCTCTGCCTCCCGGGTTCAAGCAATTCTGCCTTAGTCTCCCAAGTAGCTGGGATTTCAGATGTGCACCATCACACCTGGTCTCGAACTCCTGACCCCAGGTGATCCATCCGCCTTGGCCTCCCAAAGTGCTGGGATTACAGGCGTGAGCCACCACACTCAACATTTTCTTTTTTTTCTTTTCTTTGATGCCATTCTTGCATTACCAGAATTTTTTTTTTTTTTTGGAGACAGGATCTCACTCTGTCACCCAGGCTGGATCACGAATTGCTTGATGGCATGATCATGGCTCACTGCAGCCTTGATCTCCAGGACTCAAGTGATCCTCCCAGCTCAGCTTCCCTAGTAGCAGGGACTACAGGTGTGTACTAGCACACCCAGCTGATTTTTTTTTTCTTTTTTTTTAAGATGGAGTTTCACTCTTGTTGCCCAGGCTGGAGTGCAATGGTATCTCAGTTCACTGCAACCTCTGCCTCCTGGGTTCAAGTGATTCTCCTTATTCAGCCTCTGGAGTAGCAGGGATTACAGGATGCACCACCACCATGCCCAGCTAATTTTGTATTTTTAGTAGAGACAGGGTTTCTCCATGTTGGTCAGGCTGGTCTCGAACTCCCAACCTCAGGTGATCCGCCCACCTTGGCCTCCCAAAGTGTGGGGATTACAGGCGTGAGCCACTGCACCCAGGGTTTTTTTTCTTTGTTTTTGTTTTTGTTTTTTTTGAGACAGAGTTTT
>NW_016107433.1:607440-609836 GCF_001604975.1 Cebus imitator
TTAAAATTAGGTATATGTTTTAAGTTTTTTTTTTTTTTTGAGATGCAGTCTTGCTGTGTCACCAGTCTGGAGTGCAGTGGTGGGATCTCAGCTCACTGCAACCTCTGCCTCCTGGGTTCAAACAATTCTCTTGCCTCAGCCTCCCTAGTAGCTGGAACTACAGGCATGCACCACCATGGCCAGCTAATTTTTGTATTTTTAGTAGCAACAGGGTTTCATCATGTTGGCCAGGATGGTCTTAATCTCCTGACCTCATGATCTACCTGCCTCGACCTCCCAAAGTCCTGGGATTACAGGTGTCAGCCACTGCATTCAGCCTATTCAGGCTGGTCTTGAACTCCTGACCTCAGGTGATCTACCCGCGTTGGCCTCCCAAAGTGCTGGGATTATAGGCGTAAGCCACCTCGCCCAGCCCACCTAGCTGATTTTTAAAATTTTTGTGGAAATGAGGTTTCGCTTTGTTACGCAGGCTGGCCTCAAACTCCTGAACTCAAGCAATCTTCCCACCTTGGTCTCCCAAAATGCTGGGATTACAGGTGTGACTCACTGTGCCACCCACACCTTTTCAAGGCCATGCTGCCTCCCTTTATAGTCTAGTGAGGAACAGGAGGTAGTGAGCAAACCATAGGCTCTGTTGAGACCTCAAGTAGAGCCTCAGATGAAGGTGGCAGCCTGACCTGGAGGAGGAGACTGAAGTCATCAAAATGGAATTACTGTGGATAAAAATACAGTATATAAGCATTTCCATGTATGTACAGAGAACTAATTCACTCATAATGTCATTATCACTGGTAGCTGGGACCCTCAAATGTTTTTGCAAATTTTTTATTATAGGAAATTTCTTTCTTTCTTTCTTTCTTTTTTTTTTTTTTTTTTTTTTTTCTGGTAGCTGGTATGTAGCTAAGGAAATTTCAAAATATACAATGATAAAACTATAAAATAAACTCCCATCTATCCATTGTCCAGCTTCAATAATTACCTACTCATAGCCAATCTTATTTCACCTAAACCTCACCTATGCTCCTCCCTCCACTGGGTTCTTCTGATGCAAGTCTAAAATGTCATATCACTTTATCAATAAATACTTCAGCACATATCTCTAAAAGATAAGGATTCTTTTATTTTTTTCTTTCTTTTGAGATGGTCTCTCTCTGTTGCCCAGGCTGGAGTGCAGTAGTGCGATCATAGCTCACTGCAGCCTTGAACACCCAAGCTCAAGCAATCCTTTTGCCTCAGCCTCCAGAGTAGCTGGGACTTCAGGCACATACCATCATGCTCAGCTATCTTTTTTTTTTCTAGTAGAGATGAGGTCTTGTTATGTTGCCCAGGCTAGTCTTAAACTCTTGCGTACAAGTGATCTTCAGCCTCCCAAACTGATGAGTCACACCCAGCCAGATAAGGAATTTTCTTTTTTTTTTCTGAGTTAGGATCTCTCTTTGACACCCAGGTGGGAGTGCAGTGGTGGGATCATGACTCAGTACATCCTCAACCTCCTGGGCTCAAGCCACTGCACCCAGCCTCAGATAAGGATTCTTGATTCCTGCCTATAGTCATTTGAGCCCAGGAGGCTGAGGCTGCAGTGAGCTATGATCACGCCACTACATTCCAGCCTGGGTAACAGAACAAGACTCTGTCCCTTAAAAAAAAAAAAAAGATTCTTTAAAATATATATATAACCACAATGCCATTACCATGTCTAAAATCTGTCATCAAATATTAAATCATTGCTCAAATTTCCCTGATTGTCTTTATATATATATATATATATATATATATATATATATTTTACAGTAGGTTTGTTCAATGTCCCTTTTAACCTATAGCAGTGATTCTCAAGGGGGATGGTGGTGGAGTGATTTTGCTTCCCCAGGGGACACTTGGCACTGCACAGAGACATTTTTGGTTGTCAGGGAAGATGCCCTTGTATTGAGTAGGTAGACGCCAGGGATACTGCTAAACATCCTACAATGCACAGGATAACCCCCCACAGCAAAGAGTAGCTGTCCCAAAATGTCAAGTGTCAAGTTTGATAAACCCTGATCTATAGGTTTCCCCCAAACCTCCTATTTTTTTTCTCTTCACAATGTATTTATTGAAGAAACCCACTTATTTGTCCTGCAGTCCTTCTCTGTCTGGATTTTGTTGATTGCATCCCCAAAGTGTCATTTAATATGTTGCTCTGTCTCTTAAATTTCCTTTAAACCAGTAAATCTACAGGCAGTTGCTCATGCCTGTAATCCCAGCACTTTGGGAGGCCGAGGTGGGCAGATTACCTGAGGTCAGGAGTTTGAGACCAGCCTGGTCAACATGGCAAAACCCCGTCTCTACTAAAGATATTAAAAAAAAAAAAAAAAATTAGCTGGGCATGGTGGTGGGCGGGTGCCTGTATCCCACCT
>NW_016107433.1:610416-613788 GCF_001604975.1 Cebus imitator
TTTTTTTAAGATGGGGTTTCACCATGTTGGTCAGGCTGGTCTTGAACTCCCGACCTCAGGTGATCTGCCCGCCTTGGCCTCCAAAGTGCTTGGATTACAGGCATGAGCCACCACACCCGGCCAGTTCTGGGATTCTTAAGTCCCCTATGCCGCGTCATCCCTTTGCGGCAAAGCTCTGGCCTGCTGTTAGGTTTGCATAAGCTCACATTCCTGGGCTCTGTTCCACCAAAGGGCTGTGGTGGGTACTCAGGCAGGATGCCCAGCAGAAAAACCTTTGGCCTGCAACCTCCATGTCTTTCTTACCCTCCCTGGCAGCTGGTGTTTCTCTCTCACTGGCTAGATGGAATGGGGCTTTGTCAGGAAGCTGTTTCAGAGACCCGTGCTGCAAGTAGGGTGAGGGGACTGGAGATGGGGCTTCCTTCCTGCCTGGCTCCTGCTTTCGCTATCTTCTTTTTATTTTTATTGTATTTATTTATTTTTTAGATAAAGTCTCACTCTTACCCAGGCTGGAGTGCAACCTCCGCCTCCTAGGTTCAAGCGATTCTCCTGCCTCAGCCTCCCAAGTAGCTAGGATTACAGCTGTGCACCACCACGACTGACTTAATTTTTGTATTTTTAGTAGAGATGGGGTCTCACCATGTTGGCCAGGCTGGTCTCTAACTCCTGAGCTCAGGTAATCCACTGCCTTGGTCTCCCAAAGTGCTTGGATTACACGTGTGAGCCACTGCGCCTGGCCAACTTTCCTTATTTTCATTTGTTAGATAGGTATTTCTCGAGCAACTACTGTGTGCCCGGCCCTGTGCTAGGTGCTGGGGATACAGTGGAGAGCAAAACCAGCTGTGGTACTTCCCCTCAGCAAGACATTCATCAGATAATCGCACAAATGGATGGCATATGAAAACTGTCACATGAATTTATAAGAATGTGCTTATACTTGAGTTTTCCACTGTACTGGTAATGAGTTCATGTACACTCTTTGTCCCCAGGAAGCCTTGAAGTGTGCCCGAGCCCACGAATCATTCCCCCCTCCCCAACCTGTGCAGAGAAGGAGCTCCCCTGGAAGAGTGGGCAAGGGGACCTGGCAGTGTACGTGTCCTCGGAAACCACCAAGATTGTGCCTGTGGACATGCAGACAGGCTGGAACCAGAGCATGTCATCCCTGGAGAGCCTAGCATCTCCTCCCTGTAACCAGGCCCCAACTCTGACCTGCCTGCCTCCCCATCCACGGGGCGCTGAAGAGCCCCAGGCCCCTCTCTACCCGCCTTCTGATCCACACCCTAGCTTTGCCTTCCCCCCGAGCCTGGCCAAGGCTGGCCGCTCTCACAGTGAGAGCAGTGCTGACCTCCCCCAGCAGCAGGAGCTGCAGCCTCTTATGGGCCACAAGGACCACACCCATCTCAGCCCAGGCACTGCTAACTCCCACTGGTGTATCCAGTTCAACAGAGGCAGCCGGCTGTAGCCCAGGGTCTTGGGGAGGAGTAGGAGGTGGAATCCCTGTGGGAAGTGCTCCCTGGGCGATGGGAAGAATCCTTGCAACTTGACATGAGGCCAGAGGGGTCTGGGCTGAAGTAGCAATTGGGCTTCCTTGGGGCTGGTCATAGGGGTCACCTGAGCTGGTCCTCACAAGGGCCTTTCTCACCACCTCCCTGCTCCTAATCCCTGCCACCTTCCATTTCAGTAAGGCCTCTACTCTGGCTCCAGATCCAGTCCAGGCCTCCTAGGGGCTAGGCCCAGAGACTTGGGTTGCTGGTCCCCCTTCCCTAGTGGGTTTTCCCGGAGACTCTATAGGCAGCTGCTCCTGCCCCGAAAGCTAGGGCATCATTCCTCAGTGAATGCCAGCTTTCCCTGTCCCCATTCCCTCCCCAGCACTGGGTCAGTGGTGCCCTGGCAGAGAGGCTTCGTGAGGGGCTGGCCCTCAGAGGAACTGGAGTGGGAAGTGAGGCAGGCCTCAACCTTGGGCTTTGCTGCCCTGCTGGGTCAGCTACCCATAGTCCATTTTTTTTAGGGCAGTGGGAACCTCTGCTTCCAATTCCTGCTTTAGCCCCTTCCCTTTGCTGTCAGGTATTGGGGTAATAGTTCCTCCTTTTCTAAGACCAAGACTAGGGGGCCGGACCACACTTCAGTTCAAGACCGCTGCTGAGCTGGGGTCATTTTGGGATCTGCTGCTCTAGGTCCAAGTCTGGACCTTTCTGATCCTTGGGTCTGGGTTTTTTGAGGAGGGGACATAGTGGCCTCTGGGCTGTCATCTCACCACCTGAACATCCACCAGAAAAGGAACCCAGTATCTCAGGGCCACTGCTCCATTGCTCTGGGGGCTGGGACGCCTGACTAAGCTGGGACGCCTGGCTAAGCAGGGGCTGACTGGGTGGCAGGTGATTTTCCAGGGGTTAGCACCTGCCTTGTGTTTTGTACCTTGAACCTAAGATACATTAAACATCTCTCAGATGGATGAGTGTCTTGTGTCCATGTATCAGGCGGTTCTTAGGGTGGGGGACAACAGGGGCATCTGGTGAAGGAGATGAAAACCCAACTGCCTGCCTCAAGGATTGAGAATGGAGGGGAATCCTAGGCAGAACTGTTCATCCTCTGGTCCCCTGTCATGCATCCCCCATACCTTTCCAATATTGTCCTCTTAGCAGGGGACCTGCAGTGGTGGTCAAGAGGATCACTATTTTGGCATGGAATCACAGAACTAGAAGTCTACAAAATGAGAAAGCCTAGCAGGGAAAGACCCCAGAGGTCAGGTGCCAAGCTGCCCTGATGCAGCCATCACACACCTGGAACCAGATAAGCATTTCTTGAAAACCTGGACTCAGGTATAGGACACATGAACAGAAGTGGCCTTTTGCACATGACAGGTGGGAGGGCAATCTCAAGGGCTCAAGGGGTTTGGTTACCTGGAGTGTTTAATTATTTTTGGAGACAAGATTTTGTTCTATCACCCAGACTGGAGTGCAGTGGCCAATCATAGATTACTGCATCCTTGGACTTAAGGAATATTCTTGATGCAGTCTCCCAAGTAGCTAGGACTACAGGTGTGTACCACCATGCCTGGCTAATTTTTTAACTTTTGTTTTTACTATATTTATTTATTTTTAGAAACAGGATCTCATTCTGTCACCCAGGCTAGAGTGCAGTGGCATGATCTCAGCTCACTGCAACCTCTGTCTCCTGGGTTCAAGCGATTGTCATGCCTCAGTCTCCTGAGTAGCTGGGACTAAAGGCACATGCCACCATGCCTGGCTAATTTTTTGTATTTTCAGTAGAGACGGGATTTCACCATGTTGGCCAGGCTGGTCTCAAACTCCTGACCTCAAGTGATCTGCCTGCCTCAGCTTCCCAAAGTGCTGGGATTACAGGTGTGAGCCACCA
>NW_016107433.1:614410-621226 GCF_001604975.1 Cebus imitator
AAAAAAAAAAAAAGAAAAGAAATTTGGCACAAGGATGTGGCTTATGCCTGTAATCCCAGCACTGTGGGAGGCCAAGGTGGGCAGATCACTTAAGGTCAGGAGTACAAGACCAGCCTTGCCAACATGTGGTCTTGTACTACTAAAAATAACAAATCTCTACTAAAAATAACAAAAATTAGCCGGGCATGGTGACACTCGCCTGTAATCCCAGCTACTCGGGTGGCTGAGGCAGGAGAATGGCTGGAACCTGGGAGGTGGAGGTTGTAGTGAGCTGAGATCATGCCACTGCACTCCAGCCTGGGAAGCAGAGAGAGAGAAACTCCATCCCCCCCCGAAAAAAAAATATTTGAGAGCTGAGCACAGTGGCTTATACCTGTAATCCCAGCAGTTTTAGAGGCCAAGGCAGGTGGTTCGATTGAGGCCAGGGGTTCAAGACTAGCCTGGGCAATATAGCAAGACCCTGTCTCTATCAAAAATCAAAAATATTAGCTGGGTATGGTAATGCACAGCTTTAGTCCCAGCTACTCAGGAGGCTGAGGCCTAAGAATTGCTTGAACCCAGGAGGCAGAGGCTGCAGTGAGCCGAGATCACACCACTGCACTCTAGCCTGGGTGAAAGAACAAGACTCCATCACAAAAAAAAAATTAAATTAAAAAATATTTATATATTTGAGATATAAGTCACATACTATAAAAATTCACCCATTTAAAGTGTACAGTTCTGTGTTTTTAATACACCTACAGGGTTGTGCAGCCCTTACCACAATCTAAGTTTAGAACATTTTTATCATCCCCCCCAAAAAAACCCTGTACTCATTAGCAGTCAGTTCTCATCCCTGGCCCTCCTCAGCCCTAGGTAATAGCTAACCTACTTTCTAGCTCTCTGGATCTGAAGGACTTTTGACACACTTGGAAGGTTATACGTTTAGCCAACTTACCTTTACTTTTTCTGCGTTATGCGAAGGTAAGGTGGGATAAGAAGGAAGAGTGACTTGGGCTTTGCCCTCAGGTTGTTTATGGTCCACAGTGATAAGGCCTAGTAGTCAACCAGTAGTGAACAGCTTATTTATTTTTACTTTTTTTGAGACAGAGTCTCATTCTGTCACTCAGGCTGGAGTGCAATGGCATGATCTTAGCTCACTGCAACCTCTGCCTCCTGGGTTCAAGCAATTCTCCTGCTTCAGCCTCCCAAGTAGCTGGGATTACAGGCACCCGCCCCCATGCCCAGATAATTTTTTTTTTTTTTTTTTTGAGACTGAGTTTTGCTCGTTACCCAGGCTGGAGTGCAATGGCGCGATCTCGGCTCACTGAAACCTCTGCCTCCTGGGTTCAAGCAATTTTCCTGCCTCAGCCTCCCAAGTAGCTGGGACTACAGGCGTGCGCCACCATGCCCAGCTATTTTTTTTGTATTTTTAGTAGAGATGGGGTTTCACCATGTTGACCAGGATGGTCTTGATCCTCGACCTCGTGATCCACCCACCTTGGCCTCCCAAAGTGCTGGGATTATAGGTGTGAGCCACCACGCCTGGACTCAATTTTTTATATTTTTAAGTAGAGATGGAGGTTTTGCCATGTTGGCCAGGCTGGTCTCGAACTTCGGACCTCAGGCGATCTACCTCTCTGTCTCCCAAAGCACTGGGACTACAGGCATGAGCCACCATGCCCGGCAGTAGTCAACACTTTAGAGTCAACAGCCTCAGCTGTCACTTACCAGTGTCATTCTGGGTGTGTTACATGCTCTTTCTGAGCCTCAGTGTCCTCATCTTTTAAATGAGATAATCATATTCACTTCGTAAGGCTGCTGTCAAGATTAAATGATAAAATTTAATGGGAAGAATCTACACAGGGCCTGGCTCAAGGTAAGGGATCATAAATGTCATCTGTCAGGCCGGGCACAGTGGCTCATGCCTGTAATCCCAGTACTTTGGGAGGCTGAGGCAGATGGATCCCTTGAGGTCAGGAGCTTGAGATCAGCCTGGCCAACATGCTGAAATACCATCTCTATTAAAAATACAAAAATTAGCTAGGCATGGTGGTGCACGCCTGTAATCGCAGGTGCTTGGGAGACTGAGGCAGGAGAATCACTTGAACCCAGGAGGTGGAGGTTGCAGTGTGGGGGTAGATAAGCATGGTGGGTTTGACGGGGAGGCAGGCAGGTGTCTTGGACACAGGAGAGGAAGTGCATCAAGCACTCATCCATGGGTCCTTGCCGTGTGGCTGGGCAGGATGGCCTGAGCTGAGAGAACTTGGCTAGGGAAGGCTCCATGAAGGAGGTGCTGTGCCCAGATCTCAAAGGAGGAAGGATTTTGATTAGGGGAGTTGGGCATGGGCCTTCAGGAAGAGAAGCCAGTGTGAGACTAGAGTAGTAATCAGATTTTCCAGGCCAGTTTGGGAGGTAGATGGGAAGGCTGTGATGCCTCTAAATGGCCTTGAATGCCATACCAAGGAGTTTGGAGTTTATTTAGGCCAAAGGCAAGAGAGGTCTGGAAGTTCTGGGGTATTTGTTGCCCTCAGTATTTGGGGTCACACTGAAGAGGGATGTGTAAGGTGAATGACTGTGGGTCTGTTGTCACTAGGCCCACTGAGGCCCACAACCCTCCCCCCATTTTTATTTATTTATTTATTTTTGAGACAAGAGTCTCATTCTGTAGCTTAGGCTGGAGTGCAGTGGCATGATCTCAGCTCACTGCAACCTCCGCCTCCTGGGTTCATGCAATTCTCTTGCTTCAGCCTCCTGAGTAGCTGGGATTACAGGCGTGTGCCAGCACATCTGGCTAATTTTTGTATTTTTAGTAGAAACGGGGTTTTGCCATGTTGGCCAAGCTAGTCTGGAACTCCCAACCTCAGGTAATCTGCCCTCCTTGGCCTTCCAAAGTGCTGGGATTTTGTGGCATGAACCACTGTGCTCGGCCCATTTTATTTTTGATTGAGTCATGTTGGCAAGAAATGGGAGGCTGAGGGAGAGTTGGGGAAGGGTCAGGGGAGGGAGGCCCATTCTCATTTTATGATCTCAGTGGAAAAGGCTGCTGTGAGTTGATTCTGCTGCCAGGAGAGCCACAGAGACGGGCTCCATGAATCACTGCTCAGTCCTGCAAGCTCAGCCCACAAAGCCTTCTGTGGTCAGCCACCCCAGGCTGGCTGCAGGCCCAGCTCCCCAATATTCCCCACTAGGCCTCAGTGTATCCCCATTTCTATCTGTACTTTTGCCATCCTGGGCCATGCATCCTGTAGCCCTCTGCCTCTTCTGTCTCCTTTTGGGCTGAGTCTCTGAATCTGTCTCCATTTGTGACTCTGGTTTCCATCTGATACATAGATGGGGAGCCTCAGGAGGGCAGGGGTAGTGTGACCAGTGTCAGATACCCCAAAGCATTTATTCTGTGCCAGGCCCTGTGCTGGATGCTGGAAGTACAGAAGTGGATAACACGCAGTCTCTGTTTCCATGAAGCTTACAATGCACATTCTCTGTGGAGTGGAGAAACCAGGGCCTAGCCCTGCCTCTATCTCAGTGTGGCTGTACCTCCCCTGAATCTGCCAGCTGTGCTCAGGGTGCCAGGATCAGCTGTAGCCTGTGGCTTGAGGTTCTTGTTTGCCTCTGCCTTTCACAAGGGTATGTGTGTCTGTCAGCAGGCCCTCCCCCCGGGGCTCTTAGGGCTCCTGGGGGGCCTGGCTGGTGGGTGCCAGTGGGCAGAAGGGGAGGGAAGGAGCAGAAGGCAGTGACTCAGTGGGGGTGGCCCTGGGACAGAGCTGGGGAGGGAGCCAAGGTTGGATGATGCTTCCTGAAGCCAGGAGGGTGGGAAGAGAGGTCTGGCTGGGAGTTAGGGATGGAGCAGGACAACTTCAAGGCTCTCCTCTGGCAGCCTGACCTGCTCATGAAGAAGGCTCCTCGGTAGCTGCCTGAAAGTCTGGACTCTGTGCGGTGGGCTGGGCTGGGGGAGATTGCTGTTGGTCCCAATTTGCCTGCTGTAATGCCCAGGTTCAAGAAAGAGGGCTTAGAACCAGGGAAGCCATTACATCTGGTACCCAGTCTCCTCAGGGGCCATGGCCTGGGCACACTCTGGGGCTCAGGGCCTTTTGGTCACAGAGCTGACCTTCCCACAATCTTCCCACAAATTCTGGGGAGCGTCAGGCCAAGCCCACATGCCCCAAAGGGACCTCAAATCGCACAGCTACCCAAGTGACTTACATCAGTTCAGGATCCCCTGACTGGGGGTGAAATGGGGGACAGGGCACCAACACAGCCTGAAAGCTGGCAGTGAGTGGGTGGACGTATAACACAGGGAGCCTTCCCTAGTCCGCATGGCAACCCCAGGAGAAAAATGACTTTTCATTTTTACAGGTGAGGAGGGTGAGGCTCAAAGAGCAGAGTTCCTGGAGCGCCCCCAGCAGGTAAGTGGAGAATCCAGGCCTGGGCTGGGGACTCTGGCTCCAGGACCCCACCTCAGCGCCGGTCTCCTGGACTGGTCATTGTGGAGAGGGCGGTAAGGAGGTGCCAGGGATGACAAAGCAGGGGAGGGTCTGGTGGACTCTCGCAGGCCTTGGTCAGCTCCACCCATTGGTCTCACTCCCACCCCGACGGCAGCCCCATCCTGCGTGGGATCAAGCGACCTGTCTCTGGGTGCCCAAGCTAAGGCAGCGCCCCGCTTCCCTACACAGAAGGCGTTTCCGTCTCCTCAGCTCATTCAGCCGGCTGAAGCCTCTGGGAGCCCCCGCCCCGACCCGCCCCGCCTCGCCCCGCGGCGACCCCCGCGCACTCACCTGCACGCACCCCCGCGGCCTTCCCAGTGGGACAGCGCTTCCAGCGTCCTCGCCAGGCCGGGGGAGTGGGCACCGTGGAGCTGCCGGCCGTTGGTCGCTGCCCCAACCCGCGCACAGCGACGCCGTGGGTGGGGCACGCGGTCTGCGGGGCCCAGGGTTGCGCCGGGGCGGGGCTGGAGGCCGTCCTGGCCCGTGGGGAGGACCGCGGCGGGCGGGGGTTGCTGCGGGGCCCGCACCTCGGCTTCACTGCTCGGTTGGCTGTGCCCCGTCGGGACCTGCGCAGGCTGTGGCTCCATCCTCCGGCCCCCAGGGGGCGGTGCGGCGTTGATTCCCGGTGGCCCTGCTTTCCCACCCCAGCGGCCGGGAGGCGGCGTTATGTGACGCCGCGCGGCAGCGCTGTATCAGCCGTCGAAGCCGTGGTCGGTTCGAAGTCTCCCCGGCTTCGCGGTGCCTCGCGGCGCAGCCCGGGGCCGTGAGTGTCGCCAGCGGGAGACGGGGGGCACGCGCCAGGGCCTCGCGGCGAGGCCGGCGGGAGCGCGAAGGCGAGGCAGCGTGGTGCTGTGGTGGGGCCACCCCGACGGGCGTGGGCCTGCACAGCGTGGCCGTGAGGACGCTGAGAGTGGGGACACATGGGGCAGAGGCCCATGGGCGTGCGACGGAGGACCTGCTCAGAGGGACACCCCTAACGTTCTTCCCTCTCCCCAGGCCTGAACTGCAGTTTCTGTGCTCTGGCTCCAAGACTGGCACCTCCTGCGACCTAGTGCCTTTTGCCTGCATTGCCTGCAGAGTCCCACTCGACTGTCTTCAGCTCGGTTCACACCGAGGCCCCGCCCTCTCCCACTGGCCCCCCCCAGGCCCACCTTTAGGAGGGCGTAATGCAAAGGTCCCTGGAGGATGGGAATGAGTCCCCACACTCCCAGGGCCATGCCACTGACTGGAGGTTTGCTGTGTGCAGTTTCAGGGATGCCTGGAAAGAGGAGGAATCTGCTTCCCAGATGCACATTAAGGACCCAGGTGCTCCAAGACCATCAGCGGGGGCAGCCCAGGATGAGGGGTTACAGGGCAGCCGCTTGTCCAGGGAGCTTCAGTTGCCCCCGGCTGCAGGTGGATCAGGGAATGCCCAGAGGGGCATAGTAGAAAGCTCCTCAGTCCTCTCAGAAGGGCCAGGCCTCTCTGGAGTGGAGAGCCTCCTATGCCCCATGTCCTCCCACCTCAGCTTGGCACAGGGTGAGAGTGACAGCCCAGGGGTAGGGTTGGTAGGGGACCCAGATCTAAGCAGGGCAATGCCATCTGGCTTGAGCTCTGGGGGATTGGACAGTGATCCTGTGGGCCTTGGAGACCCTTTATCAGAGACATCGTCAAAGCTGCTGGAGGCAGGTAAGGGAGGCTGGGCTAGGGAAGTCTGGGAAAGGAATGGGGATGCCTGGAGATGAGTGTCAAGACCTTGGAGGTCTCTGACCCTACTGAGGCTGAAGCCCAGGTCCAAGGAGGGGTCTTTAGATAGGTGGCCCAAAGCAGAACCAAGTCATTTCCCTTCCCAAGCCCCCAGTGGATCCAGCCTCCCTAAGCCTGCTGACTGCCTCCTGGCCCAAGACCTCTGCTGGGAGCTGCTGGCCAGTGGCGTGGCCACCTTGCCAGGTAGCCAGGAGGCCCAAGAGGCGGTGGAGGTGAGGTGGCCCAACAGTACGGGAGTTCACTGCCCCCTCCCCACAGGTACTCGGGATGTGAAAGGTCGAGCAGTGCTGCTTCTGTGTGCCCACAGTCCAGCCTGGCTTCAGCCCGAGTGCAGCAGCCAGGAACTCATCCGCCTCCTACTCTACCTGCGAAGCATCCCCAGGTTTGAGGGAGGGGGTTGGGAGACTAAGCCTGAGCCAACTGTAAGGCTTGGGAGTCAGGTACTGAACTGAGGCTCACCCCTTTAGGGCTGAAGTCCAGGCCCTGGGACTGACGGTGCTAATAGATGCTCGAATTTGTTCCCCAAGTTCTTCCCTCTTCTTTGGGCTCAGCCAACTACAAGTGAGTACTGGATTATAGCTCCTCTCATTTCTCTTTTTTTTTTTTT
>NW_016107433.1:621275-650442 GCF_001604975.1 Cebus imitator
GTGACAGAATTTTGCTCTGTCGCCCAGGCTGGAGTGCAATGGCACAATCTTGGCTCACTGCAACCTCCACCTCCCAGGTTCAAGTGATCTTCCTACCTCAGCCTCCCAAGTAGCTGAGATTACAGGCGCCCACCACCACGCCTGGCTAATTTTTGTATTTTTGGTAGAGAGGGGGTTTCACCATGTTGACCAGGCTGGTCTTGAACTCCTGAACTCAGGTGATCTGCCCACCTCACCTCCCAAAGTGCTGGAATTACAGGCATGAGCCACCGTGCCCTTTTCTGTAGAGTTGGGGATAGGGCTGAGCTCAGGTTCCTTGCAGGAAGCAGCCCCAGGGGCCGTGCACCAGGTGCTGCTAGTGGGAAGCATGCTGCTGGAGGAGGTGCCTTCCGGGCTGCAGGTACTGAGTCCAGTTGACTAGGGGTGGAGATGGGGGTGCCTCCCCACAGGCCTGGGTCACAACGCCTTCTTCTTCAATAGCTGGAGCAGCTGCCTTGTCATCAGAGCCTGCTGACCCACATCCCAACAGCGGAGCTGCCCACTTGGCTAGGAGGAGGCCTTCCTTACTGCCATCAGGCCTGGCTGGATTTCCGGAGGGTCAGTGCACTGGGCAGGGTGTGGGGGCAGTTATATTGGCAACTTGGGATTGTGGAGGAGCGTCTCTGGGGATAGCTTGAACAGGACAAAGCTGGCTGCAGTTTCCTGGAACCCAGGAAGCGTGGGATCAACACTGCATGCTGCTCTGGTCATGCCTTCCCCTGCTCACAGCGGCTGGAAGCCCTACTGCAGAACTGTCAGGCGGCTTGTGTCCTGCTCCAGGGGGCCATTGAAAGTATGAAGGCTGTGCCCCAGCCCATGGAACCTGGGGTGAGTGTCCCCTCCCAGTCCTTCCATGAATGCTCTCTGTCTCCCTCATTCTCTTCCATGGCCACCTCCACTGCTTATTGCCCTCAATCACAGGAGGTCAGTCAGCTGCTACAGCAGACAGAGGTCCTGATGCAGCAGGTGCTAGACTCGCCACGGCTGGCATGGCTACAATGCCAGGGGGGCCAGGAGCTGACATGGCTGAAGCAAGAGGTCCCAGAGGTGGCCCTGAGCCCAGACTACAGGTGTGTGCAAGCCCAGCCCCCAGATCCTGCCCCAGCCTACCATATTCTAGGCCAGGACTCATCTGGCTAGCTCAGAACCAGGCAGGACTGTGGTTGCCAGGACAGGGTGGAGGGTTGGAAGGCAGGGGGTCCAAGACAGTGTACCCTACTCCAGGACAGCAATGGACAAGGCTGATGAGCTATATGACCATGTGGATGGATTGCTGCACCAACTCACACTGCAGAGCAACCAGCGAATACAGGCCCTGGAGTTGGTCCAAACACTGGTGACCCAGGAGGGCGGACTGCACCAGGTTGGAACTACTTGCCCAGAGTGGGCCCTGCCCCTGATATTAGATGTGTGCCACCCCACCCATAGCAGCTCTCTTCACCTTTCCCTGCTTGTGCCCCTCCAGATTGAAGTGTGGCTGCAGCAGGTGGGCTGGCCAGCACTGGAGGAGCCTGGGGAAGCCTCACTGGACATGATGCTCCAGGCCCAAGGCCCTTTTCGGGAGCTGTACCAGGTTGCCCAGGTATGTGTGGTCACTCGTTTATGCCACGGGTATTGAGACGCAATGGCAGGAACTAGGAATGCAGAAATGCATGAAGGCAATTCAATCCCTTACTCTGTTGGACCTTATAGTCATATATGTGACTGCAAACCCAGGCAAGATCTCTGGAGGGAATCAGTGCAAGTGATTCTGCCTGAGGGTATAACCAAGACTTTACCAAGAAAAGGTGTCAGGATAGCTTTTTTGGGGGTGACTGTTGAGCTAAGAGTTGAAAGATAAGTTGGGATCAACTAGGGAGAAGAGGGTTGAGGATGGGGGCACATTCCAGACTGGGAGGACAGCATGTGCAAAGGTCCTGTGGCAGGAGGGAAGGTGGTATGCCTGAGGAACCATAAGACCAGTGAGGTTTAAATGCAGAGCAGAGAGGGAGGGAGAGTGGGTGGGGGGGAGATGCAGTGAGACAAGTCTGGCCAGTGGCCACATCACTGGGCCCTGTAGCCATCAGTGTAAAGTTTAGTCAGGAGGGCCGCATAATCAGATCTGTATTCTAGGAAGATTACCTTAGTTTCCGAGTAGACAGTGGGCATGGGAATGCAGTGAAGAGGCAATTGCAGTAGTCCAGGTGGGAAACAGTGCCTACTCTGGCCAGGATAGTGGCAGGGAAGATGGGTTGAAGAAGTTGATGGGATTTGCTGTGGACCCATGTGGGAGGGTAAGGGACAGGGATGTTGCAAGGATAAATGGGTGTTGTTCCTGACAGACTAGGAGATGAGATCATCTAGGGGGAGGGGCATTCATGAGTCCAGTCTTGGGCATGCTCCTGAGATGGCTGTGAGGGATGAGAGAAAGGTTCTTGGGTCTTGGGCCTGGAGCTCAGAGGAGAGGTCTGGCTGAGGAGGATCACTTGGTATGGGGGTGTTTGGATGACGTTTGAAGTTGGTCACACGAGAGTGCTTGGGAGAGTGAGTGCACTGTTCTCAGGATCCTCAGTGTTCAATGGCCTAGATGAGGGAAAAGGGGAGCAGGAGGAGCCACTGGAAAGAGTGAGGAGAATCAGAAGCAATGGGAGTCCAGCAGAGAGTGGCTGAATGGCGCTGAGAGGTGGAGTCAGTGAGGCCTGGGAAGCACTGGGGATGGCAAAGTGGAGTTGGAGAGGGCTGGCATGGAGGGCAAGACGGGATGGTGAGGATAGACAATTTCTCTAGGGACTTTGGCTGTGGAGAAGGGGAATGGATGTGGGTGGGGAGTGGGGAGATATGGAGAGATCTTCCACCACAGGACAGACTTGATGGGGACATGTGGATATGTCAGCGGGAAGGATCTGGGTGGACTTGGCTGGACCACCAGGCCTGGGCTGGCTGAGCCCAGTCTCTGTCTCTGCAGGAGCAGGTCAGGCAAGGAGAGAAGCTTCTGCAGCCACTGGCTGGCTGGGAGGCAGCTGAGCTGGGCCCCCCTGGGGCACGCTTTCTGGCCCTGCGAGCCCAGCTGACTGAATTCTCTAGGGCTTTGGCCAGGCGGTGCCAGCGGCTGGCAGATGCTGAGAGGCTGTTTCAGCTCTTCAGAGAGGTGGGTGAGAGTCTCCCCGGCTCCAAGTGATACCTGTAGCTGGAGGGGTGGTAGCCCCAGCCTTAGCACAGCCTGAGCTCTTTCTGGTTATGCTGCCTGAGTGTCTGAGTATAGTGAGCAGTCTCTTCCTTTGCCTTCAGTCTGACCCTAAAATCCAACTGCTGGGGCTGGGTCCTGGTCAGCATCCTGTGGGGATTGGGAGTGGGTAGAGGAGCAGAGTGCCCAGCGGGCTTGGCGGGATCCCCCTCTAATGCTTGTCTGGCCCTGGTGTTGCAGGCCTTGACGTGGGCTGAGGAGGGGCAGCAGGTGTTGGCAGAGCTGGAGCAGGAGCGCCCAAGGGTTGTGTTGCAGCGGCTGCAGCTGCATTGGACCAGGCACCCTGACTTGCCTCCTGCCCATTTCCGAAAGATGTGGGCTCTGGCCACAGGGCTAGGCTCAGAGGCCATCCGCCAGGAGTGCCGCTGGGCCTGGGCACGGTGCCAGGACACCTGGCTGGCCCTGGACCAAAAGCTCGAGGTTGCACTGAAGCTACCACTGGTGGGCAGCACTGCTAGCCTGTGTGTCAGCCAGGTCCCCAGTGCACCTGCCCACCCTCCCCTGAGGAAGGCCTACAGCTTTGATCGAAATCTGGGGCAGAGTCTCAGTGAACCTGCCCGCCACCGCCACCACGCGGCCACTATTGGTGCCTGCCACAGACCAGAGGCTGGAGGAAGTGCCCAGTCCCAGGCATCCCCTACTGTGCCTCCACCAGGCAGCTCTGACCCCAGGAGCCCCAACAGGTGCGGGTAGTGGGCAGGGCAGGAGGGCAGTGGAGGGGAGATGTCTTGAGTCCTGACTCCCCATACCCGATAGGCTGCAGTTGGTGCTGGCAGAGTTGGTGGCCACAGAGCGAGAGTATGTCCGGGCCCTAGAGTACACAGTGGTGCACTATTTCCCCGAGCTGGATCGCCCCGATGTGCCCCAGGGCCTCCGTGGCCAGCGTACCCACCTCTTTGGCAACCTGGAGAAGCTGCGGGACTTCCACTGCCACTTCTTCCTGCGTGAGCTGGAGGCTTGCACCCGGCACCCGCCTCGAGTGGCCTATGCCTTCCTGCGCCATGTAAGCCCAACAGGCCACATGGTCCCAGCTTGTTTTGCCATACTCCCTAAGTTTTTTCTGGGCACATGCTTGGTGCCAGTCCCTGTGCTGGGTACAGCTATGAGCAAGACTGGCAAGATCTTGCACCTGAGGGTGCCCTTGGTTCAGTAGAGGAGACATGGAAGTGAAAAAGGCATTTGTAGATTATGGTTGGGGCTAAGAGGAAAATAAGCAGGATAGGTGCTTACTGTTGGGGCAGGGGCTCCACTTTAGAGGGCCTGAGTAATGCCAGGACACCCGGCACTAGAGGAAGCCTTTGAGGGGCTGATGTTTAAGCTGAGGAATCGGGGAGGGGCTGGAGTAAGTGTCCTACCCAGAGGAAAGAGCACAAGTGCAAGGTTGTTTGGAGGAAGGGGACTTGCCAATAAAATGTCTGAGTGTAGTAAGCGGGATGGTCCCAGGTGAGGTGAGCTCTTAGAGCCGTGGGAGGAGCAGAGCTGAAGGCAGGGGCTCAGTCTGAGGGAGAGGGGCTTCTTCCTCGGGGGCCTGTGGGCACACCCCCTCTGCACAGTACTGTTCTTGCCAGATCACCCCTTTGTTCAAAGCAGGGCAGATCGGGTTTGTAGGGAGAGGCCTCCCCAGGAGCCATCTACTGGCATCTTCGTCCTCTCAAGCTGAGGGTGGTCTAGCCTGTTCCAGCCTTAGGGAGCTGGCCCCTTTGCACTGGGGCTGAGCCACATGTCCTTGTAGAGGGTGCAGTTTGGGATGTATGCGCTCTACAGCAAGAATAAGCCTCGCTCGGATGCCCTGATGTCCAGCTATGGGCACACCTTCTTCAAGGTAGGTGAGCCTGAGACTACGAGGAGGAAGGGATGTGGGGAATGCTCCCAAACCACTCAGTGGCCTCCCACCTGGCCACAGGACAAGCAACAAGCACTGGGGGACCACCTGGACCTGGCCTCCTACTTGCTAAAGCCCATCCAGCGCATGGGCAAGTATGCGCTACTGCTGCAGGAACTGGCACGGGCCTGCAGGGGTCCCACGAGGGAGCTCAGCGCACTGCAGGAGGCCCAGAGTCTCGTGCATTTCCAGCTGCGGCACGGCAATGACCTGCTGGCCATGGACGCCATCCAGGGCTGTGATGTGAGTCATCCCACGCCTTGGTGGGCAAGGTGGAGGGTGTGGAAAAAGGGCAAAAGAGGCCCGGCACCCACTGGCCCCCAACTCTGCAGGTTAACCTCAAGGAACAGGGTCAGTTGGTGCGACAGGATGAGTTCGTGGTACGCACTGGGCGCCACAAGTCCGTTCGCCGCATCTTCCTCTTCGAGGAGCTGCTGCTCTTTAGCAAGCCTCGCCACGGGCCCACAGGCATAGACACATTTGCCTATAAGCGCTCCTTCAAGGTAGGTCTGCCCACCCTGGGCCCCAGCACTTGTTTTCCCACCCCATGCCTTACCAAGCCCCTCTCTCCCCGCTGGCCACAGATGGCAGACCTTGGTCTCACTGAGTGCTGTGGGGACAGCAACCTGCGCTTCGAGATCTGGTTCCGCCGCCGGAAGGCCAGAGACACCTTTGTCCTACAGGCCTCCAGCTTGGCCATCAAACAAGCCTGGACGGCTGACATCTCCTGCCTGCTCTGGAGGCAGGCCGTCCACAACAAGGGTGGGTTCCTGCCCTTCCTTCACCACACACTGCCCTTGCTGGAGAGCTTACATTGACCCACAGGAGCCCAGGGACCTGGAAAAGCTTGGAAAGCGGGGAGGAGGCCCAGCGGCTGCCACCAGTGCAGGAGAAAGGAATTCAAAGCCAGGCAGCTTTGCTGTTACTGCCTCCGACTTTGGACACAACATGAACTTCTCTGAATATCAGGGCTTCATGGCTCGCTCTCTCTTTCTTTTTTTATTTTTGAAGATGGTCTTGCTGTGTCACCCAGGCTGGAGTGCAGTGGCATGATCTCTGCTCATTGCAGCCTTTGCCTCCTGAGCACAAGCAATCCTCCCACCTAAGCCCCCCGAGTAGCTGAGACTGCAAGCATGCATCACTATGCCTAGCTAATTTAAAAAATTTTTTCATAGAGGTGAGGTCTCACTTTATTGCCCAGACTGGTCTCAAACTCCTGGGCTCAAACAGTCCTCCCATCTTGACCTCCCAAAGTGCTGTGATTATAGGTGTGAGCCACTGCACCCGGCCAGGGGCCCCATCTCTAAAAGAGGAATATGGCACCTGTCCCACAGGATTGTTGGGAGGAGCACTTGGCATTAGAAAGGCTCAGCTCACAGGACAGTTAATGTGTTGGATGTGGGTGTACAGGAAAGACCTATTTGGGAGGTGGGTAGATAGAGGCCTAAGGACAGGCTTATGTCCAGAAGTGTCCCACTTATGCCCACTCTCCACCCAGAGGTGCGCATGGCTGAGATGGTGTCCATGGGTGTGGGGAACAAGGCCTTCCGAGACATTGCCCCCAGTGAGGAAGCTATCAATGACCGCACCATCAACTATGTCCTGAAGTGCCGAGGTAGCAGCCAGACTACAGGGGGTGGGCATGGGGGTGGGGATTGGAAAGCTGTGGCCCTCCAACAGTGCTGGCCCCTGCTTTCCTCGGGATCTGGGGCCAGGCTAGGCTCTGGCCTGTCCCAGCCTGACCCTCTCTCTTACTCAGAAGTTCGCTCTCGGGCCTCCATTGCTGTGGCCCCATTTGACTCTGACAGCCTCTACCTGGGGGCCTCAAACTCCCTTCCTGGAGACCCTGCCTCTTGCTCTGTTCTGGGGTCCCTCAACCTGCACCTGTACAGAGACCCGGCTCTTCTGGGTCTCCGATGTCCTCTGTATCCCCCCAACTTCCCGGAGGAAGCACCACTGGAGGCCGAGGTAGAGCTGGGCAGCCTGCCCTCTCTGAGTATGTCTGGGCTTAGCCAGAGGCAGGAGGGCATGGTTTGGGATTTGTGGCCTCGTGCTGACAGCTCACCTAGTCTCCCTTCCCTAGCTCCTGAGGACTCAGAGGTCTCATCCCAATGCCCATCAGCCAGTGGCTCCAGTGGCTCTGACAGCAGCTGTGTGTCAGGGCAGGCCCTGGGTAGGGGCATCGAGGACTTATCCTATGTAAGTGCCATTTGCCCTATACCCACGAGCCCTCCCCCAGCCCAGGCAGGGCCTGTGACTGTGACCAGCCGCTCCCCAGCCCAGCCTAGGCCTTTACTTTGGGTAGAGCTGGGGGTGGGTGGGCCTGAGCCATTCCCCAGACAGCCCCTGGGCTCAGAGGTAGGGAAGCAGGCATTCATGCCTGACCTGGTCTTGCAGGTCTGAGCCCAGGACTGGACAAGCTGTGGATTCAGCAGCCTGCAGCTCCAAGGAACAATACCTCTCTGGATCTGCTGTGACCAGGGTGTGGCTGACACCTGGGCCACCTCCAGCCTGTGTGCAGCCCTGTTGACTACCCTTTCTGATGTCTGTGGCCATTGGACAAACTGGCATGGGGCCTCTCTAGGGGAGTTTGGCTGTAGAGCTGGTGGGGGACCATGTGCCTCTGGGCAGTGACTAGGCTACCCCCATCCTTCAGGAGGAACACAGGTGGGCTCCTAGCAGCTGCTGCCCAATCCCTGGCCTTCAAGCTGAGCTCACCTCCCATAGGGGAAGATCCACCTCTACTGTGCCCTGATGCTTACCCATCCTGGCCCCCAGGCCCAGCCCCTTTTTTCCTTCTTATTTTGACTTGATGCCTTTTTTAATAACTTTCAATAGAGTTGTCTAAAATTATCTCACTGGTTGTTAGGCCTTTGGCGTCTCAGAGAAGGAGTCTAGTTCTTTGACATGTGATTTACTCTTTTATTTCTTTATAATAAAAAGTAGACTAATATGTACCCTTTGGTGGGCACATGCATTCTGGGGCAATGTCCAGTTAAAATGAGCCTTGGCGGGTGGGGCATGAGGGCCTGCATCTCTGGGCACCCTAGTCCTCTTGTAGGTACTTTCCCAGGATGGAATACGACACAGACCTAGACAGGCCCCTCTGGATGAGCAGGTCCATGCAGCGGCCGTATTTCCTGGCGAAGGGCAGTGTAAGCTGGAAAGAAAGGCCAGTCTTACCTCTGATTTCCTGGCCAGTTGCCTACTCTAGCTCCATGTGGGTAGGTTCTCCCATGGGGCAGTGACAGGGCAAGCCTGGCTGTTGGGGACTTTTGTTGCTTTAGGGCTCAGCTTTGCCCAAGGGCATGTCACAGGGTAGAGGTAGAACTGGTTATCAGGGAACTAAGCAGAATGACTGGAGGGTTGAAAACATGTTTCCTGGTACTGGTTTTCCACATTCTAGCCCTACGTGCTGACCTCACCTTTACAAACCACATACAAGCCGGATGCCTAATGGTAACTGGATACTAGCATGCTTATGGTGAAAGGTGTTATAATAATACCCTTGATTATGGAAGTGTCAGATCAGTGAGAATCTGCCTAAATTGTTTCCACCTCAATGTTAAAATTAGATTAAGGAATCAGAAAAGGGAAAAAAAAACCTTGATCATTACTTTCCCTTACTAAACATTTTCTTGTAAAGAATGCTTAAAAGTAGTTTAAATATGGAAGTAATGTACACAAATGGTGACATCATGGCCAAATAGGTGAAGTTGGTATCACTGGTTGAAAACGTCTCACTCCCATATGAGTTAAGGCTTGTGCTCATATGATATGCGTCCCTAAGTGTGGCCAGGGTTGTTAGTGATGAAGGCACAGCTGGTATCATTGGAGGAAAACTATAAAAACCAGTGGCCTGAATACTGGTTTTTGACTACTCTGGATTGGTTAATTTCATCCAGTTTCTCCCTCCCTTGGAGTAGTGGCCTAAGCTGCCTGTCTAGCCTTCTGAGAAGTGCTGACCCAGCCCTGGTGCAGCAAGACACGCACATCTGAGGCATCCACAGGGTCGGTGGATTCCATGGGGATTGCAAGTGGCCCTCACCTCCACCCAGCTGTACAGACGCTCCTGGGTGTGCCGGTCGTCCTTGAAGCCAGTGATGGCCAGCAAATCCACCACAAACTGCTTGGGGCTGATGTGCAGGGTCTGCCAGGAGAGCCCACAGTCAGGCAGGGCTGGGGCAGCTCCTAGCCTCTCAGAGTGAGATGCAGAGCAGGGACTTCCTTGGGCCCACAGAGCCACAGGGGTGAGGGGCAAGCACTGTCACTGCAAATCTGCCTTTTGGCCAAGGCTTGGTCCAGGTGCAATTGCTCTGCTTGCCCATCCCTGCCTGTCCCACTACTCGTCTGCCCCTGGCCTCTTCTCCTTACTCCCATCTTGGCTTACTTCCTCTTGCCTTGCACCACTTATTATGCAGTAGGGGAAGAGGTGGAGAAGGTAACAGGGTGCCCCAGGGGCTGGGGCCTATCACACATACCCACAGCCGGTTGGCCAGGGAGACCACCTTGGCTGTGATGGCTTTGGGGTCCTTTTGCCTGATGGAATCCAGGATGATGTCAGCCAGGAAACAGTGACATTTCTGCGCATAAAACATCTCTTCCCAGGACAGAGAGAAACTCAGGAAAGTCACTTCTGTGGAGGAAGGAAAGTGGTTGTGGCTACATCTGTCAACAGCTAGGGCCTTAGAGACAGAGTGAGGAGGGGAGAAGGGTAGGGCTCCCAGGGGACACTGTCTCTGCCTAAAGTACCCTGGGAGGGGCTCAGCCATCCTCACGAGGAGGCTCAGGGCTGGGCCCGGCTCCAGAGCCTCACCTTGGGGCTGGGGGCTGGCTGTGGGTGGTGTGTGCCTGAGGTTGTCCACCTGCGTGGTGTAGATGATGCTGTCCTCGAAGAACATGCAGAAGCCATCGCTGCCCACCACTGGGGGGTGAGTCACTTTGAGGATGACCCCTGGGCTGTCTATCTCACTAGCATCAGTCAGAGGATGCTCAGGGGCAGGGCTTTCTGTGAAAACAATGTAGGGAGGGGGCTCTCCTTTTTTTTTTAAATTTTTTTTTTTTTTTAAACAGAGTTTTGCTCTTGTTGCCCAGGCTGGAGTGCAGTGGTGTGATCTTGGCTCACTGCAACCTCTGCCTTCCAGGTTTAAGTGATTCACCTGCCTCAGGTTCCCAAGTAGCTGGGATTACAGGTGCTTGCCACCTCACTCTGCTAACTTTTTGTGTTTTTAGTAGAGATGGGGTCTCTCCATGTTGGTCAGGCTGGTCACGAACTCCTGACCTCAGGTGATCTGCCCACCTTGGCCTCAAGTGCTCGGATTACAGGTGTGAGTCACCACATCCAGGCTTTTTAAATTCTTTTCTTCAATTACCATGAAATCTACATAAGCAGGGGCTCTCCTTAAGCCACCTCAGAGCCCAAGCAGGGAGGGGACCTCTGGTGACAGGCCAGTACAGTTAGTCACCCCAGCCTTGCAACAACTGCCATCTCCAGTTTCTCAGAAGTGACACCCTGGGCTGGCAGGGGCCTATCCTGGCCTCTCCTCTCTTCATTGCCCTGGCATCGCTGCAAGCCAAATCCTGAAAATTTTGGGACTCCAAAAAACTCCAAATTCCTCTGTTGAATGAAGTCTGATATCAAATGGGGCTGACAGTAACCTAGCTGAGGGCTGAAAATGTTTATAAAAGTGTAAGTTGAGAGCTTTTGGGACCAGCCTTTGATGCATGTCCAAAGAGTGGACATTTTTCACCCCAAGATTGACAGACCAACTGAGAGCTCACAGGCAGTCCAAGAAGGCCCCTCCAAGCAGGATTGGAGCCACTAATAGGGAAGGTGACAGAATACCACAGGCAGGGCTTTGAGGGAGCAGAGGCAACAGCCTGGCACAGCGGTTCTCAGCATACTTTCCTGGCTACCTCCCCTTTGGTGGCCACACATGCTGTCTCCCCAGCTCAGTCCCTGTAGCCTCTGCTGTCTCCTGGGCTTCACCTGGATGTCCCTTGGCATTTCACACTCAGTATGTGCCCTTCCCCAAGCTCTGCTCTTTCTCTTACCCGCACCTAAGTAAGGACCCACCATCCCCTTGCAGTCACATAAGCTAGAAACCTGGCTCCTCCTTGGCCCATCCCTCCTTCCCTCCCCCAGCTGCCTAGCCTGCTTCCCCAGCCTAGAAAGAACTCCAGGTGGCTTCCAACACCTAGCTCCTCCTACATTTCTTTCTTTTATTTTTTATTTATTTTTATTTTTTAAGATGGAGTCTCACACTGTCACCCAAGCTGTAGTGCAGTGGCATGATCTCAGCTCACTGCAATCTCTACCTCTTGGGTTCAAGCAATTCCCCTGCCTCAGCCACCTGAGTAGCTGGGACTACGGGTGTTTGTCACAATGCCCAGCTGATTTTTTTTTTGCATTTTTAGTAGAGACAGGGTTTCACCATGTTGGCAAGGATGATCTTGATCTCTTGACCTTGTAATCTGCCCACCTTGGCCTCCCAAAGTGCTGAGATTACAGGCTTAAGCCACCATGCCTGGCCTCCTGCTGCATTTCCTCTGCTCCTGGAGCAAACTTTCTGATCAGCACACTTGACCCTGTGGTCTTGTTTAAAATCTTTCAGAGGCTGCTCACTCCCATCCTGGGCAGAACGAAGTACCATGTCCTGAATCTGCCTACAAGGCCAGCCCTGAAGACTTCTGTCTTCAGCCCCATCTTTTATCATGTCTGCACATGAAGCTCTGTCCTCAAGCTAGACCCATGCGGTGTGCTTCCAAACACCCTGGACTTCTCTTTCCTTCCCCTGCTGACTCCCAAGCCCTCAGCCTTTTTTGTGCTCCTACTTCATAGGTGCCCCCTTCCCACAGCACTCATCCCTTCACCATATGTATTCTCCTGGCCCCTCCAACCATGTCAGTGTGCCAATCATTTCTGTGCTGCCTGGCACAGAGATAGCGTTGGTGAGCAGGGGGCTCTAGTCCTCCTTTGTCACTAACTTGCTCTGCCATCTTAGCCAAGGAGTTTGCCTTCTCTTGTGAATAAGACTTAGGTCAAGGTGGGACAGGACTCACCTCTCTCCTTGGGCCTCTGCTTGCTCCAGTCCTTCAGGGTACCAGCTCTTTTTGGGGGGAAGTATGGCTTAAAGATTGGCTCTGGCCTCTTGTCTTTTGTTCCAGCTCCAGCCCCTGCCTGTGGTCCTGGATCCCTCTCTGAGGCTGTGGAATGGGCTTTCCAGGCAGCTGAGGTGCTGGGCTGGGAGGTAGCCTTGCTTCCCAAGGGGAGCTGCAGGGTGGCTTCCTCCAAGGGGCTGCTCCGGGAGGCTGTCAGTGGCTGGAATTCCCACTGTTTGCAATTGACCATGTCCCATTCTCTCACCAGGGAGATGAGTTTTTGCATGGGAGTAGCGGGAGGGTCTTTGGTTTCAGATTTCTGTGTGAGGTTGATTATGGTGCATTTCTTCTTGGTGGGGCTCTCAGGGTGTCTCCCCCAGTGTCCGGGATTGGTATACAAGCCAGGACAGTGTGAGTATGTGCTGGGGTTGCCTGCCCTCTTGGCATTTCGGCATAGGGACACCTGGATGGGCCGGGTGTACTGCTCAGCCTCCTCCATCTGGTTGGACCTGGCCAGGTTTCCCTTAGCCTTGTTCCATGGAGTCCTATCACTGCAGTCTTGGAAGTCCACAGGCATGTAGGCTGTGGTCTGGGGAGGGAGGGGCACAGTAACTCTCGATATGTTGGGCATGGATATCAATGCCTTGCCCAAGATCGAATAAGCTGGGCCTCTAAGACTTCACTTGCTCTCTCCAAATAATCTCATCCCCAACAGGGGTCACCCATTTGAACTTTGCTCAGGCTGAGTGGGGGTGGTGCCAGCTCAGTGGCCTGTCACTGCAACAGGAGATACAATTAGCATCCCAGGCCACAAGTGGCCAGTAAATTCCTGTGCATCAATGTTCAGAAGCCACGTCCTGTCCTAAGAACCCATGTAGGCCCTGCTCTTGTTTTGCTGTGCCCCTCAGTAGCTGGGCCTGCCCTGCTCCACCCTGAGCCCGGTGGTAGTGGTTTTTGAGGAAAACACCAACCAGAGGAAGCTGGGGCTTACTTCTTTAGTGTCTCTACTGAATTCCACCAGTGACCCTGGCCCTTCTGTCACCACGTGCAGCCTCCTGATGGGAAAAGCTTCTTCATTTTCAGATTCTTTCTCCTGAGTCCATGACCTGCAGAAACCCAGAGGGTTTGGTTAGTGAGCAGAGACCCATCAGGCCATCGGCCAGTTGGTCAGGTCTGCCCTTTGGCTGGAAGTTAATGCTAGACAGCAGGGAAGAAGGGGATCTTAAAGGGTTTTGCTTAGGTCGCTGGCCAATCATGGGCCTGCTTCACTCCCTCAACCTCAGGGAGAACAGAATCCTTTAGAAAGTGGGCTTAGGACAGGATTTCAAGAGGAATGTAAAGACCCAAACTCTAAACATGGAGTCGTGATAAAGTTTCCTTACTTGTATGCTTCACATTGTGCAAGGGCTTCTGAGAGGGATGGAATGTGGTATTCCTCCACCTCCTGGCAGAAAAGGGGCCATTCCCTGCAAATGACAAGGAGATGTCCGGCTGGGCAGCTAGGGTGGGAGTGTGGGAGCGGGCATGAGCTCCTGGAGCTGCCACCGCCAACAGCTCCCACGATGGAAATAATATAACCTCCTCCCTGAAGGCTGCAACTCAGGTCTCCTTTGTTGCTAAGGGAGAGCCTTCGTGATTTCATCCTACCATGTTCTTGCTTCACTTACTTAAATTCAGATGGTAAAAATAGTTTGCCAAGTCTCAGAAAGTTGAGAATGTGTCGGAACATCTGGCCGTCCCCGTGGATGAGCAGAGTTTGTCCATATGTGATCCAGTATACCCTCTGAGGGTTGGACAGCAGTTCTGGATACTGGAGGGGGTTGGACACCAGACTCAGTCTCAGAGGCTAGGTCTTCAGTAAGAGGCAGGTCAATATTCTCTCACTCCCTTTCCCAACTATACTAGAGCAGAGGCTTTGGGATTTCCATCTCCCTGTCTGTCAGTCACAGGGAACCATGGTGGGGAGCAGAGCATCCAGGGAGAAGCACATCATCCCTGCTTCAACTTTTTATGGCCTCTAGACCAGCCTCTCAAGGTACCTCCTTCTCAGTTCAGACCTCTCAGAGTTGGCCCCCTCCCTACCCAAACTCCGGAGGGCCTTCCCAAACTCCGGAGAGGCTTCCCAGTAGGCTGCTCGGTCCACTTGTGCTCTGTTTTGTTTTGGTTTTTTGAGACAGAGTCACACTCTGTCACCCAGGCCGGAGTGTAGTGGTGCGATCTCGGCTTACTGCAATCTCCATCTCCTGGGTTCAAGTGATTCTCCTGCCTCAGTCTCCCATGTGGCTGGGATTACAGTCACGTGCCACTACACCCAGCTAATTTTTATATTTTTAGTAGAGACGGGGTTTCACCCTGTTGATCAGGCTGGTCGCGAACTCCTGACCTCAAGTGATCCACCTGCCTCAGCCTCCCAAAGTGTTGGGATTACAGGCGTGAGCTACCACACCTGGCCCACTTCTGCTCTGTTGAGAGCACTTTGGGCAATGGAGTCAGGGGAAAGCCCTTGTTTTAAGCAGGTGCTGGAAGCTGTGTGAGGGCCAGGTGATGGCCCCCAGAGCAGCTCAGGTGGTGAAGCCAGAGGGGGATCAGGGTGGCCAAGGATAGCAGTACCTTCAGCAGTGTCTGCAGGGTGGTTGCATACCAGTGGCTTCCAACATATACTTTGATGATCTGTTTTGGGGAATACACAGTGATCTCTGCCGTTGACTCATCTATGGGAATCAAGGAAATAGAACACATCATCATGTGGCCAGAAGGGAAAGCAGGTAGGGCCCTTTGGTCAGTAGTATATTTCATGTTAAGTCTCAATATCTTCCTCAGTTATATTGTGTTGCCTACTCTGAGAAGCATCAGAAATCCCTGACATTGACCTTGCCTGCTGCTTACCATATCATTTCTTGGGTGGTGAGGCAGGCAAGGGCACTGCCCCTCTTTACCTGACCCTCTCTCAGGAAAACTGGGCTGATGACTCTGTCAAACTACAATGCCAACTGCCTCTGGTTTCTGGCTGGGTGTGTGGCTTTTCATGGGGCCACTCAGACTGAAGCTAGGAGTCTCCCTTTGTGTATTTGTGTTCATGGTTTGGCAAATGTCCTGGAGCCAACTCTCATCAAACCCCTGTCACTTTTATGAGACCAAGCCTCTAGGCATGTCTGGAGAATGGGGGCTGTATGCTGGGAGGATGAAAACCATGACCCTTTTCCTGGGGATGACTGTATGTAGGTCTTGTTCTGATGTTTGGGAAGCAGTTTCTAATGAGCTCTGTAATTAATGAAGGGTATATAACTAGATTATACAACCAAGAGATAAGACGTGTAGAACTAGACCGTGAACTCCAGGAAGACAGGGACTAAGTCTGTGTTGCTTACTTCTGTACCACCAATGTCTACTCCTGTCCTGGTATATGGCCAGTAATCAATAAATGTTGAATGTTGCTAAGTGATAGTAATACAGCTTAAACTTTGCCCCCCAAATTTTTGCTAGTAAGAAATTACAGGCAGCTGGTGAAAACAATGTTAGGTTTGGATTCAGAGTCAAACCCCAGCATGACCACTGTGTAACTTGAATGAGTTTTCTTCTCTGAAACTCTTCTTCAGATGTTAAATGGACCCAGGGACAGCTCTGTTTATCAGAGGAGGCTCCTCCCTGTGTGGTTGTGAGAGGTATAGCGTGTCAGCTCCCAGAGTCAAGGCAGGCCTGCCCTGGGGGTCCTGCATCGCCCCAGACTGGGTAACAGTTCTGTCTGCGGCTCAAGATGAATTGTGGCCTTGGAGGTGAGGAGGGAGCATTTAACATGAAATTTTCCCTTTCATACAAACCCAAAATATTGGCCTGGCTTTCCCCTCCTCTTCCATCTACAGTTCCTCCTCTTGGCCTCCTGATCTATTCCTTCCAACACCCCAGACACCCCCTCATGCTAAATCCAAACCCAGAAGCTTTCTCATTTACTGAGCACATCCATGGGTGCCAAAGTTCTCGGCTCCAGATGAGTTTTCAAAGCCACTTTCATTGGCTCATAGGTGATGTCCCTCTTGTCCAGGAAGGCACAAAGCTCGTACACCTCAGAAATGGTCTCAGTCAGGGGCAGCCGGCAAGTCCCCAGCCAATTCCTGCCCAGAGGAAAGACCTGTTATGAAGAACGTCAGCACTGCACCCAAAGAGTGTTAAGGCTGTAAACTTTCCATGCCTAGGGTACCTTGCCACAACACTGGCTCAACCCAGGCATCATTAACATCGTTTCCTTGTTTTAACCAGAAATCTGGTTAACCTTGTAGGAGAGTAAGCCTGGACAACAGGTCCCATTTTTGGAGCTGAGCTTGACTTATTTCAGCAAAGCCTTCTAAATTGACTAATTTCATGTCTCTAGGTCCTGTTCCAGGTTCCAGGGTCAGGCCAGGGAAACAATCCCTTCTTGCCCCCATACATATCTGCCCAAGATATCTCAGTCACCATGCTGCAGCCTGCCATAGTCTTGGAAAAAGGCTGGGGTCTGAACATCATCCCCCTTCTTCAAACCCTCCCTCCCAAAGCACCTGTCTTTGCCCTCTGTGACATCAGGGTGGCCATCTCTGAGAGAAATGGACTTTATGGGCTAAAAGAGCCCAAAACAATATGGGAAAAGACAGCATTAAGGGTCAGCTGACCCTTTCCCAGGGGCTCCAGAAATCCCACTTCTACCTTCGATTTTGGTGCCAATCTATTTTCTCACCCTAAGAGAGTTGCTCTACTGTTCTGCACCTCAGTTTGCCCTTCTACAAAGCAGGGTTGGATTCCTCGCCCCTGCGCTAACGAGGACACTTGAGCTCATCCCACAAAGCAAGGGCCAGGGATCACACCTCTGGGAAGTCTGCCCTGCCCTGCTTCTAAGGGGTTCACCCCTGGCTCTGGCCTTTCTGTGTGTCAAGTAAGCTTCCCAAGAGTGGAGGGAGGAGCTTTGCAGAGGGTCTACATGGGGAGGTACCCAGCTCCCTGAGGGCGTGACTGTGGCCTGGTCACCTCAGACCTAGCACAGAGCTAGAACCAGGGAAATGGACTGCAGAGGACAGAAATATGAAATGGTCTGAAGCCTTTGAACTTTAGCAACCCTTGTACCTTGGCACCAGCCCTCTCCTTTGAGGCCCTAACCTGGTGGTAGTGTGGTGGTGCTTGTGTGGGAGTGGCTAAAATGATGGGCTGGCCCCAAGGACAAACTTGCCCTCTGGCTAGTGGGAAGGGCCCAGGTTATTCCTAGGGAAGGGCAGAGCTGAGCGTGATGGGACTCAGCGTGTCCTGAGGACGGCCTCACTTGACGTGCTGAAAGAGGACACCATTTCCTGTGATGTACAGCCGGCTTCCATCCAGTGTGCTCTCGATGCGGAGCTGGCCCAGTGCGGAGTCTGGGTACTTGACCAGCAGACCCAGGGCCATTATGTACAGCGGCTTCATGGACTCCAAGCTGGCTGTGCAGGCCCCCTTCCCAGGGCTCAGGGGAGGACAGGTGGTCCGGGAACAGCCACCTGTACCAGGGAGAAAGGGGTGACTCCTAGGCCCCCCATGGTCATAGCTGGATTGGAGGCTGTGGGGCTCAGTTCCTACTGCTGCCTCCATTATACTGAGGAAGCTCAGAGGGATGATATTTCCTTGCACAGTCCAAATTGAGATCTTCTCAAAATCAGTACAATTTTTTTTTTGTATACTCAGGCTTAGAAGTCATAACTATTTGTTGGGAGGTGAGTTGGGAATGGGGGGATTCATTTGCTATATCACTAGCGTCTAAATTTCAAAAGTTTCAGGAAAGCAGCCATCTGGCCCCAGCCTCTGCAGGAGTCTCCATTAGTTCCAAGCTCTGCTATAACCATCCAAGGATAAAGATTGGCAACCATAGCCTGGAAACTCAATGAGTGCTACAGGCTTTCTGGATTCACAGCCCCTATTACTGACTCTCCGGGGCAGAATTTCCCCCAGAGACATATTGTGTGGTATTACTTTCAGGGTGGGTATTTGGATTGCTCGCTTATGGGTGGGACCTTTTTGTCCTGCTGTGGGCCCAGGGTACAGTCCAGAGAACACAGTTTTCTGGAGGAGCCTTCAGGACTCTCCTCCAGTGGCAATGATGTGCCAACGGGCACACTGCTGGGGGATGTTCGTAGATCATCTCCAATCCTCAGAGCAACCCCACAAGAGGGGGTAGTGCTATCATCATTTCACGTTGAAGAAACTGCTGAGTGGCTAATGAAGTATCTTGCCCTAAACTGCAAAGCTAGGCAGGGGAAGGGCTAGGATTTGAGGTCAGCTCTGTTCATCTCCAAGGTTACCGCAGCTGTTTCCCTTAGTTGTGATGCTTTGTAGAAGGCTAAAGCCACTCTGTGTTTGAGGAGTGCTGCCAGCTTCCAGAGCCTGGCTGTCAACACACTTTCTCAATCTTTGCATTGCTCTGTGGAGCAAGCACTGCGCTACCATTTCACAATGATCTATGTTCTCTGAGTCACAGAAGGCTTTGAAGGAAGGGACTGAACTCATATCGCCTTAAGTGGATTATAAGGCCCTGGGACAGGGTCCTGAGACCTGCTGCAGCATGCCACTCCCTACAAAGAGGATGGGTTTCTTTTTCTTTTCTTTTTTTTGTTTTTTGAGATGGACTCTTGCTCTGTTGCCCAGGCTGGAGTGCAGTGGCACGATCTAGGCTCACTGCAATCTCTGCCTCCCGGGTTCAAGCAATTCTCCTGCCTCCGCCTCCCAAGTAGCTGGGATTACAGGTGCACGCCACCACACCTGGCTAATTTTTGTATTTTAGTAGAGATGGGGTTTCACCATGTTGGCCAGGCTAGTCTTGAACTCCTGACCTCAAGTGATCCGCTTGCCTTGGCCTCCCAAAGTCCTGGGATTACAGGCGTGAGCCACCATGCCCAGTGAAGAGGACAGGTTTCTATTGTCTGGGAGAAGGCTGGGAAATCTACACCTGAAGATAAGGAAAGGCCTGATTGCCATGGGAGAAATGTCTGGTGATGCCCAGGCGAAGCTTCCCATGTGCAATGGAGTTCTACACATTCTCAGGATGCCGGCTGAAGCCACGCTCAGGTAGCTGGTGCCCTACAACATGCACAGTAGCTTCCATGGAGGTGGAGTTGGGAAATGGAATGATGAATGGCCCCAGTGAAAACCGTGAAGGGAAGAACAAGCTGAAATGAGGTAGGGCTGGGAGCACGAACGAAGACCTGGGCTAGATAGCGGTTAGCAAGTGTCAGGAATAAGCAGAAGCAAGCACAGTAGCCGGGGGTTTTGAGGTGAGGTGATGAGGAAATTTGGGGGAGGGTGAGATGACTGAAGCACTGTGCATTTCCCACACCTCCCACAGTGCCTGGAAGAGGAAGGATGGGAGTGGCTAGTGGGTGCTCCTAGTCCCCACCACTCTCACAAGCAGGGCAGACCTCCCCTACCCCTGGGAAGCCTGCTCTCAGGCCCAGGACATTCCAGCCTAGCTTCCCACCCAAGCTGGGCTCCTCCTGCTCCAGGATAGGCTGGGGTCCCTACACTTTTGGCTGGTTGCCAACTCCCCACCCTCAGTGGGAAGGCTGAGCCTGCAGAGCAGCACATAGGATTTCAGGCTGTGAATCCTCTTCTTGGATTCAAAGTCAGCCAGAAGAGACCCACTTCTATCACTAACCCCTAAAGCCCGAAGTGGTTGTGGAAGGGGAGATTTTGCTTGACTTTTCCAGGTCAAACCAAAACTGTCAAGGGGAGGCCAAGTTTTCCTGGCAACATACCCATGCTCATCCGGTACAACTTTACAGCTTCCGTGAGTGCAGGGATTTCCAGAATTTCCACTTCTGCTTCTAATACATCAATATTAGAGAAATTATCCGGCAGTAACATCTTCTGTGAGCGAAGAAAATTCACTTGAAAAACAAAGAGGAACACTGAGTTAATAAGGCTATTTCTGGTTTAACTGGAGGTCCTGGTTTTGACAGGTTTCTGGTGCTGTAAATTATCCTAGGCTCTCCTTGTTCTGAAACAACTTCTCAACATACCTGATTAGATTAGCTTTGAGTGTGTGGTTTTCAAGATGAAAGAACCCACATAACTTTGCTTTCCTGTGTCTGAGGCCATGGATATGGCCTCCTGTGGCTTGGCCTGGGTTCCCAAGCCAGGCCCTTCTGGTGAGCATGCTGGTCCTGAGACTTACCCTGTGAGTCTTGACCCAAGAGCAGGTCATTCCAAAAGAGGGAGTTGTCTTGCTGCTTAGAGAGGAGGGGCCCAGCTGAGCCTGGGCTGGCAGGTGGCACTTGCAGTTTGTCCCTGCCTGGACTGCAGTATGGGAGGCAGAGATGGAGCCAACGCTAATGTCCTGTGTGAATCAACTTGGAGATATAGAAGCACATCACAGACAACTTTCTAGGTGACTATGAATCTATGAATATGAATGACTGGGGTTCCAGACATTTGGGTCCCTAGTGTGACTTGAGTGTTTACTGCCTTATGTATCTAGACAGCAGTAGCATCTTGGAGTCAAAGAGGTCATTCAGTTCACATCCCAAACAGAGCTCATCCTGGGCCAGTAAGGGGAGAGAGGCTCTCTCTGCCCAAGGTGGAAAATCTCATCCCACCTTAGGCCACTAGCTCAAGTGGACAATTCTATGACTCTGGGAGAATCTGTCACAATCTACCCTCCTTCCCTCTTATTCTGAGTTTGGTGGTATTGATAGCAGGTAGCACCATCCTTTGAAACAATCTGGATTCCTCATTTTATGGTAAGAGGAACTGAGGCCTGGAGGCCAGTTGGATACATAAGGGCAGAGTGAGAAGAGAAGCTGACTTTGGTGACTGGCTCAGCACCCTGCCCTTCGCACCAACTCCTGTGGCCCCTGACACCTTCCTGTGCCCTTTTACAACCAGGCCATCCCAAAACAAATAGGGAATAAAATAGTCCTGAGTCTAGAGATTCTAATGCTGGAATCTGCTTGCCTCCTGGAAGGCTCTGTCATGCTTCCACCATCTCTTCCTAGGGCAGCTCCTGAGGCTCTGAGCACCAAGATAGGCCTCTGTGCGACATGGGATGGGGAGGGGTGGATGGGCCCTATCAACCCATCCCCCGCCCCAGCCCTGGACAGAGCAATCACCGATGAAGCGAAACTCGCTGCACTCGCACTCGATGAGGGCCACTGTCTCAGCCAGCCACAGCAGGTTGTCTTCAGTCACTAGGCTGGGATACTTGGCCACCAGGTCTAGTGGCAGGAAGCAGTAGTGCACTTCCTCTTCTGTGTCTAACAGGGGTGTGTCCATGAGCCCCAGAGGCGCCTTATCATGTAGGCCTGGAAGAGAATATGCAGGCAGTGTCGCCACCTCCCAGAAGCCAGGGATCTTATTCCAGCAGGGTTTTCCCTGACCCAGTGGCCCCAGAGGATGCTAGAGAGACCACCCAAGAGATGGTCCTTGCCACTTGCCAGACACATCTTCCTTCTTTCTCTTTTCAGATGTACCCTAAGGCTCAGAAGTAGTGTGGTAGGGAGTGGGGCATGGAAGTATATATTTTTTCTTTCCTTTTCTTTCTTTCTCATTTTTTAATTTTTTGAGATGGAGTCTCACTCTGTCACGCAGGTTGGAGTACAGTGGCACCATCTTGGCTCACTTCAACCTCTGTCTCTCAGGTTCAAGTGGTTTCTTCTGCCTCAGCCTCCCAAGTAGCTGGGACTACAGGCACATGGCACCATGCCCAGCTAATTTTTCTATTTTTAGTAGAGACAGAGTTTCACCATGTTGCCAGGCTGGTCTTGAACTCCTGGCCTCAGATGATCCATCTGCCTCAGCCTCCCAAAGTGCTGGGATTATAGGCATGAGCCACTGTGCCTGGCTGGAAATCTTTTTTTTTTTCTATAAAGAGTGAAGGGCAGTGGCACATGTGACATTTTGACTTATGTACCCAAAGTAATTAAATTTATTTACCCATTTGATTCTTTCTAATTGATCAAACCAAACACAATGATTTACAGACAAAATAGATGCTTTTGACACTCCTGGAAACTAAAACCCATCAGTAATCATAAATGCTTTGTACTCATGTGCTGTGAGGCACCCATCAGACAGTGATCATTTGGGGACATTGTGTGTGGTGGTTGGAGGAAACTTGAAAGAATGGTGGAGTTCCCTGACAAATAGGAGGAAGTGGAACGAAGCCTCGCCTTGCCCACATGAAACCAAAATGCAGAGGAGTGAGTGTGAGGGAGGATGTTGGTTCCAGCAGTCAAGCAGTCATGGAGAGGGCCTGTGGCAGGGCAGAAGATCAAAGGGGATGACAGAGACTGCCTCAGAAATCAGGCACTCTCTGCTCTCTGGATGGAACCCACTTCTGTTAGGGTGAGGAAAGGGAAAGTTGGTGTGGGCTTTAGGGAGGGCCAGCCTATCCCAATTATACCTGTGAAGGCTGGGCTTTTGATTGGAAATTCTGAGGGTTTGCTAATACACTTCCATGTTCGCCAATAGTTCAGAGATGCTCTCTCTGCAACAGGTATGTCTGCAGGCCGCACGCGTAGATGGTGTTTCCCTTCCTTCAGGTTATCTAGAGTCTGTTAGATAAAGAAGAGTACTATCTTGAGAATCTAAACCAAGTAACTACCAATTCTAGTATGAAGATCAGGAGAAACAGTATGTGACTGTGACTTACTTTGTTTTATTTGTTTTTGAGAGGGTCGTGCTTTGTCGCCCAGGCTGGAGTGCAGTGGCACGATCTCGGCTCACTGCAACCTCCATCTCCTGGGTTTGAGCAATTCTCCTGCCTCATCCTCCCGAGTAGCTGGGATTACAGGTGTCTGCCACCATGCCCAGCTAATTTATTTTTATTTTTATTTTTAGTAGAGACGGAGTTTCACCATGTTGGCCAAGCAGGTCTTGAACTCCTGTCCTGAGGTGATCTGCCTGCTTTGGCCTCTGAAAGTGTTGGGATTACAGGTGTGAACCACCACATCCAGTGACTTAAGTGTTTTGAAATAAATTAGGCAATCACACAAACATGTAAAAATGTAGGGTTATAGGATGACATGCTGATATTCAAAGTCCCAATGACTGTTTCTCTTCTGATTTTTGAAACAGGTTTTATTAGAATTTTATGTTGAATAATAGTAATTTATCTTACACAATCTAAAGAGGAATTTCTATTTAATCATTAAAAACTTGTTATTTTCTGCTATCATTTTCCTTCAAGTGCTCAAAACCACTTTTGACCTGTTATGATTGTGATTTGCTATTGTTTGTGTCCATCCTAACCCTGGATAGTGATCTAAGTGGTAAGATTGAGATAAACATGTCTTATATTTCCACAGGGCTCCACATTTTTTTTTAACACACTTTCACACACGTTTGCTCATTTACCATGACATGACTCTGAGACAGATGTGGTTGGTGAGTGTCTTACTGATGAGGCAGCTGAAGTTAAAGGCTTTGCAGCTTGTCCAAGCAGCCTTCCAAGTCCAGAGCTTCTCAGCTTGAAGGATCAGGTGACCAGGGGTGGGCTGAGGCTGGATTGGAGCACCCCAACTAGGCAAGCCTGAAGCCCAGGGTGGTCTTTGTGCAACCTTTACCCAGGGACCTTTTCTCCCTCAAAAGTCCTGCAGGGGGCAGATTCTTGTAACATCAGCCTCTCCACTCCCACCATCCCCCTTCTTTACTCTAGAAGAATATACATAGCATTTTCCCAATAAATTTCCCGATAGAGCAGGGCAAGTGGTATTTTAAAGGCGCCATATGATCAGATCCTCATAATGGACAGGCGCCCAGATTCAGTCTGAAACTAACAAAAGAATCTGCCTCCAAATGCTGGCTATGTCGATGAAGCCTTGTGAAGTTGCTCTCGAAAATCCTGAGCATTGAGAATAGCCCTCTGGTGGCCAAGCTATAAACTGTGCCCGCATAATCACTTAAGGTCGATGCAAAAGAAGGCGGCCCAGAGTAGGCGAATCTTCCCCACTTTGGATGGCTGGAGGGCTTGCAGAAGCACTGGGTAATGGCGGGATCGTGGGGAGTGCTTTTCTGCAGCAGTGAGCAATGAAGGAGACAGTGTGTGCATGAGAAGCTGGGAGACAGTCTGTCATTCATTTGGGAAATGCTCATTGTGCATCACCAGGGCCACGGTCAGACTGTGCCTGCACTCAAGAAGCTCTCAGCTTGGGAGAGAAGAAAGATATGAAAGACTTTATGTATACTGAGATTAGAATCAGTGTCAGTTATTAAGTTCCTGGGCCTCCAGAAACCCTGGGATTTCTTTCCATAACATTAGAAGGAAGCATTAGTCTTGCTCTGTTGCCCAGGCTGGAGTGCAGTGGTGCAATCTAGGCTCACTGCAGCCTCCACCTCCTGGGTTCAAGCAATTATCCTGCCTCAGCCTCCTGAGTACCTGGGATTATAGGTGCCCACCACCACGCCCGGCTAATTTTTGGATTTCTAGTAGAGACGAGGTTTCACCATGCTGGCCAGGCTGGTCCCGAACTTTTGGCCTCACATGATCCACCAGCCTGGGCCACCCAGAGTGCTGGGATTATAGGCATAGGACACTGCGCCTGGTCTGCCTCTCCATTTCTCTCCTTTCCTTTCACCTAGTCCTGTTCCCCTAGACCCCTCTCCACACAGTGATCTTGCAAATATATGCGGTGAGTCCAAATCACTCCCCTTCTTAAAAAACTTCAGTGCTCCCTATTTCTGTGGGATAGAACCAGACTCTCCTTTGCATTGCACATAAGGTCCTTCATAATCAATGGAGGCAGTAGGGTATACATGAAAAGCACAAGGACTTTGAACTCAGGCATATCTGTGGTAAATCCTGACTCTGTCGCTTAAGAGCTAACATTTGGCTGGGTGTGGTGGCTCATGCCTGTAATCCCAGCACTTTGGGAGGCTAAGGCAGGTAAATCATGAGGTCAAAATTTTGAGACCAACCTGGCCAATATGATGAAACCTCGTCTCTACTAAAACTACAAAAATTAGCTGGGTGTGGTGGTGCATGTCTGTATTCCCAGCTACTCTGAAGGCTGAGGCAGGAGAATTGCTTGAACCCGCGAGGCGAAGGTTGCAGTGAGCCGAGATCCCACCACTACACTCTGACAGAGCAAGACTCCATCTCAAAAAAAAAAAAAAAAAAAGAGCTAACATTTATTACCCATGGACTTTTATTTTTATGTTTTTATTTTTTTCTCCTCTTCAAGGTAAGTTATCAAGACGCTTTGCATACCCATGGACTTTTAAAGTGAATCTTTCTAATCTTCCCCAACAACAAATTAGGCTCTGGTATCACCACTCCCTTTTAGCAAATGGGAAACTAGGTCCAGGGAGAGATAGGGGACTAAGTGTACCAAGTAAGTGGAGATGTTAGGAATGAAACCCAGGACTCTGGAGCCCAAGCCCTTAGTGAGTGTTTTTATATATATGTAATAGTTGTACATATTTTGGGGATGCATGTGATATTTTGATACTTGGATACAATGTATAATAATTAATTTAGGGTAATTAAACTATCCACTATATCATTTTTAATTTTTTTTTTGAGACAGAATCTCACTCTGTCACCTAGGCTAGAGTGCAATGGTGTGATCACGGCTCACTGCAGCATCAACCTACTGGGCTCAACTGATCCTCCCACCTCAGCCTCACAAGTAGCTGGGACCACAGGTGCATATCACCACACCCTGCTAATTTTTTTTTTTTTTTTTTGAGACAAGGTCTCACTCTGTTGCCCAGGCTGGACTGTAGTGGCACCATCTTGGCTCACTGCAACCTCCACCTCCCAGGCTCAGGTGATCCTCCTACCTCAGCTCCTGAATAGCTGGGACCACAGGCATACACCACCACACCTGGCTAATTTTGTTGTATTTTTTGTAAAGATGGGGTTTTGCCACATTGCCCTGACTGGTCTCAAACTACTGGACTCAAGTGATCTGCCCGCCTCAGCCTCCCAAAGTACTGGGATTATAGGCATGAGCCACTGGGATTATAGGCATGGGATTATAGCCACTGGGATTATAGACATGAGATTATAGGCATGGGATTATAGCTATGGGATTATAGATTATATGGGATTATAGCCATGGGATTATAGTCACTGGGATTATAGCCATGAGATTATAGGCATGGGATTATAGCCACTGGGATTGTAGGCATGAGCCCGGCCCACAGCTGACTGATTTTTAAGTTTTTTTAAAGAGGCTTTGCCATGTTGCCTAAACTGGTTTTGAACTCCTGGGCTCAAGCAATCCTCCCACATTGGCTTTCTGGGATTACAGGCATGAACCACTGGGCCAGGCCCACCACCTCAAACATTTATCTTTTCTTTGTTATGGAAACATTCCAATTATTTTCTTCTAGCTAGTTTGAAATATACAATATATTATTGTGTTTTTTTTTTTTTTTTTTGAGACGGAGTCTTGCTTTGTCGCCAGGCTGGAATGCAGTGGCACAATCTCAGCTCACTGCAACCTCCACCTCCTGGGTTCAAGCGATTCTTCCACCTCAGCCTCCCGAGTAGCTGGGACCACAGGCACATGCCACCATGCTCGGCTATTTTTTTGTATTTTTAGTAGAGACAGAGTTTCACCATGTTGGCCAGGATGGTCTCGATCTCTTGACCTCATGATCCGCCCGCCTCGGCCTCCCAAAGTGCTGGGATTACAGGCGTGAGCCGTCACGCCCGCTATTATTGTTAACTATAGTCTTCCTAGCATACTACCAAGTACAAGAACTTATTCCTTTTATCTTTTTATCTGACTGTATTGTTGTACCCATTATCCAAAATCTCTTCATCTTCCCAGCCTCTCCTTCCTTCTACTTGTCATGTAACTTCTCCAAGCCTCAGGTTTGTCACAGGCAAAGTGGAGTCAGTAAAATCTGGAAAGTGTTGTAAGGATTAAATAAAATAATATGTTAATTCCCTTCTTCTTGGAGGTCATATCCTAAATTACCTTTCTCTTTCTCTCTCTCTCTCTCTCTTTCTTTCTCTCTCTCTCTTTCTCTCTTTCTTTTCTTTCTTTCTTTTGGGCCTTGCTGTTTCGCCCAGGCTGGAGTGCAGTGGTGCAATCATCATGGCTCATTGCAGCCTCAACCTCTTGGGCTTTAACAATCCTCCTGCCTCAATCTCCCGAATAGCTGCACCAGAGGTGTGTGCTGCGACACTTGACTTTTTGATTTTTTTGTTATGTGGCCCAGGCTGGTCTCAAACTCGTTAGCTCAAATGATCCTTCCACCTCAACTCCCAAAGTGTTGGGATTACAGGCATGAGCCACCGCGCCCAGCCTAAATTACCTTTCCAGCGTCATCTCCCATCATTCTTTCTGTTTACATTCCATCATCAGTGACACTAAACTCCACAAAACTCCAAAAACACATCACGTTCTTTGACACCTCCTCATCTTTGTGTAAACTATTCCATCTGCCCAGAATACTCCTCCCCATTCTCTTCCTGAAGAGCCTGGAGCCTCTCTGAGTCAGAACGGGTCATCCTTTCACTTTGTTCTCACAGATATTCAACACTTTCACTTCTCTCTGCAGGCCTCTGGCTCAGTTTCAGGCCAGTTCTTCCCCCTATACCAAGCCTCCTGGGGAGGGGCTGGTTTGATGCATACGCATTTTATATTCCAGAACCTAGCATGCATATGAATGCATGAAAATGGAGGGCTAGCCCAGTGCAGTGGCTCACGCCTGTAATCCCAGCACTTTGGGAGGCTGAGATAGGAGGATCACCTGAGGTCAGGAGTTTGAGACCAGTCTGGCCAGCATGGCAAAACCCCATCTCTACTTAATATACAAAAAATTAGCCAGGCTTGGTGGTGCATGGCTGTAGTCCCAGCTACCTGGAAACTGAGGCAATCACTTGAACCTAGGAGGCAGAGGTTGCAGTAAGCCTCTGAGATTGTGCCACTGCACTCCAGCCCAAAACAGAGCAAGACTCCATCTCCAAAAAAGAAAAAAAGAAAGAGAGAAAAAGAAAAAGGAGGGATGACTCTCTGGAAAGAAAAGCAAAGGAAACATGGGAGGTCTTCAAAGGAGTGAATAGAGAATTAGACTGCATTCATAAAACTGAGAAAGATGGAAAGATGTTGAGTATCCAAAACCACAGGAAAAGCCAGCACAAGATTACAATGGGGAGAGCCCATGGAGTTCATAGGACAATGAAGACAGGGATTCCACCTTGGGATCTGGAGGGAAGACCTAAGTGGGAGAGAGACAGGGATGAAGGAGGTGAGGGAGGGAGGATGGCAAGAAGAAAAGGGCTCAGCTTGGGTCTCATTGGTGATGGACTCTTTCTGTTCATCAGTAGGTGAAGTAGCAAGAAAAGAGTGAAATTAGAGAGAGTCAGCTAGGGGAGCCCAGCACTCCAAGCCCATGCTCAGTGGACTGTATCACAGAAACTTGAACCTGCCACTTATTTCATGGGCAGATTCAAACCCCAAGATTCTATCTCAGTGGAGAAAATAGTAGTGCCCTTGAACAACTCTAGATTGGCCACATGACAGGAGGCCTGTCGTGGGAGAGGGAGAGAGAAATCCCTGCCCAGGACAACACCCCTATTTGGAGGTGGTTGACACCGGATGTGTCCTCTGGAATGGGTCAGTAGTGACAGTCTGGCTAGTTTGAGAGGAGATGTGCTAGTTGAAGAGAGAATGATCTATTTTGCAGAAATGAAATCTCCATTTCCTGCTATTTCCAAGCATGTAAAGCGTTAGCAACACCATTTTCCCCAAGAAAGGTATGCCTGAGAAATCTTAAAAAAGAGAAAAACTGGGCCGGGCGCGGTGGCTCAAGCCTGTAATCCCAGCACTTTGGGAGGCCAAGGCGGGTGGATCACAAGGTCAGGAGATCGAGACCATCCTGGTCAACATGGTGAAACCCTGTCTCTACTAAAAATACAAAAAATTACCTGGGCATGGTGGCATGCGCCCTGTAATCCCAGCGACTCAGGAGGCTGAGGC
>NW_016107433.1:650643-658262 GCF_001604975.1 Cebus imitator
AAAGATTGCCATCCTTGCCAGACAGGTCATACTGCATGCCGGGCCCAGGCTTTGGCCTTGACCTAGACTCAGGAGCCCCAACAAGGCTGCTTCCCGAACTCTCTCAACCAATCCTTGCTCTGGCTTCTAGAAATACAAGTCCTCTTTCCAAATGGAAAGCCATTCAGGTGATGTAAGAAACCACAGAAAGCATTCCCCAGCTCCTCACTTATTTATTTTTGGTCTGCCAGTTTTCCCTAATAGATATAACCTCCCCAAGACCTCAAGGACCTTGCCTGTTTTGTTCTCTGCTGTATTTGCAGCACCAAGAACAAGGCCTGTGGGGTCTCAATGCCTTTTTTGTTCAATGAATGGCTAAATGAAGAACACTCTAGAGAGCCTGGGCTTCCAGCTGCTCTCTGGCTTCGCTGACTGAAGTTGCCACAGTGTGTGGCTGGTCTTCTATGGGCTGACTCCAGGTCTGCTTTCATCTGCCTGAATATGACTTCTAGGAATTTTACACTTCACATGTTATGACCTGGAAAAAGTTATTGGAGAGATTTCTTAAGGGAAATACAGACCTTAAATGAATTCAGATGTCTAATTTCTAGCGCAAGGATAACTGATGTTGCTTTTGGCCTAGATAGTGGTAAAAAAGATGGTCAATCAGAAACAACGTTAAACTGATGGCGTGGGGGTGTATGTGTATGTATGTGTGTGGTTGCCAAAAGATGGCTGACAAATGCACCCTGCTGGCAGAGCTTTGGGACTTATCGGAGGTTTTCCAAAGCAGCAGCAGTTCTCAGAGATGCCTTATGCTCTGATGTAAGCTGTTGGAAAGAATGTAATGGTAAAGAAGCTTAGGGGAACTTGCAAATCCCTGGCTGCCTTGTAAAGACAAGGAGAGCCAGCACTGCTTTAAGGCTCAAGGAAAACAAGGCTGGTAGAACAAAAGGATGTGCAGAACAGCTGGTGTCAGCCCCCAAAGCCAAACAAGACCCAGCTCTCAGCATTTCAAACCTGCCCTTTCACTGCTGGCCCCAGTCCCCTCACTCTGCTGAAGTTATCTTAAGCATAGCATTGAATGTTCTCTCAGCAGGTATGTTAAACACATGCAAATGCCGGGTACTGTGAGAGGTGCTAGGTGTTTGTTTCATGAAAACATGAAAAGAGTACAGTCCAGTGAGGGAGAAAAACATATGAATACATGATCACAACAGAATTAGCACTGCTAGAACAGGGGAATTAAGTCTGTTATGAGAGCAAAGAGACAAAAACTCAGGAAATGTCAGGATGGTCTTCCAGTGGGCCACATTTAGGTCAAATCCTTTTTTTTTTTTCAGAGATGGAGTCTCAGTCTGTTCTCCAAGCTGGAGTGCAGTATGCAATCTCAGCTCACTGCAACCTCCGCCTCCCAGGTTCAAGCGATTCGCCTGCCTCAGCCTCCCAAGCAGCTGGGACTAGAGGCACGTGCTACCATACCTGGTTAATTTTTGTATTTTTAGTAGGTGGAGTTTCACCATGTTGGCCAGGTTGGTCTCAAACTCCTGACCTCAAGTGATCCACCTGCCTCAGCCTCCCAAAGTGCTGGGATTATAGGTGTGAGCCACCACACCTGGCCTAGGCCAAATCTTAAAAGGGGAGAAATCTAGGAAGAGGAAAGAGCAAGTGAAAATGTATAGAGAGAAAGCATGTGGGGTGCTTGGGACATGGCTGAACTTCAAAGAGTGTGTGTGCCTCTCTGTATGTGTGTGTGTGTCTGTGTGTGTGTGTGTGTGTGTGTGTGTGCGTGCGCGCGTGTATATGTGTGTGTGTATGTGGCCTTGCCTGCATGTAGGTCTGTGTCTTTGTTGGGATATGAGCCAGCACACAGCCAGCCCATGAGGAGCCCTGATGCCATGTCAAGGGGTTTGCATTTGAGTCATCCACGTACCCACACCATAGACAAGCTACACAGTTGGGATGAATATCTGCTGTTTATGTCATCCCCTTCCTTTCCAAGATCACAGTCGTAATCTCACATCATGAATAATGGGAAATGTGAGACTGCCACTGGTCTATTTTCTTAAAAGTGTCATTTGTGTGATCAACACAAAAACTCCCTGGCTCCCTTGCGCACAAGGAATGAAGGTGTGTTTGGGTTGTTTGCTGATAGCAGAATGCTCACAAGTGGAACAATTAAAAGTTCCAAACTGAGAAGTCCCTGGAAGATGTGAAAAACAAAACACAAGTAGCATGTCCTGTCAACATACTGTCCTCAGTGTGTACTTAAGGGGGAAAGTAAAAGAGAATCAATAATTTGCCATGAACTTTAAACCCTGGTGAATGACCCTGAAGGGAAATGCCACACCCTGCAGCTGTGACTCCCTCTCAGGCTGGTGGATGTGAAGGGCTCAGATCAGTTTACATTTAGGTAAAGTGGCCTTCCCAAATTACGGAGGAAGTTCTAGGAAGCCCTGTGATATTAATGTATAGACCTATAATGACTACTTTGTATTTCCCCTATAAACAATATACAGTATTCCAAAACATCCAGGTTTATAGATTTACGTATCAGCTTTGATGACTCCCAAATTTTTATTTCTAGGCCTGTTTCCATGAATTCCAAACCTGTACATCCAGTGCCTCCCAACCACCTTCACTTGAATGGTTTTATTGCCATTTCATTTTCTCTCAAAATCAGCAATGTTCGGATCCTAACTCCTGATTTTTCCCCCTAAGCCTGTGTACACATCCTTCAAAATCCACCGTTCATCTGGTTGCTCAGGAGAGAAACAAAAGAGTTGTCCATTCTCTCTCACCCTATATTTGATTCATCAGCAAACACTGTCAGCAAGACATATTCAGAGTTTGAACACCTCTAACACCACTATTACCACCATAGACCAAACCACCATTATCTTTCATCTGGATACTACAGGGGCCTCTTAACTGGTCTGTCTGCTTCCTCCCTTGCTCTGCTTAGTCCAGGCCAGGGGTCGGCAAGTTTTTTTCTGTAAAAGGCCTGACGGTAAATATTTTAGGCTTTGCTAGCCACATGGTCTCTGTCAACCCAACTACTCACCTCTGTGTTGTAGCTTGAGAGCAGCCATAGACAACACATAAACAAATGAGCATAGCTGTTTTCCAATAAAACTTTATTAATGGCACTGAAATTTGATTTTTTTTTTTTTTTTTTTTTGAGATGGAGTCTTAGCCACTCAGGCTGGAGTGCAGTAGTGCGATCTCAGCTCACTGCAATCACAATCTCCCAGGTTCAAGTGATTCTCTCATCTCAGCTTCCTGAGTAGCTAGAATTACAGGCATCAGCCATTATGCCCCGCTAATTTTTGTATTTTAGTAGAGGCGGGGTTTCACCATGTTGGCTAGGTTGGTCTTGAACTCCTGACCTCAGGTTATCCCCCTGCCCTGGCCTCCCAAAGTATTAGGATTACAGGTGTGAGCCACGGTGCTTGGCCTGAAATTTAAATTTCATATGATTTTTACATAGCAATTTTACATTTTTACATATACATCAAAATAATTTTGATGTTTCTTCAACCATCTAAAAATGTAAAAGCCATTCTAAGCTCACGAGCTTTACAAAAAAGATAGTGGCTGAATGTCATCCATGGACTGTAATTTGCAGATTCTTGATCTAAGGTTAAGCCAGCAGCCAATGATCTTTCATTCTTTTTTTCTTTTCTTTTTTTTTTTAGAGAAGGTCTTGCTCCATCACCCAGGCTAGGATGCAGTGGTGAAATCTCGGCTCACTACAGCCTTGAACTCCTGGGTTCATATGATCCTCCTGCTTGAGCCTTCTGAGTAGCTGAGACTACAGGCACATGCTACCATGCTTGGCTAATTTTTAAATTTTTTGTAGAGATGATGTCTTGTTATGTTGCCCAGGCTGGTCTCAAACTCCTGGCCTCAGGTGATCCTCCCACCTCAGTGTTGAGATTACGGGTGTGAGCCACTGTGCCCAGCTACTTCCTCCCTCCCTCCGTCTCAATCTTTCTTTCTTTATTTCTTTCTCTTTTTCTTCCTTTCCTCCTTTCCTTCTTTCTTTCTTTCTTTCTTTCTTTCTTTCTTTCTTTCTTTCTTTCTTTCTTTCTTTCTTTCTTTCTTTCTTTCTTTCTTTCTTTCTTTCTTTCTTCTTTCTTTTCTTTCCTTCCTTCCTTCCTTCCTTTCTTTCTTTCTTTTTTTCTTGCTTTCTTGCTTTCTTTCTCTCTCTCTCTCTTTCTCTTTCTTTTTTCTTTCTTCTTTCTTTTTCTCTTTCTTTCTTCTATTTCTTTTTCTTTCTTTCTTTCACATACTATAAAACGTACCCATTTAAAGCATGCAGTTCAGTGGCTTTTAGTCTATTAACAGAATCAAGGCAACCATACCACAATCTATTTCAATACCCCTAAAAGAAACCCTGTACTCATTAACAGTCACTGCTCATTCTCCATTCTCACTCACCCATCCTTCCTACCCTGAGTCCCAGCCCTAGGAAGACACTTATCTACCTTCTGTCTCTATAAATTTGCCTATTCTGCACATTTTAGATAAGTAGAATCATACAATATATGGTGCTATTTTATTTTATTTATTTATTGTAGAGATGGGTTTTGTCATGTTGCCCAGAATGGTCTTGAACTCCTAAGCTCAAGTGATCCACCCACCTCGGCTTCCCAAAGTGCTGAGATTACAGGCGTGAGCCACTGCACCCAGCTGTGTCTATCTTACATACATAGAATCATACAATAGGACTGTTTCTTTCACTTAGCTGATATGATGGCTTTTTTCACTTAGCATAATATATATATTAGAATATCTATCTGTATATCTATATATATATATATATATATAGAGAGAGAGAGAGAGACAGAGAGAGAGAGAGACAGAGACAGAGAGAGAGGTAGTGGGGAGAGAGAGAGAGAGAGAAAGTCTTGCTTTGTCACCCAGGCTGGAGTGCTGCAAACATGGTTCATTGCAGCCTCAACCTCCCTGGCTCAAGTGATCCTCCTGCCTCAGCCTCCCAAGTAGTTGGGACTATAGGCATCAGCCATAACCCTAGCTAAATTTCTTTTTTAATTTTTTGTAGCCCAGGCTGGTTTCAAACTTCTGGCTTCAAGCAATCCTCCTGCCTCAGCCTCCAACAGCTACCTATAAGATTTAGAATAAATCCTGTGTCTTCACCATGGCTTTCAAGGTTCTGCAAGATCTGGTTTCTTCTGACCTTATCATCTACCTTTGACATCTCCCTACCTCTCACTGCACTTTGCAATGGCCTCCGGGTGGGCCAAAGAGCCACTTTAACCAGTAGCGTTTAACTATTTTATTTTTTTTTTTGAAACAGTCTCACTCTGTTGCCTAAGCTGGAGTGCAGTGGTACAATCTCAGCTCCCTGCAACCTCCACATCCCTGGTTCAAGCAATTCTCGTGCCATGGCCTCCAGAGTAGCTGGGATTACAGGCATAAGCCACCATGTCCAGCTAATTTTTGTGTTTTTTAGCAGAGATGGGGTTTCTCTATGTTGGTCAGGTTGGTCTCCAACCCTGCCCTCAAGTGATCCACCCACCTCGGACTCCCAAAGTGCTGGGATTACAGGCATGAGCCACCGTGTCTGGCCTAACTATTCCTAATGCCTGGAAGTTCTTTCCCCAGATACCTGCATGCCTTGTCCCTTTTTCATTCAGATTTCTGCTCAAATGTTGCCTTGTCAGTGAGGCCTGCTGCCTGATCACTGATTTTTTTTTTTTTTTTGACAAGGTCTAGCTCTATCACCCCAGCTGAAGTGTAGTGATGAAAATATGGCTCTCTGTGGCCTCAAACTCCTGGGCTCAATTGATCCTCCCACATCAGTTTCCTGAGTAGGTGGGACCACAAGCACGCACCACCACATCTGGCTAATTTAAAAAAAATTTTTTTTGTAGAGATGGGGTTTTGCCATGTTGCCCAGGCTGGTCTTGTCCTGGGCTCAAGAGATCCTCCTGTCTTGGCCTCCCAAAGTGTTGAGATTGCAGGTGTGAGACACCATGCCCCACCTCTGATCACTCAATACAAGAGTCACTTCCCTGGCTTCAGTCACTTGCTATCCCCTTACCCTTCTTGCCACATACTACCCATCTGAACATTAAAAGACAAGCAGATTTGATATAAATGTTTTATTCTTTCAACTAAATTACAGTGCTATAAGGACAGTAAAACAATGATATACTGGGGAAAATGTAGCAATATTTGTTTAAAAGACGGATTGAATAAACAAAAACTACAAAAAAAATTATATAAATACAATCTGAAATTCCAAGAAGTCTTGGAACACAGAAATGCCCTCCTCCTTCATTATTACACAGGAAGCACTGGTTTAATTGTCTTCATAGCATTTATGTCTACCTGACATTGTATAGCTATAGGGTTCACTCCTGTATCTCCAGAGCTTGGTGTAAGTTTGGTGCTCAATACACAATAAGACACTAATAAGCATCAAGTGTATCATTGGAGGCCACAACTACAGGCTAGGGGTGGGAGTTAGGTGGGCAGGTAGAATTGAGGGGTTTGGGGAATGGGGAGGGGTAGAGAGAAGCGTAGCAGCATGAGCCTGGGTGCCTGTCCTCCAGAAGCTTCCCATCTGTGCTGCTGGTTGGTCATTCTACATGGCTTTCCATCAAAGCCTACCATGTCACAGATAATTCTGAGTAGGATCTGCATTTATTGAGTGCATGGGAACCTTAGTTAGCAGGAGGCAAAGTCCCATTTTTATCATTAGGGGCTAAATCTGAAGGACTCTTTAGTGAGGAGTACTAACAGTTTAGAACAGTTTAGATATATGCTGCCTAATATGATAGCCACTAGCCACATGTGATTATTGACTACTTGAAATATGACAGTCTGAGGCCAGGCACAGTGGCTCACATATGTAATCCCAGTACTTTGGGAGGCCGAGGTGGACAGATTGCTTGAGACTAGGAGTTTGAGACCAGCCTGGCCAACATGGCAAAAACCCATCTCCACTAAAAATACAAAAATTAGCTGGGCGTGGTGGTGCATTCCTCTAATCCCAGCTACGTGGGAGGCTAAGGTATGAGAATCACTTGAACCAGGAAACAGAGGTTGCAGTGAGCCGAGATAACGCCACTGCTCTCCAGCCTGGGTGACAGAGTGAGACTCTGTCTCAAAAAAAAAAAAAAAAAAAAAGAAATGTGACAGTCTGAATTTGAAATGTGCCATATGTATAAAACACATAACGGATTTCAATTTCGAACACATCACAAAGAATGTAAATTTTCTCAATTTCTAAATATTGAAATAACATTGTGAATATATTGAATACTTTGAATATATAGTTAACATTTTGAATATAATAATATATTATTAAATTGATGTCACCTGTTTCTTTTTACTGTTTTACATGCAGCTTTAGAAAATTTAAAATTGGCCGGGCGCAGTGGCTCATGCCTGTAATCCCAGCACTTTGGGAGGCCGAGGCGGGTGGGTCACGAGGTCAATAGATCGAGACCATCCTGGTCAACACGGTGAAACCCCGTCTCTACTAAAACTACAAAAAAAAAATCAGCTGGGCATGGTGGCGCGTGCCTGTAATCCCAGCTACTCAGGAGGCTGAGGCAGGAGAATTGCCTGAACCCAGGAGGCGGAGGTTGCGGTGAGCCGAGATC
>NW_016107433.1:658420-659903 GCF_001604975.1 Cebus imitator
AAAATTTAAAATTACATATGTGTCTCTGAACAGTTTACAGCTATGTTCAGGCAAAAAAAAGAAAAAAAATTATATATGTGGCTCACATACATGGCTCATATTATACTTTTAGTGGATCATCCTATGTTTTCCCTTTCCAAAGCCCACAGGAATAATGTCTGGAACCCAGAATAATCTTTGTAAATACTGGGTGAATGCATTATGTTGGGCTGCCTGAGTAGGGTCTAGAGACTAAGAACTGGCAAACTCCAATTTCTCCAAGCAAAGCATTTGGTCATTTAGTCAAAAATCGGAGTATCTGATAGGCCTTAGCAGTGGAAAAACAGTGGAAATGTGTGAAGCTGTCCATCAGCTTGAGGCGGCTGTTGGTTCCCAGCTGTATTTACACTCTGCTTCAAGAAATAAACACCATTTCAGTTGGGCCAACTCAAATATTTATTTCTTTGAAAACACCATTTCCAGAGTGTAAGCATTTGTTTTACAGTCTTTTTTAAGGAGGCAGATTCACATGATTGTTCAAATACTTCTGCTTACACAACGCAGAACTTTGGAACTGGACCAACTCATTGGCTTCTAAGGTGCAGCCTCCCATTTAGAAGCTGCTTCTGGCTGGGTGCGGTGGCTCATGCCTGTAACCCAGCACTTTGAGAAGCCGAGGTGGGCAGATCACGAGGTCAGAAGTTCAAGACCAGCCTGGCCAACATGGTGAAACACTGTCTCTACTAAAAATACAAAATTAGCCGGGTGTGGTGGTGCAAGCCTGTAATTCCAGCTGCTTGGAAGGCTGAGGCAGGAGAATCGCTTGAACCTAGGAGGCGGAGGTTGCAGTGAGCTGAGATCATGCCACTGTACTCTAGCCAGGGACAGGGCTAGACTCCTCAAAAAAAAAAAAAAGAAGCTGCTTCCTCAATATATTGATTGGGAAGTGAAGACAGCAAAGGGGTTAAAGGGCCTAATACACTGTACAATAGGCTTGTATTCTTTAAAATGGTTCTTAAAATAATTGCCTTGATCTCTGATTTTCTGCAACATGCAAGTTATTCCCTCCCTTCTACCACAAAATGATGCCTTGGCATAGAGTCATCAGCAATCCTGTCATGCCAGACCATTTAAGTGGTTTTGAAGCCACTTGTAAACAATTCTAATACTCCATTCCTGGGGCAGTAGAAAAAAAAGTTAAATTCAAGAGGGTAGCCTTGAAAAAGAAAAAGAAAAAATACAACAATTTGCCTGAGAAAATGTTAAGAGTTTTTAGGCCAGGCACAGTGACTCATGCCTGTAATCCCAGCACTTTGGGAGGCTGAGGCAGGTGGATCACCTGAGGTCAGAAGTTTGAGGCCAGCTTGGCCAACACAGTGAAACCCCATCTCTACTTAAAAATACAAAAATTAACGAGGTGTGGTGGCAGGTGCCTGTAATCCCAGCTACTCAGGAGGCTAAGGCGGGAGAATCGCTTGAACCTGGGAGGCAGAGGTTGCAGTGA
>NW_016107433.1:660021-666843 GCF_001604975.1 Cebus imitator
AAAAAAAAAAAAAAAAAAAAAAAGAAGTTTTGATTTCTAAACATAGAATGACTTTTAAGAGAAAACACTGAATTATTTAGTAAGAAGCATCCATAAAAACATGCACTATGAAATGTTCTCATGGCCCAGATAAAATGGTTTATCCCAATTTTCTTCTAAAATGTGTTGAGGTACAGTTGGTGGTACGCTGAGCTGCACTGCAGCTTGTTGGGTTAGTGCTGATACAGATGGAATAAACACCTTGTCCAGACAGTGGGATTAATATGGAGGATGGTCAATGGCCCTTCCCAGTCGTAATATTTAGTTTTTCCAGGTTAAAAAGAATTATTCAAAAACTACAGAATAAACTACTTAAGATCAGCCACAGAAATCATTTCTGTCACTTGGAGAAAAATTAGGAAAGAAAGGTAATATTTTTTGGTGGTACTTTAATGGTTTATAAGTAAAGGTATTTAGAGTTCTTATAATAATAATAAAAAAGTTTCTTTGAAAACAAAGAAGTGATGGCAAAGGAAAGATTCTATAGAACTTTTTTTTTTTTGAGATGAAGTCTTACTGTGTTGCCCAGGCTGGAGTGCAGTGGCACAATCTCTGCTCACCGCGACCTCCGCTTCCTGGGTCCAAACTATTCTCCTACCTCAGCCTCCTGAGTAACTAGGACCACAGGCATGTGCCACCATGCTTGGCTAATTTTTTGTATTTTTAGTAGAGGTGAGGTTTCATGGTGTTAGCCAGGATGGTCTCAATCTCCTGACCTCATGATCCACCCGCCTCGACCTTCCAAAGTGCTGAGATTACAGGCGTGAGCCACCGCATCCGGCCCCCAGGACTTTTTTTTTCACTCTCAACATGTGGCCCAGGATAAGAACTTTTTGCTTTGCTGTAAATGCATGTTATGTACCTAACAGCCACAATGAGAGGTGATATTCTTGATAAATCTTTTAGATTTTAAATCTCAGACATGTACATAGCAATCCTAAAATGCCTAAAGTGTTCTCCTTTTAAGATTCAAAAAACAAAAACAAGAAGCAGCTTAATATAGGATTTTCAAGAGCCAAGGGCACCCTCTCAGTGGATAATAAATCCCATCCCGGGTCCATGGTGGCTGCTAGTATAACTAAAGCACAATTGGGATGAAATCCTTTATTAAGAACACGTAGGCTGGGTGTGGTGGCTCATGCCTGAATCTCAGCTCTTAGGGAGGCCAATGGAGCACTTAGGGAGGCCAGTTAGAGAGGATCACTTGAGCCCAGGAGTTCAGTACCAATCTGGGCAACATAGGGAGACCCCTTCTCTACAAAAAATGGAAAGGATTGGCCAGGCCTGGTGGCATGCACCTGTGTTCCCAGCTCCTCAGAGGGACTGAGGTGAGAGGTGGAAGGATCATTGGGCCTGGGAGGTGGAGGCTTCAATGAGCTGTGATTGCAATAGACACCCTGTCTCAAAAAGACAAAAACAGGTAATTTCAGTGCATTGTTTATATTACTTTTTTTCCTTCTTACCCTTATACTGATAAGGAACTTATTTATTACTTTAACACATTTATTACATTTGCCTGTTAAGAGGGTCATCTCAGCAACCAATATATAAAAGGAAACAACATTTAGTGATGTAAAGTCATGTTACTGATCTACCACTCCCGGAAAACAAGAGCATCTTACCTGCAGCAAAGGCATCAGCTGCAAACCCAATGCTTGTTCATACAGCAAGTTCAGTTCTGCACAACTGGAGAAGGAGAGTTTGGAGGTGTAGAGGTAATAATGCACGTGCCTAAATGTGGAACCATCTCTGTCGATAAATAGCCTCTGGCTTTCTGAAGAGGTCAAGGCTGAAGCCTCTTTCCACAGCAGGGAGTCTGGAAACTGAGAGAGTTTGCTTCTGGGAACGGAGAAATGCCAGCCCCCTACATTAAAATGAAATAAGTCCTCTGCTGATTCATGAGACATGCCAGACTCCTCCTAAAAGGGGAACGAAAAAGAGATCTATGCAAGAAAAAGAAATAAAAAAGCATCCAGATTGATAAGGTAAAAATAAACTCTCTCTCTCTGCTGATGACATGATCTTATACATAAAAAATCCTAAGGAATTCACCAGAAAACTATTAGAAATGTGTCCAGGCCAGGAATGGTGGTTCACACCTATAATCCAAGCACTTTAGGAGCCTGAGGTGGGAAGATGGCTTGAGACCAGGAGTTCGAGGCTGCAGTGAGCTATGATTGTGCCACTGTCCTCTGGCCTGACAGAGCAAGACCCTGTTTCAAAAGAAAAGCAAAAACATCAAAGAAATGAGCCCAAGAAGGTTGAAAGATACAGAGCAACATTTAAAAATATTGTATTTTTATATTTTAGCAGTGAACAATCTGAAAGTGAAATTAAGAAAACAATTCAATTTTAACAAAAGAATGAAATAATGTACACTGAAAACTTCGAAACATTGTTGCAAATTTAAAAGACCTAAATAAATGAAAAAAATATCGATCCTCATGGACTGGAAGATTTAATATCATTAAGATGGCAATAGCAGGCCGGGCGCGTTGGCTCAAGCCTGTAATCCCAGCACTTTGGGAGGCCGAGGCGGGTGGATCACGAGGTCAAGAGATCGAGACCATCCTGGTCAACATGGTGAAACCCCGTCTCTACTAAAAATACAAAACATTAGCTGGGCATGGTGGCGCGTGCCTGTAATCCCAGCTACTCAGGAGGCTGAGGCAGGAGAATTGCCTGAACCCAGGAGGCGGAGGTTGCGGTGAGCCGAGATCGCGCCATTGCACTCCAGCCTGGGTAACAAGAGCAAAACTCCGTCTCAAAAAAAAAAAAAAAAAAAAAAAAAAAAAAAAAAAAAAAGATGGCAATAGCAATAGTCTCCCAATCGATTTACAAATTCGACACAGTCTCCGTGAAAATCCTGACTTTATGCAAAAATTGAAAAGCTGATGCTAAAATTCATACGAAAATACAAGGGACTCAGAATTGCTAAAACAGTCTTGAAAAAAGGAGAACAATGTTTAAGAAGTCATATTTCCCACTTTTTTTTTTAAAGGCAGACTGTCACATGCAGCGCCTCATTTGGATGTGTCTGAAATCTTGGAAGTTTGACTACTCTACGTTCTCCTACAATGGGCCTTGAGAGCTTGTTTGGAGATTCTAGCTAGGAAGGGCAGCTACTCATATACCCTTGACTGAAGACTGGTCCTGCTTTATCAGGATGGTTGTCCTCCGACTGAGCACGCAGCTTCAGGAGGGATGCATGTGGAGCAGTGTGGGAAGAAGTGGATACCTGCCTAGCCAGCCAGATCAGCCAAATCAACCCTAGCAATCAATGGAGTGACAGATGTCACAGCCAGATTGCCCTCACATCACCCATTTTTAAAACTTATTGCAAAGCTAGAACAATCAAGACAGTATGCTACTGGCATAAGGATAAATATAAAGATAAGTGGAATAGAATTGAGAGTACAGAATAAAACCCTTACATTTATGATCAATTGAATTTTGATAAGGGATCCAAGATTATTCAATGGATAAAGAATAGTCCTTATAAAAAATGGTGCTGGGCTAACTGCCCATCCGTATGTATAAAAGATAATAACAACAATAATAATAAAGTTGGACCCCTATCTCACCCCATACACAAAAATTAGCTTCAAGAGAATCACAGACCTAAAACTATAAAATTGTTAGAAGAAACTAGAAAATCTTCATGACCTTGGAGTAGGCAAAACTTTCTTAGATGTGACACTAAAAGCAAAAGTGACCAAAAAACTAGATAAATGGAACTTCATCAAAATTTAAAAACCTCTGCACTTTAGAGGGCATCATCAAGGTGAAAAGATAACCCACAGAATGGAACAAAATATTTGCAAATCATTTTTCTGATAAAGAACTTATTTCTAGAATATATAAAGAATTCTTAAACTCAATAAGAAAAAGACAAATAACAAAATTTAAAAATTGGCAAAGCATCTAAGTAGACATTTCTTCAAAGAATATATAGAAATGACCAATAGCACAAAAAAGGATGCTCAACATCCTTAGTCATCAGAGAAATGTAAATCAAAACCCACAATGAAATACTACTTCACACCCATTAGTATGGCCAGAATGAAAACAATAGATAGTAACAAGTGTCGACAAAGAAACTGGAACACCCATGCACTACTGGTGGAGATGTAAAATGGTGCAGGTGCTTTGAAAAACAGTTTGATGGGTCCTGAAAACGTTAAGCATGGAGTTATCCTACTATGAGCCAGCAATTCCACTCCTAAGTGTATACTTAAGAGAAATAAAGACATGTGTCCCCACTAAAATTTCTAGACGATTTCATAGACCATAATAGCCGAAGGTGGAAATAAACCTAAAGTTCATCAACTGACAGATGAGTAAACAAAATGTAGTATATCCATACTCTGGGATATTGTTTGTCAATAAGAAGGAATGGGATGAACATGGTAGTTCAAGTTTGTAATCCCAGCACTTTGGGAGGCTGAGGCAGGAGATTCGCTTGAGCCCAGGAGTTTGAGGCTGCAGTGAGCTATGATCATACCATTGCACTTCAGCCTGGGTAACAGAGTGAGGCATGTCTTTAAAAAAATAAAAAATAGGCTGGGAGTGGTGGCTCACACCTCTAATCCCTCGGGAGGCCGAGGTGGATAGATCATGAGGTCAGGAGTTCGAGACCAGCCTGGCCAACATAGTGAAACCCCGGCTCTACTAAAAATACAAAAATTAGCTGGGCATGGTGGCAGCACCTGTAGTCCCAAATAGTCGGGAGGCTGAGGCAGGAGAATTGCTTGAACCCGGGAGGCGGAAGTTGCGGTGAGTGGAGAGTGTGCCATTTCACTCCAGTCTGGGCAACAAGAGCAAAACTCCATCTCAAACGAAAAATAAAAATAAACAATAAAAAGGAATGAAGTACTGACACATGATAACAACATGGATGAACCTTGAAACATTATGCCAAAGAAAAGCCAAACACAAAAAAATCACATATGATTCCATCCATATGCAATGTGTGGACAAAGCAAATTTCTAGAGATAGAAAATAGATTAGTGGTTGCCTAGGGCTGGAGAGGCTATGGGGAGACGGGGTGCGACTACTAATGTGTATGGGATTTCTTTTGGAGATGGTGAAAATGTTCTAAAATTGATTGTGGTAAGAGTTACACAACTCTGAACATACTAAAACCTACTGAATTGTACACATTAAAATGTGTGAATTGTATGGTATGTGAATTATATCTCAATAAATCTGTAACAAAAATAGATGAGGTACTGTCCATTTCATGGAGCACATGCAGAACTATCTTAGGATCTTACTTGCAGAGACATTACATTATTGGGGAATGAATGCTATAGATAACTTTTCATATACACAAAGGCAGCAAAGATCATTAACCTTCCTTAGCTCATTGTTAAAAGTTTAAGGTCATCTGTTCATCTGCTGGACAAGACGTTGTTAGAAAAATAAAATTTAAGTTCATCTATTTATAAGTGAATTGTCTACTTTGCTTCAAGATGACCTAGTTTACTAAAATAATGGAAAAGTAGAGAGCCATCAAACATATAAACTATCCATCTCAAATTTTAAAATATAAAGGGCACTACCTTGTAAAAGCATTTTTTAAAGGATAGTAAATAGTATATAAAGTTTTACCTAAGAACCATAAAACAATATCAAATTCTAATAAAAATTATGTATGCTGAAGTGATTAGACTCAATGTACTGATATCTGTAACTTATTTTGAAATAAATAAAAAAATAAGAGATTGATGAACAGATAGAAGGATTGCTAGATGGACATGTGATAAAACAAATATAAGCAAAATGTTGATTGTAGAATGTAGGTGGTGGATATGTGGTGCTCACTGTACAATTCTTTCAGTCTTTCTGAATGTTTATAAAATTGCATGAAGACTTTCATGGGGGAAAAGTGTGTTAAAGTAAAAGATGATTACTTAAGAGAGGAAAAGCTCCCTGTTCCAAAAAGAACCTGCATTTCCTATTCTAACAGCTAAGGAAGGAAAATAAATCCATGCAAGAAAGAATGGGATGGGGTCCATCTCTCCCACAGCAAGCCTAGTCTAAATATTCAGACATAAAGAGGGGCAATTACATATGCCACATTTGAGACTAGAAGACTTAAAGGAAGTATTAAGAGAAAGATGACAAATTGTGAAATGATTACATAACTGACAGAAGCAGAGCCAGAAAAGCCAATCTAATGAGCTTATCTAGGATTCTAAGTCCCAGCCCTTCTAAAAGTTCATGTTCAGGCTAAGGCTGAATGTGACAAACAAAGTGACTAAGGGTCCCACCTAGACTAGAAAGCATAAATATACAAGGAAGAACTCTTGATTCTGCTTTCTGTTCTTAAAGGTGGCTGAGAACTCAGTGGGGGTGCTCAGAGTGTGCAGATGTTGGATGCCAAAGAAAACCTACTTCTCGAAGGTGAGCCCCAGATCTGGTTCAGTTCTTCTTTTCTTGTTAAGGATAGGGTGTGACAAGAGGGTCCTGGCTCAAGAGTTCACACTCCCTTCTTACACACGTCCCATCCACAGGTGGGCTCTTAAGAGGTGACTACTGGAGTGAGGGTAAGGATTAGGGATGTGACTGTTCTTTCCCAAAGACTGCTCAGGGGTTGGTTAGTGCATAGCTATCCCAGCCTGGGGACAGTCCTCAGTCACAGGCAAGTTTAGGGGGACCTGTGGTGCTTACAAGACAAAAGGCCTCTTGCCAAACTTACTTCAGGAAACAGGGTAGCCCTAAAGCATTCATCCCCACCCTATTCCCAAAGAGCTTCTCTTTTTCCCACGCCACGTTGA
>NW_016107433.1:666947-673926 GCF_001604975.1 Cebus imitator
TCAGGTCGCCCAGGCTGGAGTACAGCGATGTGATCTCGGCTCACCGCAACCTCCACCTTCCGGGTTCAAGCAATTCTCCTGCCTCAGCCTCCCAAGTAGCTGGGACTACAGGCCGTGCCACCACGCTCAGCTAACTTCTGTATTTTTAGTAGTGACAGTTTCCCATGTTGGCCAGGCTGGTCTCGAATTGGGTGATCTGCCCACCTCAGCTTCCCAAAGTGCTGGGATTACAGGTGTGAGCCACTGAGCCCAGCCCGTCCAAGTCAATTTCTGGAGCCAGAACACCTCATGCTCTAAAGACAGGACCTGAACTCCTCAGAGCCAAGATTGCCAACCTTTCAGATCTGGAGCTCCCCATCATGCCTTAGAGAGCTGTCCTCACACTCCAATCCTTCAGATCTGGATCCCCCCCAACACACACCCTCGCCTTGCCCCAGAGTCAGCATCTCCCAGCGCTGAGATATGAAGACCTTCACCTGGTCAAACTGGCACCCCCCCCAGTTTTCAGACAGGGAGTCCCCCACATCCTCAGAGCCAGAACACTTCATCCCTCAAGACAGCGCGTCTTTCTAACTCCTCAGAGCCAGCCCCCCAAATCCTTCCCAGCTGGGGACCCCTCTCTCTCTCCCATGCCCCAGAGCAAGGTCTCGAACACGGTAGCCCTAATCATGGGCCACAACGGCGGCTCCCATTCGCCGCTTTGGTGCCTTTGGCGCCCCCGCCAGTCCGTACCATGGTCGCGGCTCCAGCTGCGGGCGGGCGGGCGCGTGACCCGGGCAATAACGGCTCCCGGGGTCGCGGCGGCGCGCGGGGGGGCGGGGCGGGGCCGTGGGCGGGGCCTGGCCCGCACCGGGCCGTCCCGCGGGCGGCTACAGGCGAGCGGCGGCCGGGTATGGCGGAACAATGGGAGCTGGACGAGGAAGGCATCCGCCGCCTGGGGGCGCTGACCTCGGAGCAACCGGGTAGGGTCTGGCCGGGAGGGTCTGGACCGGGAATGTAGGGTCAGAAGCTGTGGGAAGAAAACTGAAGAGGAAGCAGGGGAACCTGAAATAGAGGCGAGCGAACCACAGAGGAGCAGTACCTGAGGCTGAGGAGGGGTAACTTGAGGCAGAAGGTTACAGGGAGGTGGAGGTGGAGGAACTGAAGTAACAGGGGAGTCTGGGGCAGAGCCCGAGGAATTGAGAGAGAAGAAGGGAGTGAGAAGTAGAGTAGGAGAAACAAAGTGAACAGGAGATCCTGCGGCAGGTGACAGAACTGCCGAGCGCGGTGGCTCACGCCTGCAATTCCAGCACCTTGGGAGGCCGAGACGGGTGGGTCACCTGAGGTCAGGAATTTGAGACCAGCCTGGCCAACATGGTGAAACCCCCGTCTCTACTAAAAATACAAAAATTAGCCGGGCGTGGTGGCACGTGTCTGTAATCCCAGCTACTCAGGAGGCTGAGTCAGGAAAATCGCTTGAACACTGGAGGCAGAGGTTGCAGTGAGCCGAGATTGCGCTACTGCACTCCAGCCTGGGCTACACAGCGAGACTCTCTCTCAAAACGTAAAATAAAATAAGCCTATTAGACATCCAAGTGTAAGGTACTAAGTAGGCAGTTGGATATATGGGTCTGGATCTCAGAGGAGAGGTCAGGGTTAGAGATGTAAGTTTTGGAGACATTAGCAATAGATGGCATTTAAAGCCACAGGAGTGAATGAACTCAGCTAGAGAATGTCGATGGAGAAGAGAAAGAAAGCTTAAGACTCAATTTTGGAATAGTTCAATGTTTAGAGGTTGAATGGAGGAAGAATGTGGTATCTTAGAATTTAAGAAGGGGTATCGTATGGAGAGAGCAATGGTCAACTCTGCCAAATGCTATTCACAGGCTGAGCAAGTTAAATGCAGAGTGTCTGTTAGATTTAGCAACATGGAATTCACTGGTGACTTTGACAGGGGGAGTTTTGGGAGAGTGGGGAAGAGTGAAACCAGATTGGAGTGGTATGAAAAAAATATGAAGGGAGGAGACAGTGAAAGTAAGAACTTTTGCTGAAATGTTTGGCTGTAAAGGAGACTACAGAAATGGATGGTAGCTGAAGCAAGCATATGTTGTGCAGTCAAGAGTTATACCAGAACAGGATATACTAGAGCATGTTGGTAGTCTAGTGATTAATTATTTGGTAGAGAGGGGAAATATATATAATTATTTATTCATTTTGACTATTAAAATAATGCAATTTATTCTATGGGTAATATAATAATTGTACAGTGAGAAGTAAGTTTTGACTCCGCCGTCCCTGTCTCATAGGCCTAGTTCTGCTTCCCAAAGGCAACTACTGTTATCAGTATCTTGGATAGCTTTCCAGAAATATTCTCTACATATATACGCATATATCACTTATTTTACAATTTTATATTGTGGCAATTTTCAAATATATACAAGAGTAGAGATAACAGAATAATGAACTCCATTACCCTACCTCAACATTTATCATAAATTCATGGCCAAGCTTATTTCATGTATACTTCACCTATCCTCCACCCAACCCCAACCCCCTATACTATTTTGAAGCAAATCCCAAGTATATGATTTCCTCTATTAATATTTCAGTGTGTATTTTATTTATTTATTATTTTTCAGATAGAGTTTTGCTCTGTCGCCCAGGCTGGAGTGCAGTGGCACAATCTCAGCTTACTGCAACCTCTGCCTCCCCATTTCAAGTGATTATCCTGCCTCAGCCTCCCAAGTAGTTGGGACTACAGGTGCCTACCACTATGCGCAGCTAATTTTGTATTTTTAGTAGAGACGGGATTTTGCCATGTTGGTCCGGCTGGTCCCTAACTCCTGACCTCAAGTGATCCACCCGACTCAGCCTCCCTAAAAGCTTGGATTACAGGCGCAAGCCACAGCACCTGGCCAGTATGTATTTTTAAAAGATAAGAACACTTTTTAAAAAATCACATATGCAACCTAAAAAATTTAATAGTAATTTCTTTTTTTGTTGTTTTGTTTTGTTTTTGAGAAGGAGTCTGCCTCTGTTGCCCAGGTTGGAATGCAGTGGCATGATATTGGCTCACTGCAGCCTCTGCCTCTCGGGTTCAAGCAATTCTCCTCCCTCAGCTTCCCGAGTAGCTGGGATTTAAGGTGTGTGCCACCATACCAGGCTAATTTTTTTTGTATTTTTAGTAGAGACGGGGTTTCACCATGTTAGCCAGGCTGGTTTTGAACCCCTGACCTCAAGTGATCCACCCGACTCAGCCTCCCAAAGTGAACAGTAATTTCTCGATATCACGAACTATCCAACTAGTGTTCTTATTTCTCCAATTGTCCTATAATTTTTTAAAATTAGAATCCATACATGGTCCATATATTGCAATTGGTTGATATATGTCTTAAATCTTATTTGATCTGTAGGCTCTCCCTTTTTTCCCTCGCATTTTCAATTGTTTTTGAAGAAAGAGTTTACTATAACCTGAATTTTGCTCATTGCATTCCTAACATGTCTAACATTTTCCCATGTTCCCTGTACTTCCTGTGAATTGGTATTTAGATGAGGCTTCATCAGATTTGGGTTGGATTTTTTTTGTTTGTTTGTTTGCAAGATGATTTCATAGATAATGGTGTATGTTTATATTAGGAAGTATATAGTGCCTAGTGTTCTTTTTGTGATATCAGCCACTGAATATGATTATCTGAGTTAATTCATTAGGGATTGCAAAATGGTAATTGTCTATTTCTTTAATTCTTCTTCATTAGCTGTAATACTTCTATAAAGAGAAATTTCCTCACATCAACTGTTTGCTTATCCTGAGGTACAGTTTGTGTAGAAAAGGCAGCATAAAACTTGATGTTTTTCACCTGATGTTCCAGCTTTCAGAATAATGAGTTATTTTCTTAGCATTCTCTAAAGGTGACGAGTGAGGACTGTTTTGCTTTCTCACTACCATTATAAACTCATCGATTTAAATATATGTCTTAGAGCTGGGCAAGTGGCTCACACCTGCAATCCCAGTCACTTTGGGAGCCCGACACGGGCGGATTACCTGAGATCAAGAGTTCAAGACAAGCCTGGCCAACATGACGAAACCTCATCTCTACTAAAAATACAAAAAAAAAAATTAGCCAGCCATGGTGATGGGCGCCAGTAATCCCAGCTACTCAGGAGGCTGAGGCAGGAGAATCACTTAAGCCAAGGAAGCAGAGGTTGCAGTGAGCTGAGATCGCACCACTGCACTCCATGCTGGATGAAAGAGTGAGACTCAGTCTCACAAAACAAATAAGTAAATAATAAATAAATATATATATATATATATGTGTGTGTGTGTATACACACACACACACACACACACACACACACACACACACATATATATGTCTTAGTCTCTTTTCTGTTGTCATAACAGAATGCCTGGGTAATTTATAAAGAACAGAAGTTTATTTGGCTCATGGTTCTGGAGGCTAGGAAGTCCAAGAGCATGGTACCAGCATCCTGGTGAGGGTCATTCATGGTGGAAGGGCAGAAGGTGCATGCATGAGATGAGAGGGAGAGAGAGGGAGAGTGAGAGGGAGAGGGACAGGGAGAGGGAGAGGGAGAGACGGAGAGGAAGAGAGGGAGAGGGAGAGGGAGTGGGAAAGGGAGAAGGAGAGGGAGGGAGAGGGAGAGGGAGGGGGAGGTGGGGGTAGGGGGGGAGAGAGAGAGAGAGAAAGAGAAAGAGAGAGAGGGAGAAGACTGAATTCATTCCTTTATTAGGATAACTAACTCCCATAACTAACTCCACAATAACAGCATGAAGCCCCTACAACCTGATCACCTCTTAAGGCCCCACCTCCCAATACTGTTACATTGGCAATTACATTTCAACATGAAGGCTGGGCATGGTGGCTTACACACTTTGGGAGGCCAGGGAGGAGGATGAGGCCAGGAATTTGAGACCAGCCTGGGCAACATAGCAAGACCCTGTCTTTACAGAAAATTTAAAAATTAACTGGGTGTGGTGGTGTGTACCTGTAGTCCCATCTACTCAGGAGGCTGAAATAGAAGGATCCCCTGAGCCCAGGAGTTTGAGGCTGCAGTGCAGTATGATAGTACCACTGCACTCCAGGCTGAGTGACAAAGTAAGACCCTGTCTCTGAATAAATTAATATACTTCATCATGAGTTTTGGAGGGAACATTCAAACCATAGCAATATATTTCAATGTGTGTTTTAATCCATTATAGTTATTATCATAATAGATGTTCAATTTATCCTAAATTTAGTTAATAGGCGATCTTTCAAGTTGACTCCTGAGGTCTTTTTAAAAAAAGTTTTATTTATTAGAAACATTCATTGTCATTATAAACAAGCTTTGTTAAAGGTTGTTAATTCAATTTCCAAATGAGCTGTAAATGGTTTTCATTAGAGAGACTACTTGATTTGCTGTTTTCAAAGAGAAAATTTTTGCCCATTGGGGTTATGTAACGCATGTATTAAAATTGGAAGATCATTATTTTGTTCTTGACATTTATGCTATGCAGTGTTTGATTTGTTCTCTGATTTATTTGTCTTCACTCTTTATAAACACAGAAACCAAATCCATGACCTCTTAAGACATGCATTCATGTGAATCATTAAAGAATGTTTGTCTTTGTGGCAGTTTATCATTTTAATGATAATTCAGGCTCCTTCTGAAAATGTCTGCTCTTCAAAACAGACCGCAGTGAAAGGCATGAGAAATGCTGTGAGTCATTGATGGAACCATAATTGTCCTTAGCTTTTGTCACATTGTAACAGACTCACAAGGTGTTAGATCATTACATACCACAGAATTACCAATACACTGCCTTCAAAGTCAGGAAAATTTTATTTATTTTATTTTGCTTTTTTTTCTTAAACAGGGTCTTATTCTGTTGCCCAAGCTGGAGCGCAGTGGCATGATCATGGCTGACTGCAGCGCTGGGCTCAAGCAATCCTCCTGACTCTGCCTACTGAGTAGCTGGGACTACAGGTTCATACCACCATGCCCAGCTAATTTTTTCTTTTTCTTTTTTTTGTAGAGATAGGTGCATTTTAAAAAGATATAATTCACATACTATAAAGATCAACATTTTATTTTATTTTATTTTAATTTTTTTGAGTCAAGAGTCTTGCCCTGTTGCCCAGGCTGGAGTGCAGTGGCCCGACCTCAGCTCACTGCAACCCCTGCCTCCCGGGTTCAAGCAATTCTCCTGCCTCAGCCTCCCGAGTAGCTGGTATCACAGGCATGCTCCACCATGCCTGGCTAATTTTTGGTAGAGACATGGTTTTACCGTGTTGACCAGGCTGGTCTTGAACTCCTGACTTCAAGTAATCCACCTGCCTCGGCCTCCAAAATGCTGGGATTACAGACGTGAGCCACTGAACTCAGCCATGATTCATTCTTAAGGTGCCAGTAGTTTTTGCTCTTATACCATAAATGTAAATGTTAATACTGTAAAAAAGGCAATTAATTTCTTTTTTTTTTTTGCCCTCTGAAGTGAATGAATTGAACCAAATAATTAATTTCTTTATATTATTATGAAAATACTTTTTAAAAAGTAGTTTTATCTTTATGGACCCCTGTACATGTCTCAGGGACCTCCAGGGGCTTAGAGACCACATTTTGGGAGCTGCTACATTGCTATGATGTTTTTAAGCTTGTCTTGAAACATTAAGTTACAGTTTTCATTTGTGAATGCATCTTTCTGGAGTGATTTTAATTTTACAATTATCATTCTGCTCCTTTAAAAAAATAATAACCTCATATAAGATTTGACTATAATCCTTTTCTGTGGCTCGAAAGGTGGGTCAGAATAGCTTTTTTAGTTTCAAGGTTTTGGAGCTCCCTCTTCTGTTGTGTTCACAAGGTACTATAAAACATGACATGCAGGCCGGGCGCGGTGGCTCAAGCCTGTAATCCCAGCACTTTGGGAGGCCGAGGCGGGTGGATCACGAGGTCAAGAGATCGAGACCATCCTGGTCAACATGGTGAAACCCCGTCTCTA
>NW_016107433.1:674413-692802 GCF_001604975.1 Cebus imitator
GGTTTCACCATGTTGACCAGGATGGTCTCGATCTCTTGACCTCATGATCCACCCGCCTCGGCCTCCCAAAGTGCTGGGATTACAGGCTTGAGCCACCGCGCCCGGCCTGATTTATGACTTTTTAAAGCTTATGGGAGCTGGGGGCGGTGGCTCATGCCTGTAATACCACCACTTTGGGAGGCCAAGGCAGGTGGATCATCTAAGGTCAGGATTTTGAGACCAGCGGGGCCAACATGGTGAAACCCCGTCTCTACTAAAAATAAAAAAATTAGCCAGATGTGGTGGCACACACCTTAATCCCACCTACTTGGGAGGATGAGGCAGGAGAATTGCTTAACCCCAGGAGGTAGAGGTTGCGGTGAGCCAAGATTGCATCACTGCACTCCAGCGTGGGCAACAAGTGTGAGATTCCATCTCAATAAATAAATAAATAAATAAATAATAAAGTTTATGGGGCCTGGACTGCTCTAGCACCTTAAAACCTTGTTTCAATGCAGTCCCCTGGCACTTATGTGCAAATTGGATTCTGTTCTACAGAATCCAGTTTTGGTTGCTATTCTCAGCTTGGCCTACCACACTTGCCAGTGAGTTCGTACTGGTAATTTTGAGATTCTCCTCTCTTCAGTGCTGTTAGTAGTCTAGTTGACAGCCAGGCACAGTGGCTCATGCCTATAATCCCAGCACTTTGGGAGGCCAAGACTGGTAGATCACCTGAGGTCAGGAGTTTGAGACCAGCCTGCTGAAACGCCATCTCTACCTAAAACACAAAAATTAGCCAGGTGTGGTGGTACACGCCTGTATTCACAGCTACTTGGAAAGCTGAGGCAGGAGAATTTCTTGAACTCAGGAGGCAGAGATTGCAGTGAGCTGAGATCATGCCACTGCACTCCAGCCTGGGCGGAAGAGCAAACAATAAAGAAGTCTAGTTGACTTTCCTCTACTTCTTCGTGTGTGTGTGTGTGTGTGTGTGTGTGTGTGTGTCTAGAATACACACACACATACTCTCACTTTCTCGCTCTCTTTAAATAAAGTTATACATGCAAAAAATATTTTTCCCTCGCTTAATGTCTTAGAGATTTTTCCATATGAGCATCTACAAATCGAACTCATTCTTTTTAATGGCTGTATTATGGTAATACTTGTGTAGCATTTACCCTGTGGCCAGGCACTCACTGTTCTATGTTTTGTATACACATATTAATTTAATTCTTATAACATCTTATGAATTATGTACCATTGTTACCCCCATTTTACAGATGAGGCAACTGATGCACAGAGAGGTTAAGTGACTTGAACAAGGTCACAAATGTAGTATATTGTCTTTTGTATCAATGTATTATTATTTAGGCTGTCTAGTTGTATTTTTCTACTGATGGACCTTAGACAGTTTTCTATTTCTTTCTTTTTAATTTTTTTATTATCTTAAAACCTCTCTGAAATTTACATCCTTGTGCTATATTTTATATAACCTGGCAAAATTTTGTGGGCTATTATCCATAGAGCTAAATCCTAGCAGTGGGGTTGCTGAATATCTTTTGAAATTTTGTTCTGAGAACTGTTGGAGACTTTTAATATATTGTTCAGGTAAATTAGAAAAACCCAAGGGCTCTATAAAACTAAGGTTCAGTGTCACTATTTTAGATCATATTGCTGCTTTTAAAAAGAAGATCTGATCTTATGAGGCTTGGATGTAGGACCTTTCACAGTTGGGATATGGGAGAAAGAAAGGCCTACTTTCACTGACTCTGCTATTTATCCAACCAGAGATCATAATATATCTACTGATGATCTCTTTTCAGAACTGGTGGAGTCTCTTTCATTGCAGGGATCTTATGCTGGAAAAATCCATTCCATTGGTGATGCCTTCAGAAATTTTAAAAATCTCCGATCCTTAGATTTGTCAAGGAATCTGATCACTAGCCTTAAGGTAAGTTCTATATTCTATGACCAGCCTGATCTGCCCAATTTTTTTTTTTTTATGGGAAGAAATAAGAGATAGATCATGTCTGCTATAACAGTCTACCTGAGGAAAAAAAAAAAAAAAAGAAGAGATAGATCATGTCATCATGGGAAATATAGAATCTTCCCTTTAAATGATTCCCAACTAAATATAATTATTTACTACAAAATTCGTTCAACTTTGCAGTATATTTTAAATTGTTTGTTATAAAATATTGGGAGGGGAATTTCTTTTATACTTTCGGAAAACTATATTAAGATATCACTGCTGGCCGGGCTCAGTGGCTCACGCCTGTAATCCCAGCATTTTGGAAGGCCAAGGCGGGTGGATCACAAGGTCAAGAGATCGAGAGCATCCTGGCCAACATGGTAAAACCCCACCTCTACTAAAAATACAAAAATTAGCTGGGCATGGTGGCATGTGCCTGTAATCCCAGATGCTCAGGAGGCTGACGTAGGAGAATCACTTGAGCCAGGGAGTCAGAGGTTGCAGTGAGCTGAGATTGTGCCACTGCACTCCAGCCTGGTGACAAAGCAAGACTCTATCTCAAATAAAATAAAATAAAATAAAATAAAATAAAATAAAATAAAAAGATATAACTGCCTAGGGCAACAGTATAAATTTTAATGTATATAAAAAATTATGAAGAACACTTCCAAAATATAGATTCTCAGTCCCTACTGTGAGAATAGGTCTGATTTAGTAGGTCTAGGGTAGACTCAGGACATACTCAGATAATTCTATTGATGTTGGTATATAAAGCATACATGGAGAAACACTGGCATGTGTTGTTATTGTGGATTTTTTCTAGGAGGAGGAGGAAGGTGTAGTCTTGGAAAAATTTAGGTCAGGGGATGGTGGAGTAGAGGGTAGTACAGTAAGACAGGAGGGACCAAACATGAACAGTATGCGTGTGGATTAGCAGACGCACACAAAGAACTCTACAAACGTGAGTGTGCACACACAGAGATGCAAGTTTTGTTTTCTGTGGTTAGATCCCCAAATACTGCTTCTTCCACATGTTCCCCATTTTGCCTAAGCTCTGTACCTGTTTTGGCAAAGCCTTCCTTTTTTTTTTTTTTTGAGATGAAGTTTTGCTCTTATTGCCCAGGCTGGAGTGCAATGGTGTGATCTCAGCTCACTGCAACCTCTGCCTCCTGGGTTTAAGCGATTTTCCTGCCTCAGCCTCCTGGGAAGCTGGGATTACAGGCATGCACCACCACGCGTGGCTAATTTTGTATTTTTAGTAGAGATAGGGTTTCTCCATGTTGGTCAGGCTGGTCTTGAACTCCAGACCTCAGGTGATCTGCCTGCCTCAACCTCCCAAAGTGCTGGGATTACAGGCATGAGCCACCATGCCTGGCAGCAAAGCCCTTCTATGCAAGACCGAGGGTGACAAAGACTCACAGATGCTATCCAGGATTAGTTACCAATCTCCTGGGTCATCTACCCGTTTTATACTTCCTAGGGATATTTGTTGAACAACACATCCAGACCCAAATCCCAAGGTTTAGCTAAGGGCCTAAAAGATCAAAAGCCCCAGCAAGATCAGATTTCCATCTAGGACTCTAAAATCAGCAACTCCAAATTCAACTAGGTCTTTAAGCCATTTATATTTGGCCTATCAGTTTCAGAAATAATTGGTTCTTTCAGAGGTGATAGGATCCAATTTAAAAAATGAAAAGATAAAATGTAAAAAGAAAGTATTAATTCAGAGTTGCTTAGGTCTCCTCTTTTGTTTATTCTTTTTCAGGCTAAAAAATTAAGTGAACATTGCTATAATTTGTTTTTATACTCCCTTTCTTTCCACTTCTGTAAATTGGATGAAAAAATTATAACGATTAATCAAATCAGGACTGGGCATGGTGACTCACGCCTGTAATCCCAGAGCTTTGGAAGGCTGAGGCAGGCAGATTGCTTGAGCCCAGGAGTTCAAGACCAGCCTGTGCAATATAGTGAGACCCCATCTCTATTTAAAGAAATCAAGTTAACACATGTAATCAAAAAGAACATATATAAGACCCTCAGTACAGTGCTTGGCATATAGGAAGCACTCAGTAATGTTAGTTTTCTATATTTTTTGCATCTATTATTTTATTTTATTTATTTATTTTTCTAAGGCAGAGTCTCACTCTGTTGCCCAGGTTGGGGTGCAGTGGTGTGATCTCGGCTCAGTGCAACCTCCACCTCCCAGGTTCAAGAGATTCTCCTGACTCAGCCTCCTGAGTAGCTGGGATTACAGGTGCCTGCCACAACACCCAGCTAATATTTGTATTTTTAGTAAAGATGGGGTTTTGGCCAGGTGCAGCAGTGGCTCACGCCTATAATCCCAGCACTTTGGGAGGCTGAGGTGGGTGGATCACATGGTTAGGAGTTTGAGACCAGCCTGGCCAACATGGTGAAACCCTGTGTCCACTAAAAATATAAAAATTAGCTGGGTGTGGTGGTGCATGCCTGTAATCTCAGCTACTCGGGAGGCTGAGGCAGGAGAATCGTTGGAACCAAGGAGGTGAAGGTTGCAGTGAGCCGAGATTGCACCACTGCACTCCAGCCTGGGAGACAAAGTGAGACTCTGTCTCATAAAAAAAGAAAAAAAAAAAAGTTTCACTATGTTGGCCAGGCTGGTCTCAAACTCCTGACCTCAGGTGATCCACCTGCCTTGGCCTCCCAAAGCGCTGGGATTACAGGTGTGAGCCACCGTGCCCAGCTGCACCTATGATTTTATATTAATCTTTAACAGTTCTGAATCCTTTTGTTTAATTTTCCTCGGAGAGAATGTTTTTTGATTATTCGTAGTGTAACTTTGGATAGTACATAAATTCATGCCAACTGGGAAAAGTGAGAGGAGGATAAAAGTGTTTCCTTAGTTTTTACACTGAGAGACATTAAAAGATTACTTGAGCCAGGTGTGGTGGTTTATGCCTATAATCCCAGCACTTTGGGAAGCTGAGGCAGGAGGATTACTTGAAGCCAGGAGTTTGAGATTAGTCTGGGCAACAAAGCAAGATCCCATCTCTGCAAAACAAAAACAAAAACAAACAAACAAAAAGCCAGGTCAGCGCAGTGGCTCACGCCTGTAATCCCGGCACTTTGGGAGGCCGAGGCAGGCGGATCACAAGGTCAAGAGATCAAGACCATCCTGGCCAACATGGTGAAACCCCGTCTCTACTAAAAATAGAAAAATTAGTTGGGTATGGTGGCGCACGCCTGTAGTCCCAGTTACCTGGGAGGCTGAGGCAGAAGAATCGCTTGAACCTGGGTGGTGGAGGTTGCAGTGAGCTGAGATTGCATCACTGCACTGCAGCCTGGCAACAGAGTGAGACTCAGTCTCAAAAAAAAAAAAAAAAAGCCATAGCTGGTGACATGTGCCTGTAATCCCAGCTATTTGGGAGGCTGAAGCAGGAGGATCCCTTGTCCCAGAAGTTCGAGGCTGCAATGAGCCGTGTTCGTGCCACTGCACTCCAACCTGGATGACAGAGCAAAATTCTTTCTCGGAAAAAAACAAAAAAACAAAAAATTGAGCTGGGCCATTAGACCATGAAAGATAGTCCTAATGGTGTACTGCCCTGAGAGTGAGGCCAAGGGCACTGATAGCTATTTTTAACCACTGACCCATTAACAATGTAGAAGTTAATGGAATTTGAGAGAAAAAAAAAGAAATGCATCAAAGTATATACAGGGTTCTGTTTGGGAATGTTTTGTATCTATCTTTGAGTTTTCCAAATTTCTTGCAATGAGAAAATGATAATTTTAAATGAGAGGAGAATAAAAACATTATTTTATAAATACATAATGGAAAATAATTTTACCTTTCTGAAATAATTCTCAATGACAGAATTCCTTTTATGGCAAGCATTTTTACTATTGAAAGTACATGATTAACCAGGCACCGTGGCTCATGCCTGTAATCCCAACACTTTGGGTGGCAAAGCAGGAAAATTGCTTGAGCTCAGGAGTTCAAGACCAGCCTGGGCAGCATAGTGAGACCTTGTCTCCAGTAAAAATCAAAAAATAGCCACATGTGGTGGCACATGCCTGTATTCCCAGCTACTCAGGGGCTGAGGCAAGAGGATCACTTGAGCCCAGGAGGTTGGGGCTGCAATGAGCTCTGATTGTGCCACTGTACTCCAGCCTGGGTGATAGAGTGATACCATGTCTTAAAAAAAAAATAAGTATGTGATTATACATATATGTACATGTTTTGAAATTGTCCTGAAACTTAGTGTTGGGCAAAAGCAGCTAACTAGCTAAATGCATAAGGTTGAAATAAAACTTTTCAATAGCAGGTTTCAGCAGAGGAAGAAAATTGTGGCTTTTCCTCTTGAGTTTGCCAGATCTGATGGTACTGTTGCCAGTTAAGTAGCTGGTGAGGTTGCTAAATCCACAGAAAGAGTACTGAATAAGGAAGAACATTTCTACAAAGAACTGACTGATTGATTAAATGGGAAGCTTGTATGGTAGCAGGAACTCTGAAGAGAAAAACAAAGAAATAAGTTTGTTTTGTTTCCCTAAATAGACCTTTGACCATATACTTGAGGCACTGAGCTATAAGAACATAACACACACACACACACACACACACACACACACACACACTTTTTTTTTAACCGTGCCCCTTTCCCCCAGCACCAGCTCTTTTGTTTACCTCCCTTCTTCTTGTAAATTAAGGTGCTTATGGGATCAGGAGAGGGGTTGGGACCAGAGTGAGAGAATGCTAATGTGGCTTGGCCACTGGGAAATAGCTGGCAAGGACTGGATTGGGTTGGGAGAATAACTGGAGAGCCAATAGAAGTGGAGAATTGACTCTAGATATTTGAATGTCAGATTTTGTAAAGAAGGAAATGTATCATATATGTGAATTATTTAAAGTATAGAACACCTAGTGCTCATGGACTGCAGTGGTCTTATTCCCAGACAAGTAAGTGGGAGTTCCAGCCCTGTCTTTCTCACAGGGGGCTCAGATAACATCCTTTTTATTTTTTAAGCATGGAAAGTAATATACATCTCCACCTTTTTCTATGAGGTTCCTAGTCTTTACCAATATGCTGTTTCATAATGTGGTGTTTTCCTTGCAGGGAATCCAGTATTTATGTTCACTCCAAGACCTGAATTTATATTATAACAACATTCCTTCATTAGTGGAAGTGTCCCGTCTGCAACCTTTACCCTTCCTCAAAGAACTGGATTTGAGACTTAATCCTGTTGTAAGGAAAGATACAGATTATAGGCTCTTTGCTGTATACACATTACAAACTCTGGAGAAACTAGGTAAGACCTTCCTTCTCTGTTCCTTTCCCCAGAATCTTACTTTAAATCAGCTGCCCCTTAACCTTTTGGATGTTGGCCCAAAGTGTACACTGGCAGGATATATTTGTTTATTAGTCAATATTTATGTAACTCTTTTGTGTTGGCAGGATGTATGACGAGTTCTTTTATTGTTTAGTCAATGACAGTCTATGATTTTATCAGTTACTTCCAGCTTTAGTTTTCTTCAGTTGATGGTTTCACCGCCCCTTCCTCCTCAACACAAAATTTCCAGGTTGAGAATTGTTTTTCCAGGTGCCCCAACTTTGCAACTGTATTAGCAACAGAAAGCTAATACAATAATTCTTTGGGGCTTAGTTGGCAAGAAACAAGAAATATTCCTTCAAATGAGCTGGTCTGTATTTTCTTATTATTTCACTTTATTTATTTATTTATGAGGCAGGGTCAAGTGATCCTCCCATCTTAGTCTCCCAAGTAGCCGAGACTACAGGCACACACCACCACGGCCAGCTAATTTTTGTATTTTTTGTAGAGATGGGGTTTTACCATGTTGCCCAGGCTGGACTTATAATTTTATTGTTGAGTATACATTTCTTATTGATACAAAATTGGATTTCACATGGCCCTGGGAAAGTCATTGTAGAGAAACTAAGTAAACTCTTTCAGACAATGGTATGACTTTCAGCCCTAACTTTAGGTCTTTGAATTATTTGCTGCTGCAAGCTCTGCTTTCCTGAAGGGTTAGCTACAACTGTGAGGGTGTGGTCGCTATGGTTCCCTGTGGTCTCCCTGAGTTACTGCCTGCTCCAGTGACAACATAATAGCATTATTTTGTGACCTGTCTCTAACACTGTCAAGATGAGACTGATCTTAATTTTTCCTCTGTGAATATGGTTTTCTGATTAACTACTAGTTATGGTTACACCAAAAAAAGAAACATGCTCAGACCATGGTTTTTGCCTCCAGATGACCGAGCTGTACGTGAAGGTGAGAGAAAAGCTGCCAAGCTACATTTTAGTCAGTTGGGCAACAGTGGAAATTTTCTTTTAGAGGTGGAAAAAAGGTAAGAAGATTCTTTACAAGATTTTTAAGTTTGGTTCTGGATATAGGACATAGTGAATTCCTGCTTAGCTTTCTTCATTTTCCAGCAGAAATTTCCCACAAATTATAAGAATCCTCAGATCAGGAATAAAAGTATCTATTCTGAAAACTGAGATTTATCTGGGATGATCATCTGGCCCTCAGTGGGTACATTCTTGTTTTCTTCAACTATTGGGTCTGCTCTGGGTATAATTGTAAATTCTCTAAAGTTGTTGCTCACAGGTAGAATACTATGAGATTAGTTATCCCCATAAATGCTTACCAACTCTTTCTTGGTAGAGTTATCAATCAGTTTGTGATCTTTTCCTATTGAATTAGGATTACATTATCATGGGCAAGATTGTTAAAGATAAATTTGTTAAAGGAAAGGAAGAGAAGCATTTCTCTTCAAAACAAAAAGTGAACAAACCTTGAGGCTCTAAAATTTCTGAATGGTAGCTTTGTCCATTTTTTGTTACTAAAATCCTATCAAAAGAAGGAAACGTTGTCTTCTATCCTCAAACCTATACTTTTTAAAAAGTAGCTTTATTATTTAAAAAAAATAGATAGCAGTCCATTACAATTTTATTAATACAGAAAAGTATACTGAAAAAAGTCAAAATTACTTCATATCCTGCAATTGAGAGTTCACTATTAGTAATGTTTGGTATACATCCTTCCAGATATCCTTGTACTATAGTCACATATAGATGTATCTATTAGCATTTTTTTTCTGATGACAAAGGTAATACATGCTTATTGTTGAGAATTTGGAAACTACAGAAAAAAACACAAGAGATAAAATAAGTAAGTCACAATCCTACCATTCAGAAAGAAACATTATATTCTGGTAAATATCTTTTTTTTTTTTTGAGACAGAGTCTTACTCTGTCACCCAGGCTGCAGTGCAGTGGCACAATCTTGGCTCACTACAACCTCCACCTCCTGGATTCAAGTGATTCTCCTGCCTCAGCCTCCTGTGTAGCTGGGATTATAGGTGCACACCACTACCTAGCTTCCCATTTTTAATTTAACGAGATATCATGAACATGTCCCCACAACATTATTCTTATATCCTTCTTAAGAATAAGTCTTTTATTTGTTTGTTTATTGCTTTTACCTCTACTACTAGAACATAAACTCCATGAGAACAAGGATCTGTTGGTCTTGCTTATTACAGTATTCCTAGTTGCTAGAACCATGTCTGGAATACAGATGTTGCTAAGAAATAATGTGATGAATGATGAATGAATGAAGTCAATGCCTGTTGGTCTGAGATCCTTTCCTTTTCCAGTGACTTTGCTGTCTCTGCTCTGATCCATTATATATTTTATAGTGTAGCCTTCAGTGAACATTCTTAGTTTCCTATTTTTTAAAATCAGATTTATTGAGGTTACTTTGCATAGAACATTCATTCTTTAGACAAAAATTGAATGCTTCTAAAACACTGTGTTTTATATATATATATATATATATATTTTTTTTTTTTTGTGGGGGGGCACAGAGTCTTGCTCTGTCACCAGGCACCAGGCTGGAATGCAGTGGCGTGATCCTAGCTCACTGCAACCTCTGCCTCCCGGTTTCAAGCAATTCTCCTGCCTCAGCCTCCCGAGTAGCTGGGACCACAGGCGCGCGCCACCATGCCCGCTAATTTTGAATTTTTTAGTAGAGACGGGGTTTCACCATGTTGGCCACGATGGTCTCGATCTCTTGACCTTGTGCTCTGCCTGCCTTGGCCTCCCAAAGTGCTGGGATTACAGGCGTGAGCCACTGCACCCGGCCTGTGTTACATATTTTATGGATTAATTCCTATTTTAAATGCATTGGGTATTATTTACTACAAAAATACAGATATTAATTAATGTATAACAGAATAAACTTTCTAATATGGCAAATAATTAATTACATCATTTATCTGTTTAGTTACCATAAAAAGATTGTAAAACTGGAAGCAAAATGTTACTCAAGTACCCTGTATTACTATTAATATCTTATAAGTTCTCTAACCTTGGGTGAAGTTTTTTTTGTAAACCTTTCTGAGTCCCAGTTCCCCCACCTATAAATGGAGATAATAACCAGTAGGAGGCCTTTTATGATTACATGAAATGGTGATTGTAAAGCATCTGGTACATAGAGTCTAGGCTTTGTGTGCTTAGTGTACTACCCAAGGTACCTACCTGCCTTTCTTGGCTGTTTTTCTAACTAATGGTTATAATTGTCTCCTCTATAATTCTTGCTAACAGAACCTTCCCTTCTGTGTCCTAACTATGAGTATTTTAATTCAAAAGAAACTATTCTACTCCCTCAATTCAGATCTAAGTTTGTATCAAGAAAACAGAGTATCTAAGTTTTAAATCTTCTGGCTTTCACACTTTACAAGCTGAACTATATAGTGTCCTCTCATATTTCCCAGTATAAATATTACTTTTTAAAAAAACAAAGTATGGCTTTAACGGAATTATTTGTGAAAGATACTTTTTTTTCTTTCTCCTGAGATGGAGTCTTGCTCTGTCATCCAGGCTGGAATACAGTGGCGCAGTCTTGGCTCACTGCCATCTCCATCTCCCGAGTTCAAGCAATTCTCCTGCCTCAGCCTCCCGAGTAACTGGGACTACAGGTGCATGCCACCACGCCTGGCTAATTTTTGTATTTTTAGTAGAGCCTAAAATTGTATTTGTTTTTTGGGGTATGTTTTTTTTTTTTTTTTTTTTTTTTTTTTTTTTTTTTTTTTTTTTTTTTTTTTTTTTTTTTTTTTTTTTTTTTTTTTTTTTCGGCTCACCGCAACCTTCACCTCCTGGGTTCAAGTGATTCTCAGCATCCCGAATAGCTGTGATTATAGGCGCGCACCACGATGCCCAGCGAATTATTTTTTTGGTATTTTTTTTTTTTTGTATCTTGTATTTTTTTTTATTTGTATTTTTAGTAGAGACTAAAATTTTTAGTTTCGCCATGTTGGCCAGGCTGGTCTCAAACTCCTGACCTCATGATCTGCCCGCCTTTACCTCCCAAAGTTCTGTGATTACAGGTATGAGCCACTGCACCCACCTGAAACACAATTGAATTAATATATTCTAGAGCATTTGAGAAAAATCTGGGCTGGGTGCAGTGGCTCACACCTGTAATCCCAGCACTTTGGGAGGCCAAGGTGGGCAGATCATGAGGTCAGGAGTTTGAGACCGGCCTGGCCAACATGGTGAAACTTCATCTCTACTAAAATTACAAAAAATTAGCCAGGTGTGGTGGTACGTGCCTGTAATCCCAGCTACTGGGGGGCTGAGACAGGAGAATCGCTTGAACCCGGGAGGCGGAGGTTTCAGTGAGCTAAGATCCAGCCTGGGTGACAGAGGGAGACTCCATTTCAAAAAGAAAAAAGAAAAAGAAAAATCTTAACACCATAAACTGTTTTCTAAACAGCATTTATTGGTGATCTCAGAAGCCCCCTTTTTCTTTAATTTTAAATAAATTATTCTATGTGGGCAGCTCTAGGGAGAAGACAATGAAAAACTGTGTAACAGATGAATGCTCTGCATCAAAAGTCAGTGCTAATGTTGACAGCAGGATTGAAATGGGTAAGTTTTCTCTCTGTGATTGTAATATAATTAAAACATCAGTTATCTCAGCTGTCATAGCTAATATAAGATGAAGACACATAGTTGAGAAAGAACAGATTTGAAGCAAGCACAGGTTTACTGGCTGTGTTTTTCTTCCATCCTCTCACTGCCAGAAGGACCTTACAGAGCAGGTCTAACCCAGAGCTCATCAAAGCACAGGCTATACTTGGAAAGTTCGATTTCATTTACATCACTTTACATCATTAGTATACCCAGAAAATTACATTACATCAGTGATGATTTCATTAGTCAGAGACTGGCAACTCATTTGCATACATGCAGCTTATACCCTGGGCTTTCTGGGCTACCCACCCAAGAACCTTTGCAGCTGTGGAATCTCTTGTGTTTGGGATATATTCCTGGGGAATGTTTACTATACTCCTGTAAATGCAATTGATAAGCCAGTATGATTAAAGTGGTTATGCCAGGCTGGGTGTGGTGGCTCATGCCTGTAATCCCAGCACTTTGGGAGGCCGAGGCGGGCAGATCATCTGAAATCGGGAGTTTGATACCAGTCTGACCAATGTGGAGAAACCCCGTCTCTCTACTAAAAATACAAAATTAGCCAGGCATGGTGGTGCATGCCTGTAATCCCAGCTACTTGGGAGGTTAAGACATGAGAATCACTTGAACCCAGGAGGTAGAGGTTGCAGGGAACTGAAATTGCACCATTGCAGTCCAGCCTGGGCAACAAAAGTGAAACTCCATCTCAAAAATAAATAAAGAAATAAATAATAAAGTGGTTATGCCACATTAATGGTCATGCCACAGGCTGGAAGAAAGCTTTCCACCAGAGAAGTTGCAACCAGTGAATCCTTGTGGATTAGCTTGGCACTGTCAGATAAATCAAGTGACCTTCTACTTGAGAAAATGTTCTTTGATCTCAGTGCTTCTTCCCTTGGAAAGATCTAGTGAATTATACACTAACTCTGAAAATCAATTCCTAAAAGCCCAGCAATAACTTTAGTAGATTGACTCTACACTGCAGTTTAGACATTAAGGATTTTCAGTTTATAACATATATTTTATTTTCCTGATTTCTTATCATTTATTGACAAATCATTTTTACTGTATTTTATGAAAAAATAAGACACAGGCCAGGCACAGTGGCTTACACCTGTAATCCCAGCACTTTGGGAGGCTGAGATGGGTAGATCATTTGAGGCCAGGAATTCAAGACCTTCCTGGCCAACATGGTAAAACCCCCTCTCTACTAAAAATATAAAAAGTAGCCAGACGTGGTGGCACACACTTGTAATCCCAGCTACTTGGATGGTTGAGGCATAAGACTTGATTGATCCTGGGAGATGGAGGTTGCAGTGAGCCAAGATCATGCCACTGCACTCCAGCATGGTTGACAGAGTGAGACTCTGTCTCAAAAAACAAATAGAAAGACATAATGAGGTGTGATTTTAATGTTCATTTCTTGGATATCCCAGTACATATAAATATTGGAAGTATGGATTACTTTATTTCATTTTAAATAGGATTTTTTTATATTTTAAAATTGACACAATTTTATTTTAATAATTTTGGAAAAGACTGAAAAGCATGAAAAACAACAGTTTAGTCACTCATAAGCCCATCCCCTAAAAAGAATCCTTTTGTATACAGGGTTCCTTGGTATACTGCCTTTGGTATACAGCCTAGTCTTTTTTTCTAGGTACAGGCATTTATATATCCATTTCCAGTCAGAGAAAAATACACTAAGGCATAATTTGACTGCATCTTTTTGTATGAGCTAAATTAGACTTCATTTATGCCTTATTACTTCATTAACATATTTTAAAAGTCTGAAAATGCACTGTCTCTTCTAAGAACAAACTGTTTTGCTAGAGGGCCCATTTCTAAAGGTTCTTAGAAGCTCCAGCTGTTCCCTGGATTTTTTTTTAATATAAAACTTATTTTACTGCTTTGAAACGTTAAGGAGCTTTGTTTTTCACCAAAAATTGTGTTTGTGCTGGATTCCCTGGAGAGTGTTGCCAGTAAGCACTGTTGGTAATCCAATATGATCAAAATGGTTATGCCATGTTAATGGCCATGCCACAGGCTAGGAGAAAACTTTCTGGAGAACAACTCTCACTAGCTCAGTTGTTCACAGTGATGTTTTCCCACCAATCATTTCAAATGGGCAATGAACCTCCACTATCTTGGATCTTCCTCTTAGTCTCCTAACCACATAATCTTTGACTCTTTGAAAGGTTCCTCTCTCTCTTCCCATATCCCCAAAATAGGCAGACATAGGCTATATCTTCAGACTCTCCTATTTTTTCTCTACTCTTTGCCCCTATTGATCTCGTGTATTTTATAGCTTTATTTATAAATATATCAATTATTTTATTTTATTTTTTGAGGCAGATCTCATTCTGTTGCCCAGGTGAGAGTACAGTGGTACAATCTCAGCTCACTGCAACCTCTGCCTCCTGGGCTCAAGCCATCCTCCCACTTCAACCTCCCGAGTAGGTGGGACTACAGATGTGTGCCACCATGCCCAGCTAAGTTTTATATTTTTTTGTAGAGAGGGGATTTTGTCATGTTGCCCAGGCTGATCTTGAACTCCTGAGCTCAAGCTATTTACCCTCCTCAGCCTCCCAAAGTGCTAGGATTATAGGTGTGAGCCACTGTGCCCAGCCTGTTTTATTTATTTATATTTATTTTATATTATTTCCTCATATCTTAAATATATTGGTCTAGCTTTGACAACTGGCACCAGTCTCTTTCTGCACCAGGCTCATATTTCTGTTGACCAACTAGTAATATATACTTGGAATCAATACTGTTTAACTTTCTAAACATGTCCAAAGCTAAACATGTCCAAAATAACCTCCAAACCAAACAAACAAACAAATGAGCCCCTCCCCACCCAGACCTAAACAGCTCTTAGGGTTTCATCAGTGTTACCACAACTTTCCCATCACCCTGACCCAGAATCATGTTAGGATTTGATGCTGCTACTCCTCTGAGCTGAATGTTTCTGCCCTATACTATGATACAAATTGACGAGCCTTTCTTTTTTTTTTTTTTTTTGAGACAGGGTCTCTCTCTGTCACCCAGGCTGTAGTGCAGTGGTGGGATCTTGGCTCACTGCCACCTCCACTTCCCTAGGTGGCAGAGCTGGGAGTCAAACTCTGGTCCATCTGTCATCAAAGTCCTCTTAACCGTTACATGATACTGCTTCCCAGTCTCTTCCTCCTTCAATTCATTTTGAACTTTGCTGCCAGGTTAATTCTTTTAAAACACGGCTGTGATAATTCATTATGCTTGCCTGCTCAAAAACTTCTCTGGCTCCCACTCCCCTACTAAATTAAGCCTAAATTCCTTTACTTGTCATATAAGACTCCCCTAAGCTCTATCTGTAATTTGTCTCTTCAGCCTAAACTGAAATCTTATCTTCTGTTTATCAGCTACAATGTCCAGTACTCAATCACACCACTCCTTCCTCCCCAAATAGTCTTTCGTTTCTCCCTCCTCTGTCCCTAAACTAATGCTGTCCCTCTGCTTGTAATGCTTTACTCAAATCCTACCCAAAGCCCATCCATTTATTGAAACTTTTTTTTTTTTTTTTTTTTTTGAGATGGAGTCTTGCTCTGTTGCCCAGGCTGGAGTGCAATGGTGCGATCTTGGCTCACTGCAACCTTCGCCTCCTGGGTTCAAGCAATTCTCATGCCTCAGCCTGCCAAGCAGCTGGGATTACAGATGTGCGCCACCACATCTAGCTAATTTTTGTATTTGTAGTAGAAATGGAGTTTCACCATGTTGGCCAGGCTGGTCTCAAATTCCTGACCTCAGGTGATCCACCCACCTTGGCTTCCCAAAGTGCTGGGATTACAGGCGTGAGCCACCACACCCAGCCAAAACTTTTTTTTTTTTTTTTGAAACAGAGTCTCAGTTGCTCAGGCTGGAGTGCAGTGGTGCCATCTCGGCTTATTGTAACCTCCATTTCCCAAGTTCAAGCAATTGTCTCAGCCTCCCGAGTACCTGGGATTACAGGTGTGCACCACCAGGCCCAGCTAATTTTTGTGTTTTTAGTAGAGACAGGGTTTTACCATGTTGGCCAGGCTGGTCTGGAACTCCCGACATCAAGTGATCCACCCACCTGGGCCTCCCAAAGTGCTGGGATTACAGATGTGAGCCGCTGCATCTGGCCAATAACCTGATTTTTAAAACATACTTTATTTTTTAGAACAGTTTTAGACTCAAAGCAAAATTGAGCAGACAGTAGAGTTCCCATATATCCTACTAGCACACACGTACAGCCTCCCCTACTATGAACATCCTGCCCCAGAGTGGTACATTTGTTACAATCAGGTAAACCTGTACTGAAACACTGAAGTCCATAGTTTACATTAGGTTTCACTCTTGGTGGTACATTCTATGGGTTTGATGAATGTATAATGACATGTATCTACCATTGTAGTATCATACAAAAATAGCTTCACTGCCCTGTGAATTCTCTGTGCTTGCCTATTCATTCCTTCATCCTCTGTAATCCCTGGCAACCACTGATCTTTTTACTGTCTCCATAGTATTGCCTTTTCCAGAATGTCATGTAGTTGGAATCACTCAGTATGTGGCCTTTCAGATTGTCTTCTTTCACTTAGCAATATACACTTAAGTTTCTTCCATGCCTTTTCATGGCTTGACAGTACATTTCTTCTTAGTGCTGAATAATATTTTATTGTCTGGATGTACCACAGTTTATTTATCTACTCACCCACTGAAAGACATCTTGGTTGCTTCCAAGTTTTGGCAATTATGACTAGAGCTGTTATAAACAACCTTGTGCAGGTTTTTGTGTGGGCATAAGTTTTCAACTCATTTTGGTAATTACCAAAGAACATGATTGCTGGATCATATAACAGTATGTTGAGCTTTGTAAGAAACTGCCAAATTGTTCCAATGTAATCTTTTTAAGATGTCTTTATATACTGAGTTTAGTTCTTAAATTGCAGTTTCTCAAACTGGACTCCTATTCTCAGAGTTTATTAGAACATTGAGCTTGAGAAACACTGATGTCCCTGGTGACATGCTATAGAAGCCCAGTGTGTGGTGGGGCAATGGAGAAAGGTTTTGTGGCAGATAGGGAAACAAAGCCATCAGACCTTACAGGCTGGAGAGCAATGGGGTGGTCTGAAAAGAGGAGCAGCACGTATTGGTTGGTGAGGTTGGTGTGAATTACTGTGAGGAATTGGTAAGGAGCATGGTAAGTCGTGAAGAAAGCCATGTGTCAGTGTGGTTTGGTTGGAAGGTTTATGTTGGGTAGAAGGTCGATTCTGGAGAACAATTAATACCTTACTAAGAATAATTTACATTTATCCTTTAGGTACTAGTTGAAAAGGACCTAATTCACTCATTTAGCCAGTTGTCTTTTCCTTTAAATAGAGTCCTACCTAAATATACTGATCTTATTCTAAAATAACAAGGAAAAATTCATCACAGCCAACCTCAGTGGCTCATTCCTGTGTCTAGCAGATGTGTCAAGATCTTCTTTATAACTCATTGAAATCCATCCTATTTCAACATGTTGATCCATGTCATCTCTTGCTTTAGCCGTAATGGAGTTTTGGCTGAATAAAAATTAGCTCGGAATACCAAAGGCTTCTCAAAATAGTCACTTGAAACAAGATAGTTCATTTCTCTCTCATGTAGAAAACTAGATGTTGACAATCTAGGGCTGTCATGGGGAAAGTTCTAAGAGGAGAATAACGAATAAGGGAGTAGGGCAGTTAGCAATCTCTGCCAGTGGAAATGAGAGCAATTCAGCAAAGAAGTACGTATCTACTGGGCAAATCTTGTGTTAGGGGCTAAGCAGACAAGGAAATGATTAATATAGTGTCACATCTTCACATACTCTGGAGAGTATTTATTACAGCTAATTAAGTCACAAGTAGGCTTCACTGTGAGACAAGAGCTCCACTGTGGCAGAGATACAGAGGGATGTTCGAGGAAAGGTGGTTGCAGTTAGTACTCTTTGCAGGCCTGGGAAAAGGCTGCACAAGAGAGAAAACACTTCAGTTGGGCATTCAAATAGAATTCAGTGGGCATAGTTGAGGGAAAAATGCATTCAATGTAGAGGGAAAAGCAGCAGCAAAGTCAGGTGAGACAGATCAGGAAATTGACTCAGCTTTTGGCTGGAGATAAGGCCAAGTTGCAAAGGGCCTCTTTAGTAATTATGTTCATTTTCTTCCTTTGAAAATAGGTAATAATTAAGTATTTCTTAGAGGTGAGGCAGGCTTAAATGTGTGATTTTGAGAGGTAAGCTAGATTTAGTTAGTGGGAGGTAATGAGGACCTGTCCTAGGAGGGCAATGGTAAAATAAATGCAGACCAGGAAGCACAGATTAAGTCCTACAGATTAAGTCCTGGAGAATATGAAAAGAAAGCCTGGATACAAAACATGAAGTATTTTCACCTGCAGTGTTTTGCTATATAGTTCAAACTTCAGAAGAATAGAATTTCTTTTTTTTTTTTTTT
>NW_016107433.1:692992-697221 GCF_001604975.1 Cebus imitator
GTAGAGATGGGGTTTCACCATGTTGACCAGGATGGTCTCGATCTCTTGACCTCGTGATCCACCCGCCTCGGCCTCCCAAAGTGCTGGGATTACAGGCGTGAGCCACCGCGCCCAGCCAGAAGAATAGAATTTCTGAATAAAAGACATAACTATTATTTAAAGGGGGAGAGAACATAAGGTCACTAAGAGTACACACAGTTTGTGAATGATGGGAAAAAAATCACCTCACTAATTTCCTTTAAAAATTATCATATCTGCAATAGTTATTACATGTTAATATTTTAAAAGTCAGGGATTGTGTTGTTTTTATTGGTGATTAGCAATTTGAGACTGAGTACAGTGGCACATGCCTGTGATCCCAGCACTTTGGGAGGCCAAGGTGGGCGGATCACGAGGTCAGGAGATCGGGACCATCCTGGCTAACACGGTGAAACCTCGTCTCTACTAAAAATACAAAAAATTAGCCGGCCATGGTGGTGGCACGCCTGTAGTCCCAGCTACTCAGGAGGCTGAAGCAGAAGAATCCCGGCGGTTGCAATGAGCTGAGATCACGCTACTGCACTCCAGCCTGGGCAACAGAGCGAGACTCTGTCTCAAAAAAAATAAAAAAGTAAAATTATAAAACAGGAAGAAACATTAAAATTTATTTGTCACTTTTTTTGTGAATATATGTATTAAACTAACATCAAAATTTGAAAGGTGAACTGCAAACTAGTAACGGGATTTTATTCTTTCAGAGATGGAGTCTCGCTGTCACCCGGGCTGGAGTGCAGTGGTGTGATCTCAGCTCACTGCAACATCTGCCTCCTGGGTTCAAGCAATTCTCCTGCCTCAGACTCTCAAGTAGCTGGGATTACAGGCATCCACCACCATGCCTGGCTAATTTTTGTATTTTTAGTAGAGATGGGGTTTCACAATGTTGTCCAGGGTGCTCTCCAACTCCTGACCTCATGTGATCCACCCACCTCAGCCTCCTAAAGTGCTGGAATTACAGGTGTGAGCCACAGTGCCTGGCCCTAACAGGATTTTTTAAATGAAAATGGAACACTATTTCCTTTACTTTTTAAAAATTATTTTTCTTTCATTAGAAAATAAATCTTGCCAGGCATGGTGGCTCATGCCTGTAATCCTAACATTTTCAGTACCGAGGCTAGCAGATCGCTTGAGCCCAGGGGTTTTAGACCCACCTGGGTAACATAGAGAGACCTTGTCTCTATTTTTAGAAAATTGTTTTTAATGTAAAATAAAAATATAGAAAACAAATATTATTCAAAGTAATATACAGAGTGTTCTAATTTTTTTTCCTTCTTTTCCAGAGACAGAGTTGCTCTGTTGCCCAGGCTGGAGTGCAGTGGCGTGATCTCTGCTCACTGCAACCTCCACCTCCCGGGTTCAAGCAGTTTTCCTGTCTCAGCCTATCGAGTAGCTGGGATTACAGGCGCGGGCCACCATTCCTGGCTAATTTTTATATTTTTTAGTAGAGACAGAGTTTCACCATGTTGGCCAGGCTGGTCTCAAATTCCTGACTTCATAATGCACCCACCTCAGTTTCCTAAAGTCCTGGGATTACAGGCGTGAGCCACCATGCCCAGCCATAAAGTTGAATTTATATAGAGATCCTAAAGTACTACTAATAAATATATTTAAGCTCATGGTGAATATTTCCAGCCCCATCACTAAGTTGATTAATTATTTTACAAGGATTTTATAAATAACAGGGAATGATATTTCCACATTCTCTGTGTGGTAACCAATAAAACAAGAACCTCCCTAATAGCATTAGAGAGGAATAAAACAAAATAACCTGTAAAAAATATATTGGGAGACCTAAAGATTTAGCATTCTTCTCCATGAAATAAGTCCTGACTAGTTTCTCTCTTTTTACAAAAGAGAGAAAGCAAGGCAGAAAAAGCCTGGTTTGAAATAGTCAATCAGTGCTGACTGCTGATTAGTATCCTAGAGATGTGCAATGCCAGGAGTCTATTCCCAGCATCTCCCTTTTTAGTTGGAGATTATTGAATTGGTATCAACGTTAATTATTTATTCGCTTAGGAAATGTGTGAAATATTTGCCTTACACTCAGTTTCTGTTGAGCACTTCATAATTTATGAAGCCATTTCAAATCCATTTTTTTAACCTGGCTCAACCCTAAGAGATAGGCAGTTTAGATTTTATCATCTCGGTTTTCCAAATGAAGTGAGAGATGTAGAGAGGTTAAGTGATTTGCCCAAGTTCACGTGGTCTCCAAGTGGTGGCACCAGAACTAGCACTCAATCTTGTAACTTTCCTTCTAGTATCTTTCCATTAGACATGCTGCCTTTGAAGTCTGGTCAGTGCTTCATTGTATGCCTTTTCTTTTAACACAGACTCAAACAAAGGACTTTTTATTCCCTTCCCCAACCGGGAAATAAAGGATTCCCTAAGTACTTCTGCAACCCAGGGCAATGGTACACCCGATCAGAAATTAGACACCTTCCCACTGGGGACACAGGTAATATATTCACTCTCGGGTGGATATGTTGACTAGTCAATGATTAATACTGATAATTTAATGGGCTCTCAATTATTTATGAGGGTTTCAGAGGACTTGTTGGATGAAGCCAATTTAGACCTTTTTAAAGGAAAGGGCAGGACAGAATGCAGAGTGCCTTCTCCATTAATTTCAATCTCCCATTTCCCTCTCTCCCACTAACTTGTTATCTAATGTCATGCATTTATACATATAACTTTAGCATATCTATGACAGGTGTTTCGATCCTCAAACAAGAATGCAACTGTTACAGTTTTTGACTGGTTTTAAATTTTCTCTTCTCTATCCAAAATCTCCATCTCCTGTTGCTTTGCTTCTTACATTTTCTACCTCTACCTTTTAATACTGAGTCTTACATTTCAAAGATGGCTTTCCCAAAGCTGCCTCTGCAGTATAACAAAAAAAGCAAAGTTTAAGGGGTAGAGATGGCATGGAAGTTGTGGGCAATGGGAAGATAGAGATCATGCAAGATGGGGGAGGAGTGAAAAATAAGTTTTTAATGAAAAAATTGGTGAGAGAAGGGTTGCAACCATTATATAAGACTTGTTCGTGTGAGCGAATGTGATACAAGGAGTAGAATTGACTACTTTATATTCACCTTCTCCCTTTCTGTGCCCTTTCTTTGATACATTTATAAGCAATAAAATTGTAGGAAATAGCCAGGAAGAGAAAGAAAAGCAGCAAAGGTTCTGATTAATCCATAATTTGGATAATCAAGATTGAATTAGTAAAGTGAGTACTGTTCAGTGTGGATATATAATAACTTCATCTTTTAAAAAGATAAGCATTTAATCAGTTTCTTTGTTTTTGGAGATTCTACTTGAGTGACTTAGAAACAATCTCAGTTACCATTTTTAAAACCATATTGACTTAAGGAAATGGAGACAAACAGTATTGCAATCTCCAGTTAAATAGCACTTCTTAGATAAAAAAGCACACAAAAAACTTCTCTGAAATTACTTCTTAAAGTGAGAAAAAAGGAAATTGAATAGCTTGCTATATCTTTTTAGTTTAGTAATAAGGAAGTGGGATTTCTTTCTCTCCATGACTATCAAAAAGATACTTAATACTTTTAAGATAATTTTTTTAAAAGCAAACCCTAGATGGTTCTCCGTTTTGCTTTAATCCTTGCTTAGTTATGCTTCTGATTAATTTTCAGCCTATTAAAACCCCCTTAGCTACTGTGGTTCATAGCTTTACCAGCCAGTAAAATAAGTCTGAGAGTCCTTTAAACAGAAAAAGCAGTTGGAAAGTAGCCGTTGTCTGACTTCTATGCTGAGCTATCTAAAGCAGAGAAAATACAGTCATTGTTTACTATGTCCTTTACCTCCTAAGGATATTCAAGCAACTCTGGAATCTCCTTGTACTGTGACTGTTTTAAAATAGACTTAAACTGGACCTTTGCTTAAAGGTCTGATTCCCTAGCTTGCAAGGATAGTCTTTCCCATTAATAGGAAAGTATTCTTGGGCCGGGCGCGGTGGCTCAAGCCTGTAATCCCAGCACTTTGGGAGGCCGAGGCGGGTGGATCACAAGGTCAAGAGATGGAGACCATCCTGGTCAACATGGTGAAACCCCTTCTCTACTAAAACTACAAAAAAATTAGCTGGGCATGGTGGCGCGTGCCTGTAGTCCCAGCTACTCAGGAGGCTGAGGCAGGAGAATTGCCTGAACCCAGGAGGCGGAGGTTGCGGTGAGCCG
>NW_016107433.1:697896-701279 GCF_001604975.1 Cebus imitator
ATAGTCTGACCTCCTTTGCACTTGATTTTTTTGCATTGGCCAACTATTCTTTTTCTTACTTTTCTTGTCTTCTTTTATATTATTTTTTATTCATCCATTTGTTTCTACTAGTTTATAAGTTATGTATTTTTTCTATGCTTTCAGTATTATTCCCCAAATGATAATATGTGTCCTTAACTTACATAATTTTTAAATGTTAATACCTTAAGTGTTCTTTTGGATAATTCAGAAACCTTAGAGTACTTTATTCCATTTACTCTTTCTTGGCTTACGTTTTTTTTTTGTTGTTGTTGTTGTTGTTTTGTTTTGTTTTTTTACTATAATCATCTTTGGAAGACTTATACGTTATTATTATTGATTTTTAAATTTCTCTATATTTTTAAAGACTTCACATTATTTTTTATATAATGTTTATTTAAACCTATCCATTTATTTGCCACTGTTTGCTCACTTCCTTTTTCTTCCCAGACTTCCCTTCTGATATCATTTAACCTTGCCTTATAGTAGTACATACTTTAGTGTAGGTCTATTAGTGATGAGCTCTTTCAGCTTTTCTTTGTGTGATGATGCCTGTATTTCACCATCACTCTTGAAAGGTATTTTTTCGGGGGGGTATAGATTTTTAGGTTGACAGTTCATTCTCTCTCTCTTCCCACTTTTTTTTTTTTTTGAGACAGGGTCTAAATCTGTTGTCCAGACTGGACAGTACAGTGGCACAATCATAGCTCATTATAACCTCAAACTTCCGGGCTCAAGCAATCCTCCCAGCTCAACCTCATAAGTAGTTAGGACTACCACCACACCTGGCTAATGAAAAAAAAAATTTGGGGGCCAGGCGCAGTGGCTCATGTCTGTAATCCCAGCACTTTGGAGGCCGAGGCAGGTGGATCACCTGAGGTCAGGAGTTCAAGACCAGCCTGGCCAACATGGTGAAAGCCCATCTCTACAAAAAATACAAAAATTAGGTGGGCATGGTATCACATGCCTATAATCCCAGCACTTTGGGAGGCCGAGGTAGGTGGATCACTTGAGGTGAGGAGTTGGAGATGAGCCTGGCCAACATGGCAAAACCCATCTCCACTAAAAATACAAAAATTAGCTTGGCATGGTGGCACATGCCTATAATCCCAGTTGCTCAGGAGGCTGAGACACGAGAATTGCTTGAACCTGGGAAGCGGAGGTTGCAGTGAGCCGAGATTGTGCCACTGCACTCCAGCCTGGGCAACAGAGTAAGACTCTGTTTCAAAAAATAATAAAGAAAAGAAATTTGTCTCCACAATGTTATAGATTCTTTCCTGTTTACACAAAGTCCCACGTGTTATTGGTGGTGGTGGTGTTCCACGTGGAAGTCCCTTCCTCACTTTATGCGCCATTGATCAGAATTATAAACCACTTCTTCCTGAGAAGTGTTTCTGGCAGACAGAGAGTATGTTCGGTGAACAGAGGTACTCTCAGCTGGGCTACAAAGAATTCTTACCATGTTTTGTTTTTTCCCCTTGGTGGAGATTAGAGTTCAGACACTACTTGCCTCTTCAGTCCACGGTCCGATCCCCAGAGAAGATGACTAGAGAAGGGTACCGACTATCTTTTTTGGACAGTAACTCTTCAGGTTCTTTTCCAGAAAAGGAATTGATACCAAAACCTGATACTTTTCATCTTACTCATGATGCCTCACTGAGTAAACGCCTGGATGTGGGTGATTCTAGTCAGATCCATCCCTGTCAATTACCTTCAGATGTTGGTCTGGAAAATTATGACAGTCGTTATTCTCAAACTCTATCCCTGCATGGAAGTCTTGGTAAAAGACCTCAGAGAAGCAAGAACTATCAAGAGTATAGCATAAAGCCTTCAAATGACATAAAGGCCACCACTTCGCACTCCTGTGGAGACTTATTGACTTCTCTGTCAAACCCTGACTCCAGCGCTGGGAGGCTTTTGAAGCTTAGTTCAGGTAACAGCTCCTTGTCAGTTTACAGGTCTTCTTCATAGGCATGAAGATAGAAGGTGTAACTGAAAATTTTGGAATTAACTCTTCTGGAATTGCATTAGCATTTCTTAAGTTGTATTTCAAGGTCACCAGTGGTTCTCAAGAACCCCCAGAAATCTGTAGGGTATGAGTGTAACATGATGCGTATAATAGGGAAAATTTGTAGGAAAGTGAGCATCACAGCTACTTGCTATTTTAGTTAAGTAGCATCTCAGGACATCTAGTCTTTTACTTACAGTCACTTCCATCCTGAGTTACTTTCAGAAAAAGTTAGTTTCAGGCCAGGTGCAGTGGCTCACGCCTGCATTCCCAGCACTTTGGGAGGCCAAGATGGGCAGATCACAAGGTCAGGAGTTCAAGATCAGCCTGACAAACATGGTGAAACCCCATCTCTACCAAAAATACAAAAAAAAAATTAGCCAGGCATGGTGGTACGCGCCTGTAATCCCAGCTACTCCAGAGGCTGAGACAGGAGAATTGCTTAAACCCAGGAGACGGAGGTTTCAGTGAGCCAGGATTGGGCCACTCCACTCCAGCCTGAGTGATAGAGCAAGACTCTGTCTCGAAAACAATAACAAAAACAGAAGAAGTTAGTTTCAGAGTTAGTCATAGAGATCACTTTTCTGTTATTTATTTATTCAACCAAACTCATTGAACATCTACAGTGTCCCAGACACTGTTCTAGCTCTGCAAATAAAGTAGCAAACAAACTAAAGTTCTGTGTATATATTACCATAATAAAAAGACAGCCCCTACTTTCATGGAGTTTACATTCTCATGGGGTAAGACACATGACAAACATTTTAACATGTAAATATATGTCAGGTTATGGTAAGCGCTGTGGAAAAAATTATATAAGGGCATAATAAGGGCATAGAGAGTGATAAGGAGGAGGGGATGCTTTAGATAGAATGGTCAAGAAAGCTTCTCTGATGAGGCACCATAAAAGTAGAGACTTCAATGAAGTGGGAGTGTAAGCCATGTGGGTCTGGGAAGAGAACTTTCTAGACAGTGGGAATAAATGCAAAGGTCCTGAGGCTGGAACATACTTGTCATGTTCAAGGAACCTCAGGGAAGCCAGTGTAGCTGCAGCAAAGTAAGTAGAGTGTATAGATGAAGCAAGAAAGATGCCATACTTTTATTCTGGGTGAGATCAGAAGTAGTTGGAGGGTTTACAGCAAGGGAGTGACGTGATCTCACTTAAGAATTACTGTGGGCCTGGTGCAGTGGCTCACGCCTGTAATCCCAGCACTTTGGGAGGCCGAGGCATGTGGATTATGTGGTCAGGAGTTCGAGACCAGCCTGGCCAACATGGTGAAACCCTGTCTCTACTAAAAATACAAAAATTAGCTGGATGTGGTGGCGCATGCCTGTAATCCCAGCTACTCAGGAGGCT
>NW_016107433.1:701429-702551 GCF_001604975.1 Cebus imitator
CAAGACACTGTCTTGAAAAAAAAAAAAAAAGAATTACTGTGTATGTTGGGTTGAGAATAGACTATGGGGAGCAAGGACAGAAATTTTTTTTTTTAATGCTTTAAGAGATTGGAACTGACATAACAGATGATGATGGCTTGGGTTAGACAGATTGCAGTGGAGGTGGTCAGAAGTAGTCAGATTCTGAATGTATTCTGAAGAGGACACCCAATAGTTTGCTGATGGATCCAGCATGAAGTGTGGGAGAAAGAGGGTCAATGATGATTCCATGGTTTTTACTCTGAACAATGGAAAAATGGAGCTTTCATTTACTAAGATGGAAAAGAATGGGAGGTGCAGATTTTGAGATAAATATCAAGAGTTGGGTTTTAGATATCTTAAGTTTCAGGTGCCTTATTAAAACTTTCCAGAGATGCCAATTTCGTAATTGGACATACTAGTCCAGAGTTTAGGGAAGAAGGTATAGGTATGGCTGGAAATATAAATTTAGAGATTATAAGTGTATGAAGTGGCAGTACAACTGTGAGACTGGATGAAATCTCACTGAAGGAGTGAATATAGATAGAAAAGAGATCTGAGGACTGGTCCTGAGCCCTCCAACAATTAGAAATATATAAAGAGAAACCATCATGGGGAGTGAGAAAACAGCATCTAGTAAGATACAGAGGAAAAAGCCAAGAGGAAGTGATATCCTGGAAGCCAAGTGAAGAATGTGTTTCAAGAAAGAGGGAGTGATCAGTGCTAGGTCAAATGCTGCTTCTGATAGGGAGGGAGGGAGCCTGGGACTGAGAAGTGATTATGGTATTTGCCAATGAAGGAGACATTAGTGAACAGTTTCAGGAGATGCATGAGAATGAAAGCCTCACTGAGGTGAAGTTAAGAAAAAATTGGGCCAGGTGTGGTGGCTCATGCCTATAATCCCAACACTTTGGGAGGCTGAGGCGGGTGGATCATGAGGTCAGGAGTTCGAGACCAGCCTGGCCAACATAGTGAAACCCTGTCTCTACTAAAAATACAAAAATGTGCCGGGCATGGTGGCACAAGCCTGTGGTCCCAGCTACTTGGGAGGCTGAGGCAGGAGAATCGCTTGAACCCATGAGGCGGAGGTTGCAGTGAGCTAAG
>NW_016107433.1:702581-715221 GCF_001604975.1 Cebus imitator
AAAAAAAAAAAAAAAAAGAAAAGAAAATATTGGAAGCAAGGCAGTAGAGTTACTGAATACAGACAACCCTTAGTCTGTTCTCACACTGCTAATAAAGACATATCCAAGACGGGTAATTTATAAAGGAAAGAGGTTTAATTGACTCACAGTTCCACATGGCTAGGGAGGCCTCACAACCATTGCAGAAGGTGAATGAGGAGCAAAGTCACATCTTACATGACAGCAGGCAAGAGAGCTTGTATAGGGGAATTCCCCTTTATAAACCATCAGATCTTGTGAGACCTACTGTCACAAGAACAGCATGGGAAAGACCCACCCCCATGATTCAGTTACCTCACACCAGGTCCTTCCCATGTCATGTGGGAATTACAGGAGCTATAATTCATGATGAGATTTGGATGGGGACATGGCCAACCCATATCAACCCCTTCAAGGAGTTTTGTAGTAAACAGAAGCAGAGAAATGGAACTATAGCTGGAGACGGGACGGAGTCAAGGAGATCCTGGTAGAAATGATCTAGTAGAGGAAAAACTAATGATGCCAGGGAGAAAAGGGACCATTATAAGAAAATGGAATCCAGTCCACCAGTGGAGAGTCTGGCTTTAGATAAAAGTACAGATAGTTCATCTATTGTAAGAAGACAGGCAGATAATTTATTAATACAAATACAGGTGAGTTGGTAGATTTGATGGTGTAATCACTTAGATGTTTTCTTTGATTGCCTCTCCGTGAAATAAAGGAGGTTGGGACCTGGGAGTAAGGAGGGAAGAGAAGGTGTTGGAAGTTTGAAGAGAGATGTGAAATATTTGTCTCAGAGAATAGAAGAGTAAATTGACCAGAGTCTATTGGGAGAGACTGGGCATGGTGGCTCACGCCTGTAATCCTAGCACTTTGGGAGACCAAGGCCGGTGCGTCACTTGAGGCCAGGAGTTCAAGACCAGCCTGGCTGACATGGTGAAAACCCATCTCTACTAAAAATACAAAAATTAGCTGGGTGTGGTGGTGCATGCCTATAGACCCAGCTACTTGGGAGGCTGGGGCAGGAGAATATCTTGAACCCAGGAGGCAGAGGTTGCAGTGAGCTGAAATTGTACCACTGCACTCCAGCCTGGACAACAGAGCGAGACTCTCTCAAAAAAAAAAAAAAATTAGAAGAACTAGGCACCATTAAGAGTGCAATTACAATAGTGGTCATGAGTTTGAAGTGAGAAAGGTCAGAACAGATGCGTTTTGTTCTCCGGCTATGTCCCCCTGCTCTGATGTAGGCTTGGAACATGTGGACGATTGGATTTAACCAGAGTTGGAGGTTTGGGTTTTGTTGGGGTTTTTTCTTTGAGACAAAGTCTTGCTCTGTTACCCAGGCTGGAGTGCAGTGGTGCTGTCTCTGCTCACTGCAACCCCACCTCTCAAGTTCAAGCGATTCTCTGCCTCAGCCTCTGGAGTAGCTGAGATTATAGGTGCCCACCACCATGCCCAGCTAATTTTTGTATTTTTAGTAGAGGCAGGGTTTCACCATCTTGGCCAGGCTGGTCTTGAACTCCTGGCCTTGTGATCCACCCACCTCAGCCTCCCAAAGTGCTGGGATTACAGACATTAGCCACCACGCCCAGCCATCAGAGTTGGAGTTTTGTCAGAGAGTTGATGGTATATGCTAGGGAGTGGTTATTATGACCCTTGGAGTACAGGCCAGGTATGGGTAGAAGTGAGACATGAGGGAGTCAGAGGGCTGGTTCATCTCTCAGCCTGTTTCCTCCACAGATCTGTATGCCACAACCCATTTTAATAGTGACCCTGCTTTACTCGTCAATGTAGAGCAACAATTATCCACCAGCTTCGGCGATTTAACACCAGCACACGGTTCTGTCTCAAACAACGCTGTCCTGGGAAACAGGGCAACTCCTCTGCAGACACTGCTCTTGTCTCCTGGGACTTCAGAAGACAGAGAGATTTTTACCAAGAGGTCATTAAGCCCATCGAAGAGAGGATTCAAATGGAAGGACAATATTCTTGCCAACCTGAATCCCAAGCATGGTTTCCGAGATGCTACAGGCAGCGAGGCAAGTGTTGGCTTGTTTGTGTTTGTGCAAGAAACATGTCAGGTTCAAGACCAGAATAAGGGTTCTGTTAGGAGTGGAGGTGGTTCTGACCAACAGGGCTAAAAGTTCAAAGAGATTTTCAGAGACTGGTGGCTAATACTGCCAGGTTAATGCTTTTGAGTCTTCTGCCATTGGGAAAGTCATTCCTCCACTCCTGCCATTTTCTCTCTTCTATCACAGGGAGAACTGTCCCTGATCTACTTCCAGCTCAAGACTGATCTTTGTAGTATCTGTGTTTACAGCCTCATCATATTTACACTTTTGCTTCTGCCACACATGACTAACTTGAAATAGTTCGTATAAAAGCATTGCTTTAGGCTGGGTGCAGTAGTGTGCGCCTGTAATCCCAGCACTTTGGGAGGCCAAGTGGGTAGATCACCTGAGGTTAAGAGTTCAAGAACAGCCAGGTCAACATGGCGAAACCCTGTCTCTACTAAAAAAATACAAAAATTAGCTGGGTGTGGTGGCGTGCGCCTATAGTCCCAGCTACTCTGCTCAGGAGGCTGAGGCAGGAGGCTCGCTTGAATCTGGGAGGCAGAGGTTGTAGTGAGCCGAGATTGTGCCACTGCACTCCAGCCTGGGTGCCAGAGTGACTCAGTTTCATAAAAAATAATAATAAAAGCATTGCTTTGCTTTTCTGTCTAGAAGTTAAAATGATTTAAATTTTTTTCCCAATGTAACAGCAAGCAGATGAATTAGATTATCCAAAGAATTTTTAGCTGAAAGTAGTTCAGAGAATGAAAAATCAAGAATCTGTCCCACATAAACAATATACATATAATTCATTTTACAAAATCTCATAGTATGATAGTGTCATACAATAAAACTTTATCATTATCAGTTCTTAAGTTTTGCTCCAGCCTTTGCATACATCCCTCAAGGAGAATGCCTTCCACTCTCCTTTCTTGTCTGTTTGAATGTTCATTTTTCTCCAGGCTCTACTTCCATCATAAGGAAGATCCATCCATGTGGTTAGAGGAACCCCAGCTCTTAGGGTCCTCTCTTCCCTTGGACCCAAGAACCTTTGCCATAGAAACCATCTGTCAATTAATCATTTACTGCCCTGTAAGGAAGCAGTAGATCTTGGTCAAAAACAGCCATTTCTAGTTACTTATTTTTCAGTTGTTGGAAATCTTACATATTGAGGTGGGTTTACAGGGTTTTTGTTTTTTTACTGTTTAAAGACTTTCTATTCAGTTTTCAGAACTTTGGAAGTAGCTATAATTTTTGTGCACCAAAGGGGGCAGTCTTGTAATGTTTTGTTTAGTTTTTTGGCCTCTTTTTAGTCTCAGTCCCTCACGCCTATTTTACCAGACAAGAACACTAACTGTGTGTTAATGTATTTAGAGTAAAGATCCAGAAACCGCATATTTGGGATGTTATATTAGTAAGACATGCTCTAGGAAATTTTTTTAACCTCTATTTCATGTTCTATTGTTAAAATCTGGCTAGATAGTGTGGCTAACACCTGTAAACCCAATGCTTTGGGAGGCCGAGGTGGAGGATCACTTGAAGCCAGGAGTTTAAGACCAGCCTGGGCAACATAGGAGACCCTCTCTCTACAAAAAAAAAATAATAAATAAGTAAATGTTAAAATTTCAATGTGCTGTTCTAGACCTTAAAAACTCCTATTTCTTTTTTTCTGTTAGACATTATTTTTCTCTTTATGGAAAGCTTTAAGAGAGCTGCTGAGTATAAAAGAAATATACTCTAATTTCTGAAAGGTGTAAGTCAGAAAATTTCCAAAAATTTTTAAGCATTTTTTAAGTTTGTTTTGTTTTGTTTTTTGAGATGGAGTTTCGCTCTTGTTACCCAGGCTGGAGTGCAATGGCACGATCTCGGCTCACCGCAACCTCTGCCTCCTGGGTTCAAGCAATTCTCCTGCCTCAGCCTCCCGAGTAGCTGGGACTACAGGCGTGCGCCACCATGCCCAGCTAATTTTTGTATTTTTAGTAGAGACGGGGTTTTACCATGTTGACCAGGATGGTCTCGATCTCTTGATCTCGTGATCCACCTGCCTCGGCCTCCCAAAGTGCTGGGATTACAAGCGTGAGCCACCGCGCCCAGCCTTGTTTCGTTCTTTAAGGCAGGCCTGGGCCCGGCACAGTGGTTCATGCCTGTAATCCCAGCACTTTGGAAGGCCAAGGCAGTTAGATCACCTGAGGTCAGGAGTTTGAGACCAGCCTGGCCAACATGGTAAAACCACGACTCTACTAAAAATACAAAAACTTAGCCAGATGCGGTGGCATGTTACCTGCAGTCCCAGCTACTCAGGAGGCCGAGGCAGGAGAATCACTTTAACCCGGGAGGCAGAGATTGCAGTGAGCCAACATCAGGCCACTGCACTCCAGCCTGAGTGACAGAGCAAGACTCTATCTCAAACACACACACACACACCACCACTACCACCACCACCACCAACAACAAAATAACCAGGCATGGTGGCTTATGCCTGTAATCCCAGCACTTTGGAAGGCCTAGGCAGGCAGATCACTCCAGGCAGGCCAGGAGTTTTTGAGCAGACTGGCCAACATGGCAAAACCCTATCTCCACTAAAAATACAAAAATTAGCTGGGCATGGTGGTGCACACCTGTAATCCCAGCTACTTTGGTGACTGAGTCACGAGAATTGCTTGAACCTGGGAGGCAGAGGTTGCAGTGAACAGAGATCATGCCACTGCAGTCTAGCCTGGGCAATAGAGTGAGACTCTATCTCAATAAATAAACAAATGAAATATAGAATTTGTCAGGCATGGTGATGCACACCTGTAGTCCCAGCTATTCGGGAAGCTAAGGTAGGAGAATCGCTTGAACCGGGAGTTCAAGGCTGCAGTGTGTCAAGATCACACCACTGCACTCTAGCCTAGGTACAGAGTGAGACCCTGTCCTAAATATTATAGAATATTTATGTTTATTATATATTAATATATTGAATATAAGCTTACTTTGAGTTATAATTTATTATATTACTCCTCCATTTATTTTGTAAAAACTATTTTTTAAATGTTCTGCAATTTAATCTTTCTGTTATATAACATTGAACCATAGATGTAGGTGTCAAATAACAAATTTTTAATTTTCTTCTGAAAATTTCTATTATTATTGTGTATGTGTGTGTGTGTGTTTATGACATAGCCTTGCTCTGTCACCCAGGCTTAAGAGCAGTGGCACAATCTTGGCTCACTGCAACCTCCCCCTCCTGGGTTCAAGCAATTCTCCTGCCTCAGCCTCCTGAGAAGCTGGAATTACAGGCGCCCACTACCATGCCTGGCTAATATTTGTATTTTTAGTAGAGACGGGGATTCACCATGTTGGCCAGGCTGGTGTCAAACTCCTGAGCTCAAGTGATCTGCCCACCTCGGCCTCCCAAAGTGCTAGGATTACAGGTGTGAGCCACTGTGCCTAGCCTGAAAATTTCTGTTAAAAATTGTGATAGAAGATACTGTTACCTTGAAATTATCCTTGAATATCTTATGTTTTTGTCTTGGGCATAAATGCCATTCAAATCCAAACTGAAAGATGAAATCATCTTTTTACTTTTAAAAAAATCTAAATGTCTAAATTCTTACTTCCCTTATTGTGTAAGAATGACAAATGGGGGGGCCGGGCGCGGTGGCTCACGCCTGTAATCCCAGCACTTTGGGAGGCCAAGGCGGGTGGATCACGAGGTCAAGAGATCGAGACCATCCTCGTCAAAATGGTGAAACCCTGTCTCTACTAAAAATACAAAAAATTAGCTGGGCATGGTGGCGCGTGCCTGTAATCCCAGCTACTCAGGAGGCTGAGTCAGGAGAATTGCCTGAACCCAGGAGGCGGAGGTTGTGGTGAGCCGAGATTGCGCCATTGCGCTCCAGCCTGGGTAACAAGAGCGAAACTCCGTCTCAAAAAAAAAAAAAAAAGAATGACAAATGGTTGGGGTTTTATTTTTTTTATTGTTTTTTTTTTTTTTTTTTTTTTTTTTTTTTTTTTTTTTTTTTTTTTTTTTTTTTTTTTTTTTTTTTTTTTTTTTTTTTTCTCTTGAGCCTCTCTCTAGTGACCTGGATAGTTTGCATGGTTTGCCTGGAAACCACAGTCCCCCAATCTCTGCCAGAACCCCCCATGTGGCTACTGTCCTCAGACAGCTCCTGGAGCTTGTGGATAAGCACTGGAATGGCTCCGGCTCCCTCCTCCTCAACAAGAAATTTCTCGGTAAGTGAATGCATTCTCTGTCCCTGGAGAGGAGCTGGACTTCGCTTCTGCTCTGTGTTCTGCTAAAAGCCACTTAGCCCGCTTCACTTGCAAGAAAAGTTGTTCTCATGATCGCATCCTGAAACATCTTAGAGACACCATAGTTAACAAGTCTGCATTTTTCTTATATTCTTTTTCATTATTTTAAAGAAGCATCACCTTTTCCAGTTGTTTTATAATGATCGTTTTGTTCCTTCTGTGAATTTTTGGTAGTTTTTGGTAATATAGAGAGTAACCAGATGTGTAAATTAGTGACTATATTAATTTTTTCTAAGATTTTATGATCCTTGGGAAAGTGCCAATAATGAATACAACAGAAATTGGGTTTGATCATCAGAGTTTTGAGATGACTGTTAGAATGTTATGATTTGAAAAACTCAAATGAGTAAATTACCTGGACTCTCTTTAGTGGTTCTTTTTTAGAAACATGGTGGAAAACAGTTTTGTAAATGTTGGCTTCGTGCATTTATTTGTTGTTGTTTTCTTTTTGATCCTTAACATGTTTACTGGCTATTTAATAGAAGAATAAGGAACTTTTGGGGGTGGTAAAAGTTTAAGTAAAAACTAGAAACTTGGCCAGGTGCAGTGGCTCATGCCTGTAATCTTTGGGAGGCTGAGGTGGGTGGATCACAAGGTCAGGAGCTCGAGACCAGCCTGGCCAAGATGGTGAAACCCCATCTCTACTAAAAATACAAAAATTAGCTGGGCATGGTGGTGTGCACCTGTAATCCCAGCTACTCAGGAGGCTGAGGCAGGAGAATTGCTTGAACCCAGGAGGCAGAGGTTGCAGTGAGCCAAGATCATGCCATAGCACTCCAGCCTGGGCAACAAAGCAAGACTCTGTCTCGGGGGTGGGGGTGGAACCTAGAGGCTTGAAAGTTTCTTGGCCTTGAAAAACAACTTTTAAAAAATGTTGGGGAAAAAAAATTGAGGAGAGTTAGCATTTTTTGGTGGGGGGGAAAAAACACATAAAAATGTCTAGGCCAGGCGCAGTGGCTCACACCTGTAATCCCAACACTTTGGGAGGCCGAGGTGAGCAGATCACGAGGTCAGAAGATCAAGACCATCCTGGCCAACATGGTGAAACCCTGTCTCTGCTAAAAATACAAAAATTAGCTGGGTGTGATGGTGCACACTTGTAATTTCAGCTACTTGGAGGCTGAGGCAGGAGAATGGCTTGAACCCAGGAGGTGGAGATTGCAGTGAGCTGAGATTGCAGCCTGGTGACAGGGCGAGACTCTACCTTAGGGGAAAAAAAAAAAAAAGTCTAAAGGGACATACAGAAGAGGAAATCCTAACACAGTTATTTTCCTTCCCATGTTGACCTATTGCTTCCATTTTTAGGAAATTATCCCCAGGGCCACGAAACAATGATTAAGAAATCATGCACTCACAAGGGGCTGCTGATATTTCTCCATAGGATATAATTTCTATCTTTCTTTCTTTCTTTTTGAGACAGTTTCATTCTTGTTGCCCATGCTGGAGTGCAGTGGTATGATCTCGGCTCACTGCAACCTCCACCTCCCAAATTCAAGTAATTCTCCTGCCTCAGCCTCTAGAGTAGCTGGGATTACAGGCACCCACCACCAAGCATGGCTATTTTTTTTTTTCTTTTGGTAGAGATGGGTTTCTCCATATTGGTCAGGCTGGTCTCAAACTCCTGACTTCAGGTGATTCCCCCTCACCTTGACCTCCCAAAGTGCTGGGATTATAGGCATGAGCCACTGTGCCTGGCCTATAATTTCTTGTCCTCTTAAAAACACCTCTCTCAGTCACTTACTAAATTCTGGTAAAAAGGAGATATTAGATTACCCTACTTGATCCAGAGAGCTGGTAGTTACTCACTGGGAATGCTATGCTTTAGCTTTTAAGATTGGCCCATGTGCCCATCCTGAATTTTTGGCAGGTCCTGCCCGAGATTTGCTTCTGTCTTTGGTAGTCCCGGCTCCTTCTCAGCCGAGGTATCGCTCACATCCTGAAGACACGACGAAAGCCTTCTGCAGGAGGGAGGTTGAACTGAAGGAGGCTGGGCAGCTGGTCCCTAATGACATGGTATGCCCCTCTCATATTCCTTTAGAAAAAAAACAGAGCAGCAGGACAAGAACATCTCTGTGCCCTAATGATCAGCATCACCACAAACATCTAACCAAAACATGGCAAAAGTGTGGGCATAGCAGGAATACAAAACTTGAGAGAACAGGGACAACTTGGAAATTCTGCAGGGATGACTCCCTCATTCTAACCCTAATCCAAAAATTCTAAAGAAAGACTCAAAATGAGAAGAAACAAATGAACAAAAATTCCAAAACACCCTAGAGTGGAAATGTTCAGGATCATATTCTTGAAGGTTCTGGTTTGATCCCAGCAAATGTATCTGGGATTATTTTTCCTCCCTTCTAATGAAGCTGAGAGACATGAACCAGGGGCCAGGGTCCATTCTAGAGCATCAGCCTACTGGCTTCAGGAGAGGAAGAAGGACATATCCCCATGCTTTGTTCTCTTTTCTTTCCTTTTTTTTTTTTTTTTTTGACGGGGTGGTGAAGCAGAGTCTCACTCTTGTCACCCAGGCTGGAGTGCAGTGGTGCCATCTTGGCTCACTGTAACCTCCGCCTCCTGGGTTCAAACCATTCTCCCTGCCTCAGCCTCCCGAGTAGCTGGGATTACAGGTGTCTGCCACCACACCTGGCTAACTTTTGTATTTTTAGTGGGGACGGGGTTTCACCATTTTGGGCAGGGTGGTCTCGAACTCCTGCCTTAGGTGATCCACCCACCTTGGCCTCCCAAACTGCTGAGATTACAGGCATGAGCCACTGTACCTGGCTGCTTTTCTTAACATTAAAGGATTTTCAGACACCAAGTTCAGTTCTAGAAACTTTAGATAGTTGACTAAGAATGCTGGCTACTTGTCAAAATGACCATTTGTTCTGCAATAGTAGATAACTCATAAGAAAGATTGCTAGTCCATGTGATAAATTTGTTTACTGCATTTGAGTTGTATTTACCAATAAATTAAAACTTTAGTGAGAAAGAGACGCTGACTTCCATTAAGTTTATCACTAAATAGAGGTAAAGAGCTTTCAGTTCTATAAACATGCCTTAGAATGTCAGATTTTTTTTTTTTTCTGAGATGGAATCTCATTCTGTCACCCAGGCTGGAGTACAGTGGCACTATTTTGGCTCACTGCAACCTTCGCCTCCCGGGTTCAAGCTATTCTCCTGTCTCAGCCTTCTAAATTGCTGGGATTACAGGCACACACTGCCGCACCTGGCTAATTTTTTCATATTTTAGTAGAGACTGGGTTTCACCCTGTTGCCCAGGCTGATCTTGAACTCCTGAGCTCAGGTAATCCACCAGCCTTGGCCTCCCAAAGTGCTAGGATGACAGGGGTGAGCCACCGCACCCAGCCTAGAATGTCAGATTCTTAATGTACTTGTATTTTGTTTTCTGATCTAAAGGAAAGTTTGAAGCAAAAACTGGTCAGAGTGCTGGAGGAAAACCTCATTTTGTCAGAAAAAATTCAACAGTTGGAGGAAGGTGCTGCCATCTCAATTGTGAGCAGGCAACAGTCACATACTTATGGTAAGTTGAGGAAAGCCATGATAGATGGGACCTCTCAAGACAACTGTTTGTTTATAGATGACCCATTTAGTAACCTTCATCATGCTAGCTCATGTGGCTGCCTTTGGCCTACTTGGTCATCAGTTTTCCTGGCAGTTAACGGAAACAATCATCTTGCCTCAGAGAATTGTAATGCAGGTGGCTTGAGTTACCAGATGAAGCTCTTGTCAGTGGATATCATGTACAAATGTTGTTACTATTGCCATTAATTTTGAGAATGACACATGTTTTTGTGATTATAGCAGTAAGAACATGTTCTTTGTAGAAAGTTTGGAAAACACAAGGAAAATATAACCCCATAATCCAGCAATAACTTCCATTAGTGTTTTCGGTATATTTTCTTCTACCTTACCTCTCTGTATATTTTTAACTCCAAATTTAAAATTGTGGCTGGGCAGGTGCAGTGACTCACACCTACAATCCCAGCACTTTGGGAGGACAAGGTGGGAGGATTGCTTGAGGCCAGGAGCTCAAGACCAGTCTGGGAAACATAGTGAGATCCCATCCCTATAAAAAATAAGAAATTAGCCAGGCACTGGTGTGTACCTATAGAGCCAAAGAGGCTGAGGCAGAAGGATCATTTGAGCCCAGCAGTTCAAGGTTAGAGTAAGTCTTGATCACACCACTGCAGTCTGGCCTGGGCAAGAGAGACCCTGTCTCAAGAAAACACAGATAAAAATAGGCCAGGTGCGGTGGCTCACGCCTGTAATCTCAGCACTTTGGGAGGCCAAGGCAGGCGGATCACTTGAACTCAGGCCAAGACCAGCCTGGCCAACATGGTGAAACCCTGTCTCTACTAAAAATACAAAACTTAGCCGGGCATAGTGACAGGTGCCTGTAATCCCAGCTACTCATGAGGCTGAGGTAGGAAAATTGCTTTGACCCAGGAGGCAGAGGTTGCAGTGAGCCAAGCACTCCAGCCTGGACAACAGAACAAGGCTCCCTCTCAAAAAATAATAATAAATAATAAAACTGTGTCCTGGTTTTAAAAAACCTTTTACATACAATTAGATGCACACATTTTAAGTCTGATCTCAATCAAAATACAGAACATTGCTAGAAAATTTCTTCATACCTTTGTGTAGTCAGTTTTGCCTTCTATTGACCCAAGTAATCACAGACCTGATTTCTACATCCTAATGTTATTAATTTCATAGTATAGGCATTTCTACAATATCACAGCAATATACCATATCTATTTAGTCTCTATAGAGTTGTTTTTAATGTTTGCTGTTATAAAGCTACCATTAATTATAATGGTTATATAATAGTTAGAATATAAATAATTTTAAATAATTTCTATTCCTTCACTAGAGAATGAAAGAACAAATTAAAATAATAATTTCTAAACATTCAAAAGAAGGACCTGAAGTGACGGAAAAGACCCTAGAATCGAAATGCTTTTCTGAGATTAACGTTCTTCCCTTTTGATGGAGCTGAGAGTCCTAATATCTAATATTTATACTATTATAAATAATGCTGCTATTAATGTCTATATACAGAAATCTTTGGTACATTTCAGACTATTTTGCTAGGAGACAGTCCTAGAAGTAGAATTAATGGGTCAAAGAATGGGATATTTTTGCGGCTTTTGTTACATAAATAACTCCCAAGAAAGTTGTTTCAATTTACACTCACCTCAGCAGTGTACTTGAATACCCCTTCAATCCACCCTGCCAACAACACTGGGCATTTTTTCAAAATTTGCCATTGTGATAAGTGAAAAATAATATCCTATTTAAATCTTGATTGTACTACTTTATTATCAGTATAGTTTAGGCCAGTATTTTAGATAAAGTTTGCCCTTGACAGACTAGCTCAGCACCCTTAAGCAAATTACAGGTATATGGATTTATATGAAGAACTTGATTTTGAAGTTCTGATATGGAAGCACTGAATTTCCATTGCTAAATCTCAGCACTAAATAAATAAATAAATATTAGCAGTATCTGTTACCCACAAGCTTGAATAATCAAGGTATCAGTCTCCACTTACCTACTTTGAAATTAAAGGTAGGTATTTATCCACTAGATTCTTACTTTCATTCAGCCAGGAGGCCCAGTATAGTATTTTGGCTTACTGGTGATAAACAAGCTTTTGCAGCCTTGTTTTCCATCTTCTGGAACCCTCCTACTCAAGATGTGATCCACATTAGTATCACCTGGGAACGCGCTAAACAAATGGGGCCTCACCTCAGACCTACTGAATTAAAACCTATTTTTGGCAAGATCCCCAGGTGACTTGTAAGCAAAATAAAGTTTAAGGCCGGGCATGGTGGTTCACGTCTGTAATCTCAGTTCTTTGGGAGGCCAAGGTGGACGGATCCCCTGAGGTCTCGACACCAGCTTGGCCAACATGATGAAACCCTGTCTCTACTAAAAATACAAAATTAGGTGGGCATGGTGGCACACGCCTATAATCCCAGCTTCTTGGGAGGCTGAGGCAGGAGAATCACTTGAACCTGGGAGGCAGAGGTTACAGTGAGCCGAGAACAAGCTATTGCACTCCAGCCTGGGAGTGCATCTCTTTTCCATCACAAAAGAAAAAAAAAAGTTTAAGAAGCACGATTATAGGCCGGGCGCGGTGGCTCAAGCCTGTAATCCCAGCACTTTGGGAGGCCGAGGCGGGTGGATCACGAGGTCAACAGATCGAGACCATCCTGGTCAACATGGTGAAACCCCGTCTCTACTAAAACTAC
>NW_016107433.1:715309-726431 GCF_001604975.1 Cebus imitator
AGGAGAATTGCCTGAACCCAGGAGGCGGAGGTTGCGGTGAGCCGAGATCGCGTCATTGCACTCCAGCCTGGGTAACAAGAGCGAAACTCCGTCTCAAAAAAAAAAAAAAAAAAAGAAGCACGATTATAGAAGATTGACATCATTACAACCAGAGTCCCTGTTCTCTTACCTACCTTATTATTGCAGGTAGTGGTAGCATATTGGGGAAGTTAGGTATGAGTGTCTTAGACACAATTTAAGTTTCTACAAGTATTAATTGAGTTATTACTATGTGTCTGACACTATTCTAGATGTTTTCATATACTACATAGGAAGTGAAGGATGTACAAGACAAACTAAAATGGAGAATACAGAGTGAGACCTAGGATCTATTGACTGCCTATGCTAAGTGAGGGCATTTAATCCTCATAACAGTGCTAAGTGGCAAAGTTACTAGCTCTAATGAAAGTCAGAAAAATGAACTAACACGTGCAATATTAAGGAGCTGAATTTTAATTCAGATCTGTTGCCAAACCCCGTATTCTTGCTACTGGATCTCCTGTCTCCAAGTAAGAGAATGGTGAATGGAGTGTGAAGTGTGGTGCCATGGGGCCCCCAATTCTCAAGATGTCCATCTGAATACTTATATTCTGCTCAAAGACTAGCAGCTTGGAATCATGTTCACCCCTGGCTACTGTGCCCTTTGTAGATGATCTTCTGCACAAAAACCAACAGCTGACCATGCAGGTCGCTTGCCTGAACCAGGAGCTTGCCCAGCTGAAAAAGCTGGAGGAAACAGTTGCCGTTCTCCATGAAAGTCAGAGGTAGGAGAGGGTCTATCTAGCTTGCTTCTAGAAGCAGATATTCACTCCTTTTGTCTCCTTTGTTTTACCTGGAAAGTTAATATCTATACACTTTGCAAATAAACTCCATTCTATGTATAAACCTCCTGTATCTGGCCTGTTAGCTCAGGGATTATAAAAATTACTGCTTCCCAGGACACACCAGGGACTGTCTTTGCTAGTGTTGGTGGGTTGCAACACCTCGATAATTAGCTTCTCACTGGATCTGATGGGACCTTTGTTTGGGTCAGCTAACTTTTTTGGGAGGTCAGTATATACCCCTAAAATCAGCCATCTGGCTCCTCTGGAAAATGCCTGCTATCAGTCACGTAAGACTTCAAGAGCACTCGGCAGGGAGTTATAGGGAAAGAACCCAAAGTATGAGTTTCCTTCAGAGGAGCTCAACAGCATCAGCCCTTAAAGAACAGCACCCCCAGGATACAAGTCAGGCAGAAAAATCAGAAGACACCTCAAGACTATGGCTACATTTAGAGAAGCCCTTGAGATTTTGGCTTGCCTATAATTTATGAGGACTTTCACTGCACTCCATCCCCAAACCTTCAACCTCCAACTTCACTTCCTGATTTTCATTTGGTTAGCTTTGATTCAGAGGATTAGACCCAGAACCATTCTGGATTGTTCTGAAAAGCTTATCATTATTTCAAACATTACAAAAGTAAACAGAATAGCATAATATGGTGCTCAAACTTGGTTATACCTCTGAATTAACTTGAAGTACGTGTTGAAATGCAGATTGCTGGGCCTCACCCCACAGTTTCTGAGTCAGCAGGTCTGGGTTGGGAACTGAACATTTGCATTTCTTTTTATTTTTATTTTATTTTATTTTGAGACGGAGTTTCACTCATGTTACCCAGGCTGGAGTGCAATGGCGTGATCTCGGCTCACCGCAACCTCTGCCTCCTGGGTTCAGGCAATTCTCCTGCCTCAGCCTCCTGAGTAGCTAGGATTACAGGCACGCACCACCATGCCCAGCTAATTTTTTGTATTTTTAGTAGAGACGGGGTTTCACCATGTTGACCAGGATGGTCTCGATCTCTTGGCCTCATGATCCACCTGCCTCGGCCTCCCAAAGTGCTGGGATTACAGGCGTGAGCCACCGCGCCCGGCCGAACATTTGCATTTCTAATTAGCTTCTGGGTGATGCTGTTGCTGCTGGCCTGGAGACCACACTTTCAAAACATTAGGATATATTGCTTTAGTGATGAACAGTCAAAATACCCTCTTTTAAATTAAACAGAAATAATCTTTGTGTGTGTTAAACCATACAGTTTCCTTTGTTTTATTTTGCTTCTGATTCTTATGGAATTTTTAAAAATTTTTGATTTAATCTTGTTTTCATAATTATGTAAAACATTTACACAGTCCCAATGTCAACTGTATAAGATAAATCCAGAAAAATCCAGCTTCCTTATCTGTCTTTGCTATCCTTTCCTTCCCTCCCACTATCCTTCTATTGTAGGTGTGTATATTTATATCCTTCTATTGTAGGAGTGTATATTTGTATTTCCTCATTATTACATAAGAAGACACAGTGTTGCTTTAACATTTTATGAAAATCCATTCATAGTGGTGTGTAGAGTTAGTTCTCATTCCTTTTACTAGTTGCATAGTGCTCAGTTGTGTGGATGATATACCATTCATTTAATTAGTCCTCTATAAATGGACATTTAGGTTAACATATTTTGCTGTTAAAAATGGTACTATAGTGTGTGGATGGCTTTTAACATTAGATGATAATACAGACCGGGTGTGGTGGCTCACGCCTGTAATCTCACACTTTGGGAGGCCAAGGGCAAGTGGATCACTTGAGGTCCGGAGTTTGAGACCAACTTGATCAACATGATGTAACCCTGTCTCTACTAAAAATACCAAATTAGCTGGGCATGGTGGCACATGCCTGTAATCCCAGCTACTAGGGAGGCTGAGGCAGGAGAATTGCTTGAATCTGGGAGGCAGAGGTTGCAGTGGGCCGAGATCCGCATTGTACTCTAGCCTGGGCAACAAAACCGAAACTTGTCTCAAAAAAAAAGTTAGATGGTAATGCAGAGTTCAGTATACTCATGACTAGCACCATTAGTGAATTGCAGTGGCAGGATAGATTAGAAATAGGTGTTACAATTTGGGGTAGAAATTGGAGGCCTGATCAGGTGCCAGTGACCCAGGGTTTCTACTTACCTCATCATCAAGATGCTTTGGAGAGAACAGAACAACCACTAGCTATATGTAAAATGGGAAATGTATTATTGCTTCAGTAAGTCTGGAACATAAACAGAATTGTAATGAAGAAACTGTAGTTCTGCTTTTAAAATAATCATAAATTGGACAGTTCTTTCTATTTAAAGATATGACTTCATTTCACATTTGTCTTTGGGAAACATTTTGGGTCTGCATGGTATCTCTCTTGCTTTTATGATTTCATGACTGCCTTTTTCCCTTGGACCTCAGATCCCTGGTGGTAACTAATGAGTATCTGCTGCAGCAGCTGAATAAGGAGCCAAAAGGTTATTCTGGGAAAGCGCTCCTGCCTCCTGAGAAGGGTCATCATCTGGGGAGATCATCACCCTTTGGGAAAAGCACGTTGTCTTCCTCCTCACCAGTGGCACATGATACCAGTCAGTATCTCATATAGAGTGTCTCAGATGCTACCCCAGAGCCTGGCTTATGGAGCTAGCATGAAACTCACACCACAGCTTCCCTGGTCCACACAGAGGCTCTTACCGCCATTGACACCGGTATGGTGTATGTACTCACAAAGATTAAGAAAGAAATGTATTCTAATTAGATTGTATTGGTCCCACTTTTTATTTATCTCCTCCTATTGAGTCATTCTTTCCTTCTGCCCACAGAAACAGTTGGCACTTGGTTCCAGCAATTGTATAGACATTGCATAGAGACATTTGGCTGAAAATGTTGAAAGGGAAAAAAACACTAGACATTTTTCCCCTGTGTCCTTTGCAACTGTGTGGTAGAAAGTTAAAAAAGAACATCCGCCAGATTCATCAAACAGGGTTTGATTACCTCCTGCCATGGTGAAAAGCTGACAACATCTGGTGTCTGCCCTGGAGCAGCCAACTATTTAGTTAAGGAAAAAAGCAAAAACTAATGTGATGGGGCCCAAAGCTTGGGATTGGTACCAAATAGGTCTAAACAAAAGCCCAGAGATGCCCTGAAGAGGGAGAAAGAGTGAATAATGCCCACTGTAGGATTGGAGAGGGTGTCAATAAGGCTTGTTTGAATGGAAGCTGAAGAATGAGTAAGAACGGTAGCAGGTACAGGGGGTGCAGAGCCTCCTAGGCCAAGAGTACATAGAAGAGTCTGGAACACCCCCCCCAGGGGGATAGTGGGGCAGGGACAGAAATGTGGGACATGGAAGAGGTGTAATGTCATGAGAATGTCCCCAGAGCAAGTGATCTTTCATGAAGCGGGGAGACATGAAGAGGTTACCAGGCAAAGCATGTGGCTGAGAGCAATGGGGAGAAGCTGCAGAGAGCAGCAGCGCGAGAAGGCCGGGAAATGGGAAGGGATGTGGTTTTTTCAGGGAGCTGAGGGGCTGAGAGGAGGTAAACAGGAGCAAGGTTGCACCACTCCTTGAAGATTTTAGATTGGGAAGGCAGAGGAGTGACAGACTGGGTTTGAGAAGCTTTCTCGGGACCAGGCACAGGGGCTCCTGCCTGTAATCCCAGTACTGAGGGAGATGGAGGTGGGAGGATAACTTGAGACCAGGAGTTTGATACCAGCCTAGATAACATAGGTAGACCCCATCTCTTTTTTTTTTTCCTTTTTTTTTTTTTTTTTTTTTTTTTTTTTTAATTTTATTTTTTTTTTTTTTTTTTTTTTTTTTTTTTTTTTTTTTTTGATCATTTTACAAAGCAAGTTAGACCTCATCTCTACAAAAAAAATTTTAAAGTTAGCCAGGTGTGATGGAGCATGCCTGTGGGCCCAACTACTAGGGAGGTTGAGGCACAAGGATCGCTTGAGTCCAAAAGTTCAAGGCTGCAGTAAGCTATGATTGCACCACTACACTCCAGCCTAACAACAGAGCAAAACCCTGTCTCCAGAAAAAAAAGAAGAAGCTTTCTTTATGAGAATGGGTTGACCATGGTGTGAAGTAGGGGAGGACCAAAAGGAAGCCAGACAGCCCAGAGAGAAGGCAGAGGCAGGCCACACTAGATATGCCACTTCTGAGTACTGAGCTGTGGGCTCAGCATCCAGTTTACATGTGGGTGCTCGGTACTTTTAATCCTGATTGGGCATTTAAAAAATCAATGGGGAAAGATGAGGCAAATAGTTCTAAATATGTTTCTGCTTCAGTGGCTTCCCAGAGTGCTAATGTCACCAGAGAGTGTGTAGAGGGTGAAGGATTTTCAACTAATGCCACGTGGTACTTCTCTTCACCTTCAGGGCCACCTCAGAGACAGAGACAGGTGGAAGGATTAGATAACTTATTTGCACCCCTGATAGTGTGCTGTGCAGGGAAGGAGAGCCACCACCATACTAATGAGACATGACTGTCACGTTTCTAACTTATTATAAATCCACAGACTTCTAGATTTTAAGTGGCTTCCCAAAAGCAGCTTGTACAGAGGAGCCAGAGGTTTCTTTGAGCTGCGAGGCTCTGAGGGAGGCAGAGCAAGCTTGCGCTCTGTGGAAACGGCAGTAAGAGCAGCCTCCCTGCACCCCCGCTGCCACTCTCCTGGGCCTTTGTCTCACTGAGAAATAGCCAAATCATCTTGCCCAGGTAGGGGAGTGTCAGCCAGTGGCCTTGCATCCCTGAGTTGCCATATTTCAGGGTCCCAGCCCAGTGTACAGGCCAACCTAATGGACATACCAGGGGGTGGGGAGGAATAATGCACTGCTTTCCTTCACCCCAGCCCTTCCTGCTTCCCCATGAACATTTGATGATGCCAGCCCCAGGATCTGCGCGGGACACATCTAAAAGGGAACAAAGGGCCTGGCCCAGCCCGAGCCACTCTCTACCCCATTTTCCATTGTCATTGAAAGTGGCTGGCCCTGCCCCAGGCCAGGCACCTGCTAGGGTTGCTGGCCACTCCTGGGGAAGTCCTCTGTGTTTCTGATTTTTCCCTGTATGGCACTTGGTCTAGAGGGCTGGGGTAGGAGTTGCGATGTCAAGGAGAAAGCCAAAGAGCTGTCACCCTGCGGGGCTAACTGGACTCAACATGGAGAGCAGAGGACCCTTGAAACAAGCAGAAAACACATGGAGCAGAATCCCACAGCCTAGGCCTGGCACTACCACCAGAAAGCAAACAAGAGACTGGTCCTCAGGGAGGTTCTGTGCCCAGAGGGAGGGGCAGAGCCACTCTCGGGTTGGGACTTCCCCAGCCATACAGAGCAGGTTTTTATTTTATTTATTTTTTTAAATTATTTTTCCCCCTGCAGTATTTCAGGACAGAGCAGGTTTTTAAAGACTCCATCCCTCCAATTCTAACCTCTCCTTTATCCAGCCTGATTTTACTAGCAAGGGTATCCAAAGCTTTCAACCACAAGGACACTGCTAGGGGAAGGGCAGTGGCATCGCTAGGCCACTGCCATGTGCCAGATTCTCCTAGACCCATTTGGTCTTAGGGTCCTCCTGGCCCTGAGTGGGCTCTGAATTCCCTCAGGCTCCCTAATGGCATTTTGAGAAGAGGGGAGTTTACTCCTATGAGGTGGGGTCTGGGGGCTCAACCATTCTCTCTGTGTTCCTCTAGCCACACTGCCAGTCACAGTAAAGGAGGAGCTGCTGGTCCCTCTACCATTGGATGGTACTGTCACCTGCAGTGGAATAGTGGGAGCCTGGCCCAAGTTGGAACACAATTAAATTCGCTTCCCTGTGAGGCTGTTTTGGTGAAAGCCAGAGGGTTTGGTTTTCACTCCTATTATGCTCATTTTAAGTAAAGCTTGCAATTCAAACGAATTCTCCAAGGCTAGAGGAATTATTCCTCTGCATTTTTTTTTTTTCATTAAATGCCTTCCATTCTGCCGCTTAACATTTGCTGGTGGGAGGGTGTGCCTGAAGGCCCCTGAAGCTCTTCCCTGGGCCACTCAAGGAGAAGTGGTCAGCCGGGTCAGGAGGAGCTGTGCTGCAAGGCAAGGCTCTGCTGTGGCCAGGTGCCCACCTGCTGCCTGCTGATTCCTGCCTGACATCCCTGTCTCCAGCCACACTATTCTGCTATACCCTGTCCCTAAGGTAAGCTAGGCTCCAGGGATGTGAAGCCACCTGGGCAGGACCACCCCCCAACAGCCTGTGGGATGAGAGGGTAAACAATGGTGCTGCTTTGTCTTGTGATCTGAGTGGGGAAAGCAGGCATTTGGGAACTGGGCCTTTTACGCCTTTTCTAACCCCTTTGGGAGCTACTCTTTCCTGGGTAGGCCCTAAAGTCCCATCCAGCCCCACTGTCACAGCAAGGAAGGAAGGAGAGGTGGCCTGAAAGCCTTGGCTTGGGAATAGCTCTGTCAAACACCCAGCACCTTAGTGAGATGATCTGGAAACACCCAGGCATCCTCAGGACCAGAGAGGCCTCCCCTTCCCCCACCAGGGATGTGGAACAGATGAGAGGGCATCAAAGAGGAGGAGGCCCCTTCACTGAAGGATGCCCTGCCTCCCACCTCAGGCTGGTGTTGAGTGCCAAGCCCCATCACCAGTCAGCCAGTCCCAGTTTTGGAAGTCAGTGCTGGGGCTTGCTTGCTAGAAAGATCCTGGCCTGGGCGGCAAGACTAGTCTGGCGTCTAGTCTGCAGAAGCCCCCTCCACTCTCTGGGCGTTCCTCAGCTATAAAATTACAGAGTCAGATGAGCTACTCTCTAAGGTTCTGCCTGGCCCTGCCTTTTCTGATATTCTGAGCCAGAGCCCAGAATGACTTGCCTTGGTAGCCCCTGTTCGCAGGCTGAGAGCTGAGGCCTGGCTCTGGGGCCTCTGCCAAGGCTTGGCCCAGGTGGAGTCGGCTCCTGCTGTGAAAGTAGAGAGGGGGCCGAGTCTCCAAACCCGGCACTGATCACAGGAAAGCAAGCTTAGATGTCAGGTCTCCCGTCAGGCCCAGATAAAAGGCTTTGGACTTACCTCAGGAGTCTCCTCAGACAGAACGGCTCTGTGCTCACAGAAGGGAATTTATGTGTCCCTTTTTCTGGGCAGGACTGCCAGGGGAAGGGGAGAGATGAGCAGTGTGTGGCATGCAGTGGGGTGATAACACTGAGCAGATCACTGGGGTGTGAATGTCATTATCCCCATCATTGTCAACCAGGTCATATTGGTACAAAAGGTGTCTTTATTGAGGTCTGGGTTAGAATTAGGCACTTGGCCAGAGCAGCAGCTTAAATATGAGGCAAGCAGGCAGGGGTTAGCCATGCCCGGGGTTGGGTTGGGGTGGTGAGGCTACAGGCATAGACTGTCCCCAGGTGGACAGAAGTTGGGGTGGGAAAAGGAGGAGGAAGGGGCCAAGGAGCAGCCTGGGTCAGAGGCCTGGTGGGCCGGCCCAGTGGGACTAGGCAGGAAGCTCTGGGTGGCAGGTCCAGCAGGGGGGGAACCAGGCTCTCTTGCTCCATGTGCCCCTTAGACCCAGGCCTGAGCCTCTGGCAGGAGCAGCCGCACTTGGGGGTACGGTCTTCCCAAGCCTCACTTCTTCACTTTGGTGTCATAGGTGCCCGCGTTCTTGTAGGCACTCACATAGCCACTGTCGTCCAGGATGTCCTGCCGTCCCGCAATGCCCTTGCCCTTGCCACTCTCATCAAAGCGCTCCTTGTGGGAACCTGTGTACCTGCTGGTGTCTGTCAGCCGGTCCACAGCACCCCCTGTTTTTGCTTTCTGTTTGGACAGAGTTTCCCCAGGGACACCTGGTGAGAGAGCCCAGCCCTTCCCACCGACAGTCAAGATTCCCCACACCCTGACCACCCGAGACCAGCAGGGCACTTACAGTGACGCCCACATTGGCCGGCTCTTTGCCTGCCACCAGCTGGCAGATGGCATCGAAGGCCTCCTCCTTGCTCTTCCCCTTGAATCGCTTGGTTGCCAGCTCTTCCAGGGCCTTCTTGAACTCCTCATAGTTGATGACCCGAGCAGACTTCCCCCTGCCAGGCATGTGGGCATCATCAGTGTTCCCCTTTTTTTCCCCCTGGGGAAAGCACAAACACAGTCCCCGCCACCACAATTTATGCAATTGAGTTTCTTTCCCATATTTGGGGAAATCTCAGGAGTCAGCACCTCTGGAGGACAATAGATAAGGTTTGTCCTGGAATAATGATCTTTGTGATCATGGTATTTCCCTGACCCCTTCTCTATGTCCTCCCTGGTTCCAGCCCCCCCCAGTTCCCCACCCCCTGGGAACATGAGAAGCAGGGGCTGCCTGGGGCTCACTTGACTTTGGAGAAGACGATGTCCACATCAGTCCCTGTCACAGCCTTTCCGTCAGCCACCTTGCAGTCCTTGCACAGCTTGGCCCAGTTCTTGCCATTCATCTCTTGCCCACTGGCCTTGGGGTCGCCATGGATGGCAAACTTGCGGAAACTCTCCTCCAGTCCAGCGATGTCTGTGCTCGCTGCCATGCCACCCTGTAGAGACCCACCTGGGTCACCTCCCAGCCAAGCTGCCCTTCCCCTTCCCCAAGCCCAGAACATTCTGGCCTCTACCCAAAACTTGCAAGACCTGGGCAGGCTCTGCTACAGACAGTCGGAGCTGGAGCTGCCTGGGGAGAGGGGCCAGTCACTCTTGTCCTGGGCCTCAGAACCCCCAGGAAGATCCCCGGGAGGCACAGTCTTGTCACCAATGCCAGCCCTGGCTCTGAGCAGGGTTCAGCAGATGAAATCATGATGCCCACAGCAGGCTAGGAACAGAGTGGCACTGTCCAGAAAGACTGTGAGGGCAGCAGCTGGGGCCCTGGCTTTGTCTGACCCTGGCACAAGGCCTGCTTGGATGGAAGTGAGGGTGGCAGAGCAGGCCCCCTCCCTGGAAGCGCCATGCCAAGCTGGGTTGGGGCCAGGCAGGCTGCTGGTTGGACAGGCATTTAATGAGGATGGCGTCTCTGAGAGGGTCATGAGGACCCAGCAAGAGCCAGTCTGGGCAGGGGTGCATGCCTTGGGCAAGGGTGCAGCTGGCCCAGCAGGGCCTTGTTACTATTTGCTATTAAACAAAAACATGAGGGGAGCAGGAGCTTGGGGCTGGCCTGGCCACAGTTTGTGAAGCCTGGAGACGGTTGCTAAGGGAGGGTAGTGCTGCTTGGAGAATGTTGCTAAGGGCAGGATGGTGTCAGGGCAGCTCAGGGAGAAGCTCCCAGTGCTGAGGGGCTGGGCTGGGCTGGGCTGGGCTGGGGATCTGGAGCCACGGGTGGGGCACGCCAGCACTCCCTGTGCCTGGGGCATAACCGTGGCTTCCTGGCCCCTTGCCACCCACTAGGGCTGTAACCTTCCACTGTGGTGTTTTGGGGGAACAGGAGGTTAGGGGCTAGTTGAGGTGGGGTCTGTAGAGTTACAAACCCCAAGATTCGTGCTGGCAAGTGGGGATGTGGCTGAAACACACTTCCTCATGTCTACACCACAGCCCTCCACTGAGGCCCCTGGCCACGCCCTGAACTCAGCCACACATTCCCAGCGATCCTGTGCACTCAGCTCTGGCCTGTCACGCCCTGGGCCTTGTACCCCTGGCCATACCTTCAGCCTTACACTGCAGCCTCCTCCATCCTCACACCCACAGCCACAGCCCTCAGCCTCCGGCCCCCAACTATATACAAACAAGCCTGCACCAACCCCAGTAATACCCACAGCCCTGCACTAAAGTGCTCCCCACACCCACAGCCCTCCACTAAAGTGCTCCCCACACCCACAGCCCTCCACTAAAGTGCTCGCCGCACCCACAGCCCTCCACTTAAGTGCTCCCCACACCCACAACCCTCTGCTGCAGGCCCCTGGCCACACCCTGAGCCTGCACAGCAGCCTCCTCCATCCCCACACCTGCAGCCCTGGGGCTGAGGCCCCTGGCCACAAACCTGCATCCCTTCCTAAGACTCCCAACCACAGCCTCAGCCACTCACCCCCTCCAATACCCACAGCCCTTTATCAAGGCGCCCTGACCCTCAGCACCCCTTTGTCCCCACACCCGTAGCCCTCTGGCCACACCCTCAGTCCTGCACTGAAGGCCCCAGTCCACATCCACACACTGACATTATAAGACTCCCAGGATGGCCGGGCGCGGTGGCTCAAGCCTGTAATCCCAGCACTGTGGGAGGCGGAGGCGGGTGGATCACGAGGTCAAGAGATCGAGACCATCCTGGTCAACATGGTGAAACCCCGTCTCTA